>NW_028257174.1:5922500-6457500 GCF_035046125.1 Drosophila serrata | reverse complement strand
CTCGCATGCACACGCATGCTAATGCCGGGAGAGTGTGATTAAAGTGCCGTTTTAAGTAGTGAGATAAAAAAAAATACAAAAAAATGGGCGCTCAAAGCGGAGGAGCGGATAATACGATAAACGCGTTAACACAAATCACCCGGCATAGTTTATATTGTACGTTTGTGTGTGTGCATATTCAGAAGATTTTTGATGGGGTTTTTTGAGTAAAAATTGGTGTGCTTTGGTTTTTGAAATTAAAACCCTGTTTTATGGTCCTAGAAAAGATTTTATTTTATAATATAGGCTGCTGAAAAGGTAAGAGTTATCATGTTGTTAATGAAATGTGTAAGGGCAAACTAAAGTTGATCGTTTATTTACGATAGTTTTACTTATGTGTTTTATTTAAAAATATATTTTCTTTGTAATATATGTATGTTTACATACATATGTACATAATTTATAATCAACACAAATTTTAAAAACGCAGTTCTTTAATTTTTAGGCGCCAGGCCCTAAAATTCCAACTAGAAATTTATTCTAACTAGACCCTAATATATTTATCAGATTTTTATACCCTTACAAGGTATTTTAATTTAAGTCAAAAGATTATAACGATGTGAAGGAGTCATTTCCGACCCTATAAATCATATATATTCTTGATCAGCATGAACAGCCGAGTCGATTTAGCTATCTCTGAAGAAAAACAAAAATTTTAAATTTATTTTTAAATTTTATAATATTTTTTATTTTATAAATCGTAAAAATTTTAAAAATTTAATACAATTTTTAATTGTTATTTTATTTTGAATTGAGTATGGAGATTTATTAACCTAATAAAAACTGATATAGGAAAGCTTACCGAATTAAAATTAATGCTTTTTTGGCTGAGTTATGAGTTTTTGAAACTTTGATTTGTCGAAGTTAGTTTAATTTATATTTCAGAATTATTTATTTTCTTTTCCTAGGTTTTTAATATCACCAGAATGCCAATTGGATTACGGGGTATCATCCTGCACGCGTTCAAAGACGGCCCTAATGAGGCCCAGAATATTCAGCAATGTGATCCCTTTATCCAGAGGTCAGGCAGCGCGACTGTCCGGACTTGAGTATTCCCGCCTTGGATCCGGCGTACTTCGGTCAGAACACCTTGGGACAGCGATAAGGGTGGAGTGACAAAAGATATAGATAAACGATGACTATACCGGAAGCTTTCAAGGATCAGGAAATCTTTCTGACCGGGGCCTCGGGTGAGTAAACACTATGAGGTTCCATTAGCAAATACATATAATCATCCATTGTACGGATCAGGGTTCGTGGGCAAGGCACTCTTGGAGAAGTTGCTTCGGTCATGTCCCACACTGGGCAAGATTTATGTCCTGATGCGTCCCAAAAAGGGGCAAACTATCGAGGAACGACTCCAACTTCAATGGGAGTCAAAGCTGTACGAGAGGGTGCGCAGGGAGCAGCCCGATTCCCTATCCAAGGTGGTGGCCATAGCCGGAGACGTGGAGCAGTTGGGCTTGGGCATCAGTGAAGCAGATCTAGAACGCTTGAAGAACGTAAACATTGTGTATCATTCGGCAGCCAGTGTGCGGTATGTACAAATGGATTATTATTTATATTTTATTAATCAATATTTAAAGTTTAAGTATTGAAAAATCCTAGATATAATAATGTTTTTCGATATTCACTCGCCTGTGCTTATAATTCCCAAACTGCCTTTTCCGTTAAAGCTTATAATTCCCAACTTCTTTTTCAATTTGGTTTTAAATTCGTTTTAAATAGATTTAGATTTAAATAAATTCAAGGTGCTTTATAATGTTATGCTAAAGGTATCTTCAAAAATAATTTATGTACATTTTATACTTCTTGTTTTTTAGTTTCGACGATCCCCTACGGACTGCTATATTGATGAATACCCGGGGCACCCATGAACTAATCAAGCTGGCCTTGGGTTGGCGCAAACTCAAGACCTTTGTCCATGTGTCCACTACGTATGCAAATCCCAGTGTTCTGGAGGTGGAGGAGCGTGTCTATCCACCGCTGGCCGATTGGAGGACAACCATTAAACTGGCAGAGACCTACGATGAGGAGACTTTGAACATATATAATCTCAAGTAAGTAATAGATCTAAGTAGCCAGAGAGAGGTTCTATAAAGATCTTATGTTGTCCTGGCAGATATGGAAATTTCCAACCCAATACGTACACCTTTACCAAGAGTTTGGCCGAGCAGATTTGCAACGATTACCGGGATCAGTTGCCCATCTTTATCTTTAGGCCTTCAATTGGTAAGATTTTGTATATATAATTTACACATCCTCGGATCTTATGTTATCCTTTTTTCCAGTGGTATCCACCATTGAGGAGCCCATGCCCGGTTGGGCGGATAATTTTAATGGACCCACTGGCCTTCTAGTTGCCTGCGGCACTGGTATTCTTCGTTCCCAAAACTGTGATCCCAATATTGTGTACGATTTTGTGCCAGTCGATGTGGTATCCCGTACACTTATTACGGCTGCCTACAAATTCATTTCGGAGGCTAAGCTCCGGCAGGAGCGTAAGGCCAAAGGCGGGGAGAGTGAGATATATGTTATCAATTGTGCCACGTCCAATATATCGCCCATAACCATTGGCGAGGTGATCGAAATTGGCAAGACTTTCATACGAAAGAATCCCTTTGAGAAGACACTGTGGCTGCCAGGTGGAAGTATGACCACATGTCCGGTTTTGCACTTTATAAGGGTGAGTAATTAATAAATAATCAAATTAAACATAATAAATAATTGGATATATATTGTATGTCTGTATTTATTTTCAGTTTTGTACTATGCATCTACTCATGGCCGTTGTGGTGGACACTTTGCTGCGACTATATAACGAGAAGCCCTTGTAGGTTGACTAGATGTTAATTAAAATACAAATTAAATTTGTAATTATTTAATTTCCTGTTTAATTTGCAGCCTCATGAAGCTACAGCGTCGCATCTTTGCCGCCTTCAGTGCCCTGCAGATTTTCGCCATGACCGAGTGGAAATTTCAGAATAACAATTTCCGGGCCCTGCATGACTTAGTTCCGAAAAATGAAGTGTAAGTTGTTTTTATTTCCATACTCTGTTAAATATTTTCCATTTTACGGTTTAAAAAAAAACGTGTCCTTCTTTCTTCTGTTCTCAGGGTCACCTTTGGTTTCATGCAGCATGCAAACATCAATTCTGTGGACTTTTTCCAGCATGGCATCCGAGGCGCCAAGGAGTTTCTACTGCATGAAAGTCCCGACAGTAGTAAAGCTGCCCGATTCCGTATGAAGATCTTTCTGGTTTTGGACTTTTTGTGTCGCGGCATTGTCTACAGCTTCCTGCTTCGTTTGATATTCAGATTCCTTGTGAGCCTGTGGTAGACTCTAAAATGATTTAAATTCCCTTCAAATTCTGGTTTTGGATTTATTTTAATGGTTTTTTTTTCAATATTAAATGTTTGTAAAAATTAAATTCAAAATAACGAGTTTTTTCAGTCTGGCAGCACTGTTTTTGATCACGCGCCATCTGCTGTAATATAATGGAACCCGACTACAGCTTCGTTTGATATTCAGATTCCTTGTGAGCCTGTGGTAGACTCTAAAATGATTTAAATTCCCTTCAAATTCTAGTTTTGGATTTATTTTAATGGTTTTTTTTCAATATTAAATGTTTGTTAAAATTAAATTCAAAACAACGAGTTTTTTCAGTCTGGCAGCTCTGTTTTTGATCATGCGCCATCTGGCGTAATATAATGGAACCCGACTACAGCTTCGTTTGATATTCAGATTCCTTGTGAGCCTGTGGTAGACTCTAAAATAATTTAAATTCCCTTCAAATTCTGGTTTTGGATATATTTTAATGTTATATTATTAAATGTTCGTAAAAATTAAATTCAAAATAACGGATTTTTTCAGTCTGGCAGCACTGTTATTGATTATGCGCCATCTGGTGTAATAAAATGGAACCCTACTACAGCTGTTTGCAAAAAGAAAACAAAATAAACAAAATGAAAACGTAAAATTAGCCTAGTTTTGTTTAACAACAACCACAAATTTAGGCAAATTTTAGAAAATTCTATTCAATTGTCAGTTTTACCCTTTTATTGGCCTTGAAGGAGTCGCAGCTATCATCGATAAGCACAGTGGCTATCGATAGCCACATATCGCGTGAGTGCCCACACGATTAGTGCTTATCGATACCACATATACAAGTACAGTAATTGTGAAAAACATTAAGCAAAACTCGCGAATAAACAACAAGAAGTAAATGCACCAGCAGCAGGAGGATTACCGCTCCAAGGATATAGTGAATAGGGAGTGAATCGGTGCAGAAGAAGCCAGCGGCGAAGGATTTCTGTGTACGCCGGGGACGTGCAAGGCGGGCCAGCTTCAGCGGAGAGCAGAACAAACCCACCGCCCCCGTTGCCTCTCCTCCCCCGTTGCGGGGAGAGCGAGAAACCGCTAATTGGATTGCAGTTTTTTTTTTGTTTTCTTTTTTTGTGTGTGTGTTATTTTCGCGAAAAGTGGGAAAGTGTAGAGGAAAAATAGGAAAAGAGCGGCCGCCGCGCGTGCAAGGAGGACGCAATGGCCACCACGCAGCAGTACTCGCTGCGATGGAACAACTACCTGCGCCACCTCACCTACTCGCTGGACAACCATCGGCTAAACGACGACTTTGTCGATGTGAGCCTGTGCGTCGACGGGCGACGGATCAAGGCGCACAAGGTGGTGCTATCCTCCTGCTCCTCGTATTTCAAGGAGATCTTCAAGGAGAACCCGCATCCGCATCCGGTTATTATATTTAAGTTTATCAAGTTTGAGGATCTCAACTCTATTATTGAGTTTATGTACCAGGTGAGTTTCACAGTGGAAGCCATTTGGGCAACTATTCTTCTTGATAAACTGCTATTTTATCTTTTGCAGGGCGAAGTGAATGTGCAGCAGGAGGCCCTGCAATCGTTCCTGCAAACCGCCGAATTACTGGCCGTCCAGGGACTCACCGCCGAGGAGAAGGAGCGGCCGCAGCTGCCGGTGGCGCCGCTTATCAGCGAGCACAAGCTAATCAAGACCATACCGAGCACCATTCGTGCAGTTAGCGAGCAGCAGCAGCAGCAGCAACAGCACCAGGTCAATACGGTAACGGCCCAGCAGGCGCAATCGGCCACCCAGACCATTGAGATACCAACGGCCACGCTGTTGCAGGCCACCACCGCTAGCCAAGTGCAATCGCAGGTGGCGGCAGCTGCTGCAGCAGCCGCACAATTGCAGCAGGTCCAACAGCAGCAGCAGCAACAACAGCATCATCATGTACAAACCACACAGATTCAGCATATTCAAGTGCAATCTGCACCGCCCCCTCAGCAGCAGCAGCAGCAACAACAGCAACAGCAGCAGCAACAATCCCAGCAGCAGCAACAGCAGCAACAATCCCAACCGCAACAAACGACGCCCGTGCAGACGCAGCATTTGAGCATCAGCAATGCAGTGACTCTGCCCGCGTCTAGTACGATGAAGAAGCGCAAAATTACCTTCTCCGACGACGATGACAACATGTACACCACCGAAACCGTTGATTATGCCAAGGATGAGCAGAATATAGTGAAAAGTAAGTAAAGGAAGAGCATAAAGGATCAAATATATTATATATTATGCCCCTTAGCCTCCGATATGGCTTTTTTACGCGGCGCCGTCAAAATGGACATACCGGACTACATAGTTGGCGAGGTCGACGATCGTCTGTCGGATGGGGCCACGCCGCAAACGTCACAGGATGCCACAACGGGCGCTGCCCAGACAGTGGCTCAGTATTCCTCCGAGTACGAGATCCTCACTGAGTCTGAGATTGAGGAAAAGTACCAAGCGGATGCGGATAATGCGGAAATTACCATCGAAATGAGTGAGTAGTAATTACCTTTTAAAATTATGATTATCATTATAAATATGAACTCTATTTAAGCTCGCTTGCTGGGCAATGCCAGTGGTGCGGCAGCAGCAGCAGCAGCAGCGGCGGCGGCAGCAGCGAGTGGAGGCCTGGAGGATGCGAGTGGCGGTGGTGGAACGGGTCCCTCGACTACGGTGTCTGTGACGCCGGTCAAATCGGACAACAAGTCCAGTGGGACGAATGGTGAGTGGGTTTTTTGTTGTTTTCAATATATACTTATTGTTTGTACTATATGAGATGTATAGGAACATATAAATATATCGATGTATCGATGTTATATGCATTTTTGACGTAAAGGCTAATGTATCTATATTTTAACGTAGCAGTATATGAGAGATTTATCGATAAACAATCAAGAAAAGAGATAAAAACTTATTTCGAACATTTGTTTCGGATATTTCGATAATACGGATATTTTCTACTTTAAATTTGTTATCTTGATATTTCAAACTTCGAAATATCAAAATTAAAGATATTTTAATATGATATAGGACTTTCTATCGATAAACTTCCATATTAAACATATATCATTTAGTTTATGATTTCTTTATTTAAGTTTAGTTTAGTTGTATGCTTTCCTTTTGCATTTTTAAGGTTGCTTAAGTAAACATGCTTCTAAGTTCTTATTTATGGCTTTATTTATATTAGTTATGTATTGTTTGTGTGTGTGTTTTTAATTTAAGTTTACAGAGTTTGTGGCCTGGGAATCCCTAGTAGCTCTTGTAGCTTTGCACCCCAAATTATTAAATTATTTATTTCAATGTTGTGTGCCTTAAATATTTAGTTGTTGCTGTTGTTGTGGTTGTCGAATATGTCTCCAACACGCGTATGTCCAGCTAGGAAATCCATAGAACGGGAGGAATCATTCCATTAGATAGAGACTGTGCCTAACTGATCTGTACGTATTTTCTGTATATTTTTAGATTCACCCAATAATAAGTGGACAGAATGTCAGTTTTGCAAAATGGTTATAACCACGGTAAATCTTTGGAGACATATTCGCACCCAACATACACCACAACCGCCCCGCAAATGCGATCTGTGCAATAAGAATTTCAAAAACAAATACAGCCTGCGAGAGCACATACGCATCTCGCACGAGCAGAAAGTGACCATCAAGACGGAGAACTGATCCGCCGCCATCAGCGTTGTCAGCGTTGGCCGCCTCTAAAATCGGAGTCCGTCAGAGGGATACACATAGTTAATTACGTCCAGCTTAGCAAATGAGTCGAGTAGAGTCAGACAGTCAGTCAGTCAGTCAGTCAGTCAGCCAGTCCGTTATCCATTCCCATTGATCCTAAAAACTAGCCAAAATTGTCAACTCAAATGCAAAGCAGAAACAATTCAAGAGCATTATACTCTTAGCGTTATTATAGCATTATATATTGCGTGTCTAAACTATATAGCCTAAGATAAGTTAGCGTTTAAGTTCCAGTCCGAGTCAAAGTCAGAGTCAGTCGGAGAGTGGAGCTGGTAATCCCGTCGTTGACCAAGGCCACATTATGATTTAGGAACTTTTTACCATGAATAGCAAAGTACAAGAAACCCTTATGTACATAGACACACAGATCAGTGATCACAGGAATATTTAGAGTTTTAAGATTAACCCAAAGCTATAACACTGAATACCTTGATTTTATGTACATATATATACTATACTATATACCTTTACTATATATTTAATAGTGCCAGCCGACTTAATGTAACCTTGTCCTTATACTTGCAAACTAGTCTTTAAATCTCTGGAGATTTCTGTGAGCGCTTCAAGAGATTGATTCCCTTGCCCAGGGCTCATGTACTTTGCTCTAATTTATTAACCTGAAACCTTAAATGAACATGAACAGAATATACCCTATATCCTCCTTTCCCCCAAGAAACATCCTTATGTACAAATTTATATATTATAAATGAACTGCAATACGATCCAGCGCTTTGTCCATGACCATTCTGTGTTCAGCATTAAAGCGTTGGGCCCCCCACTGTTTGTACATTAGCTAAATTAGTTCTAGTTTATAGTTCATAGAGTATAGTTTATAGTTTAATTTAAGCCCAAAACAAACAAACAAAAATTGCGAGCAGAGACCACAAAGAAAAGCCAAGTGAAAATAGAAGTCATAATGTTTACACGCTAGGATTAGGTTTGAAAGTTCGAGAGTATTTTGTCACACCTTGTAAACCCCGTAAACCCCTGTAGAAATTTCTCTCTATAAAAAAGACAACTCTACATACTAAAGATAATCTAGTTAAATGAAACAACTCATACGTATTACTTATCGATCCACATATTGATCTATGTATACACAAACATATAGTTAATGTTATATCTATACTATATATGCCCCTGTTTTTTGGGCTCCAACCGAACTCAAACCCTTTGGAAAATATGTGTTTTTTCGCCTAGGATCTCACTGAAAGAAATAAGAATACAAAAGAAACGAGGGAATGTATCAACGAAATGTAGAAACTCTGGCCAGTAATGCCTAGAAATTACTGGAGGTTTTATAAGAAATCTTTTGGAAATAGTTAATTCTGTTTTTTAAGGGATTTTAAGATCCTCTAGCAATTTCTTTGTCATTTCTCGCTCGAAAGTATTTAGTAGAAAAGGAGATTCTATAACCTCTCAAAATAAAAGAAAAAAACATTTACCTTTAAGTCCCATATGTGTATCTTTGTATATTGATTTATACACATCGATGAAATGAGACAAAATAACTCAATTTAAATTCGTTTTGCTAGAAACTTGAAAATGAAAGAGATAGAGAAAGAGAGATATAGTGCGAGGAAGAGAAATAAAAGAATAACATGTAAACAATTTACAATTTTATATATTTCTTGGGTAAAATTAAGGCTTATAAAATATAGCTTAAAAATAGTATTGTATTTGCATTTTTTAAGTTTGTTATTATTGTTTTCCCACCTTTTAAAAATATTTGTTTTTGTTATTTTAATTAAATTTAAGTTAGTTATGAAATTACAATGAATGAATTTTATTCTATTTATTTAAATTGAAACTCTTGTTTTTTTTTGTTTATGTTTGTTTTATTTTTAATTTTAAGTTAAGTGTAAATTGTAACAATTTAAAAATTTGTATTTACAGCGTATTATAATTTTAGTTAGAACCTTGTTTCGCAGTGAAGGAGTCATTTCTGGTCCTATAAATCATATATATTCTTGATCAGCATCAATAGGGGAGTCTTTCTAGCTATCTCCGGAAGGAATTTTTTTTTTAATTTTTTCAGCTTTTTTTCATCGTTTAATTTTACCAAAAATCTTGTCAAAAATTTTAATTTTTTTAAATTTTAAATCGATGCAGATTTTTTAACGTTACAAAAACTAACATTGGACAGCTTTCCGAATTGAAATTAATGCATTTTTGGCTTAGTTATGATCGATTTCAGGTTGGATTTTCTGATCCAATCCAAAATTTGGCTTTCCGAAGCTGCATTCTTGTTTAAAATTGAGACATTTCTAAAGTTAACTTTGATTTAATTTGTTTTATTATTTTTTCATAATTTTTGGTAGTTTTTTAAAGTTATTCCTTATTATTTATAAGGGGCTCATACAAATAACTTTACACTATAATTCTCAAAGGTTTCTAGCTGCAATCTGATGGTAAACACTCTGTGTATGCTGCTTAGGTTTCTGATGACTATCTCTACACTGGCTGGAACTTTAACAATTATACTCAAAATCATACAAAATTAAACACTAATATTATTATTCTTTGCTCTTTTGATTACAGCTCCCAGAATAGCATTCAAAGCCGAATCCGGCTGCAAAAGTGAAAGTGCTTCGAGAGAAGGTGTTGAGCCTGGTAATGGAGCAACCATTTCCACTGCCAGTGATGATGAGACCGGAGGAGGACTCCTATTATTGGTGTGCACCTTTTGCAAACGTCGTCTGAAATCAGTGCATGCCCTGAGACGTCATATCGCCTGCCGGCATTCGGAGATTCAGGGCCGGGAGCACGAGTGCTTCATCTGCATGAAGAGTTTCAAAACGAAATGGTCGCTGGCCACACACAATTCCCGCTTCCATCGCGATCGCTCCAGCAAGGAGTCTTAAAGGTATTTCGAACGTATTCTATATATTTTTCATGGTATTGTTTTTATATATACACAAATTGAAGGGAATTGACTAAGCTCAAGCAGTCGAAAGTTCCTCCTCCTCCCTGCTCTGCCCTCTCTCAATTAGAACAATTATTAGGTAAATTCTTCCACAAAAACAGCTCAATTAGAAACAAATAGACAGGCTTGACATTTGAACACTAAACTAAAATGAAATTAAATAGGGTTTTATTAAGAATTAAGCTGAGTTATAGATATACTTCTTGCTCACTTTTCGTTGCCTGATCTTGGTTATTTTAAACATAAAGCATTGGGAGGTTCCTTTCTTTATATATTTGGAAAGATCATCAAAATATTGCAATGATTTATAAAACAATTTATATTTTATGTATTTTTTAAAGTATGTCTCTTTTCAAAGATATATTATGTATGTACATATGTATATAGATTAGCGATCACATTGATACTGAATAAACAAAATTTAGGTATATTTTAATTGCTGCCTTGTTAAGTATTTTTAAAACAGAAACACTAAAGAAAAAATTACTAGAATAAGGCCTAGATGTAGCCTTAAATAAGTCATGAATCCTATAATGGGAACTGCCCAACATTTGGCTCTCCTTTTATAATACTTTGTAGTTAATTCAAGTCTCCAGGCTCCAGCTTTGATTTAAAGCCAAATCTTGGTCTTAAGCCCTTGGTAACCCCCAAGAAAAAAACCTTTTGACTATGATAGAATGGTATCGAAATGCGTTTTAATGACTTAACTACTAGCTAGTACTAGACTAACTCGCCCCCGCAATCAATCAAAATGGAAATGAAAGGCTGCCCTTCATGCGGGGGGATTCGGTACATAAAAAAAAGAGAGATAAAATGTATCAAATGTAGAGACAACCTTCATTTAGAAGGTCGACAGTCCTGGCAACGGGAACTTCCTGCTGAACTCCACCACAGATTTACGGATCTCATCCTTCTGCGCCTTCACCTTGGCATTCTCATCGAACACCTTGTGAAAATCGGCCATCTTAGGGCTACCAGCCACCTTGGCAGCCTCGGCGCCAACCTTCAAGGCAGCATCAATAAAGGCCACCACCTGCTCCATGTCCTTCTCGACGAGACCGCGTGTGGTCAATGCTGGAGTGCCAAGACGAATGCCCGAGGGATTCAGCGCAGACTTATCACCGGGCACCGTGTTCTTGTTGCAGGCAATGCCCACCTCCTCCAGGATGTACTCAGCCTTGGCACCAGTCAGACCAGCCTTGCGCACATCGACCAGCACCAGATGGACATCGGTGCCGCCGGTGGCCACCTGATAGCCCCGAGAGATGAGACCATCGCACAGAACCTTGGCATTCTTGAGGACCTGCGTCTGATAGGCCTTAAACTCCGGTGTCTTCGCCTGCTTAAAAGCAGTGGCAATGCCACCCACGGCATTGTTGTGGGGACCACCCTGCAGTGATGGGAACACCGCCTGATTGATGCGCTCCTCCAGATCATACATGACCTTGTCGCCATTGGGCTTGGTGGAACGGATACCCTTGCGGAAGAAGATCACACCGGATCGGGGACCGCGCAGCGTCTTGTGCGTGGTGGTGGTCACAATGTCGGCATATTCGAACGGCGATGGAATCAAACCGGCGGCCACAATGCCAGCCACATGGGCCATATCGGCCATTAGATAGGCACCAACATCGTCACAAATCTGACGGAAACGGGCATAGTCCAGCAGTCGGGAATAGCACGAGATGCCGGCAATAATAATCTGCGGACGGAAATTCTTTGCTGCCTCGGCCAGCTTGTCGTAATCAATGATTCCCGTCTCCGGATTGACCTTGTACGGCATGCTCTCGAAGAAGATCGATGTGGCGGAGATCTTCTTGGTGGGCGTAAAGAAGCCATGGGTAAGATGTCCACCATCGGGTAGATCCAGACCCATGATGCGGTCATGTGGC
The DNA here is from genome assembly GCF_035046125.1 of Drosophila serrata. Lineage (NCBI taxonomy): Eukaryota > Metazoa > Arthropoda > Insecta > Diptera > Drosophilidae > Drosophila > Drosophila serrata. The sequence continues at coordinate 6,445,542 of NW_028257174.1, read as the reverse complement.
CGGCAGACGCCCGTATAGACAGCCAAATTGGCCGGGGAACCGGAATAAGGCTGGACATTGACGCCCCACTTGTCCTCGCTGAGGTTGAATAGCTCTCGGCCACGATTCTGGGCCAACAGTTCGATGCAATCGATGAACTCGTTGCCACCATAGTAACTGAAATGGGGAAGGAGATGGAGAGTTAGGGATTTAGTTAAGGTTTTTAAGAATATAATGATTGCTTAAGGTATTACCGGAATAAACCCTAAGTTAGGTCTTGACTTAGAAGTAATTTTAAGATTTAGTTGATTAAGTAAAATAAATCTAATTAAAATAGGTTCCTACTTTGGTATTCTTCTCTATTAAAAATGTTAATACATAATATATGTATGAGAATAAGAAGTTCAAGCTGTATTTAAGTTATATTTATATATTTTGAGACTCTAAAATATGCAGTCATTAAATTTTAAAAATATTCTTTATAGAGTTCACTCGAAATGATTCAAAATCTTAGTTTTTATATAAAGGAACCTTTAAGTATATTTATAGAGCTCTCTTTAAAGTAGTACTAGTATATATAAAGGGACCTTTAAGTCTATTTATAAAGCTGTCTCAAAAGTACTACTCGTATATATATACCATATAATATTGATTTATAACTTGGACTCACCGCTTGCCGGGATAACCCTCGGAGTACTTGTTGGTCAGGCAGGAGCTCAGACTCTCCAGGACCGCCACCGAGGTGAAGTTCTCGCTGGCAATCATTTCGAGTCCCTCACGCTGGCGCTCCTTCTCCTTCTTGATAAGATCGGCCAGCTCGGGATCGCTCTCCGCCAACGAGGCCTGCAGCATCTTTTGGTCCGGCATGGTCTGGGATTTAGACATGGTTAAATTTATATATATTTATATATATATGTACTATATATTCGATATATCGGCAGTGCAGTGCGATGCGTTCGCTGCAACGATCGTTGGCTATATGAAAGCTATGGAAAACCGATCCCTGACTGGTCATGTTTTTATACGCCCCGATTTCAACAACAAAAATATTTATATTTATATTTATATTTATGTTGCGAAAAAAAATACACTCAGGTTCAGTGGGTTCAAATAGCTTTGGAAAAGTTCGGTTGATAAGGTGGACGATCGACTGATGGATCGGTGAGCTATCGCCAAGCGGAGATTAGCTGCGGATGCACCATGGCAACCACTTGATTCGGGCTTCTTTCTCGATTAGATTGGCCAAATAAACAGGAAAGTATATATGGCCAGTGGTTATGTCACCTATGAATATATATACTCCTCTCCAAGACCCCCTGTGGCTGGGAGCCAAGCCTATTTGCGTCCTATCTGTATCCATCTATCGCATGTTTGTCTGTCTGAGGTCACAGGGTCAGGTGATAAGGATGCGGGCCCCCTTGGGGAGCTGACGTATGCGAATTTCGAAAGATCGGGAATAACGTAAGCTATAGTGTTTTGAAAGTCTGAATGTTTGACTTAATACACTTGTAGACTTCACTATTTATTTTTTTAGCATTTTAAATCTAAGAAATCACTAGAGTTTCTGAAATCCCTCTAAAAACCTTTCCATAAGTGGGCAAAATATACTAAATTCAATGGAATGTTGGGATTTTTTTAAACAATTACACAAATTTAAAAATTTTGGGATATTATTTTTAAATTTTAATAATTAATTTAATTTTAATTTCACTTCGGAAAGCTTTTCTCTGTTTACTCTCATTAAAATAACAAGTCAGTATATTGAATTTCAAATTAAAATTAATAAAAATCCATAAGCCTTCTGTTTAAACTATTTTTATACGAAACAAATGCAACAAATCAATTCTATTAAACTTGCAAAGAATTTTTAACTAACAAAAGTCTAAAAAATAGCCTATTAATAACTAAATAAACTAAATTAAAGTGCTAATTTCTGGCCACGAGTCTTTGCTTAATGCGAAGTGCATAAATGTTTACCGCAAAATTTTGCACTTGTCGCAGGCGAAATTCAATTTAATTGGCAGGGCCATGTATACATAACTGGCGATATCGGTATCGCTATGGCTATATTATTGTATAAACAAGTGGTAGAAACAACAATAAATAATAGACCAACGCAAAACCAAAGAAATTTGAGTAGGCCTAAAACGAGTTTAAGGCTGAGACAGCGAAATAAATCAAAGAATATTTTTCTTAAATAATAAAACCGAAGTGTGCAATATCCTAATTTCAAATTTATAAAGTTTAATGTTAAGAAATATATATATGAAAACATTATATGTACTATATTTTAGAGGAGCATTATTTAGTTTAATATTAAAACCCTATTTTAGGGGTTTTAAGAAGGTCTATACTTTGATTTTGAAATAATTTTAAACTTTATAATTATAAAAAATATAATTCTTTAAAGATTATTTATAATTAATTTACGTCTTATGTTTTTATTTCGATTTTATATTATAAAACAGATTTTTTTAAGAGTACGAAAAATAATATATATAAATTATCATACGTATGTATTTTTTATTTTATTATATTATTTAAAATTCTGTATTTTATTATCCTATATATAGTTATGAATAACTCCTACGCAAGCTGAAAAATATGTATATCAGTTGGCATTTCTTTCATTTTCATTTTCTTTCTCATAATCCTCATATAACTTCTTTATAATGCCCATAATTATCACTCAAAAAAACATTGTATATAAATACATATGTGTATTTTATACTTGTTTACTTTCATCACAAAAAATCAAGATTAAAGGCTGTAGGGGTCCGACAGATAAGAGATCACTTTTTGCCCGCGACATTCCCTAATTAAAAATACCCTAAGGAAGAGTATTTTGAAATACACACAAAAAACATGGAAGAAAACACATGGTTCCAGGGGTTAAAAAAAAACGCCGATCAGCACATGGTTTTAAAAAATAAGTAACCACAGAAAAGCTGTACAAGTTTTGCACATGTCTCCAATATCACCTAAAGATGAACTACTATACAACACACACTAGCCTTTTCTCAATTGATTAATTAAAAGCAGTTTAGTAACACAGTCACTCACCTTCTTCGAGGTGTTTTGTTTGCAGTCCGAAAATCGTCTGATCGCGGCGAAAAAAAATGGTGATGGCGATGGTGCCGCCGAAATCGTCCGATTTTTAAATGCAAAGTGGCGTTGCTTTAAAGCTCCTCCTACCGCCAGCTGATTTCCAGCTGCGGAGTTAACCAGTTTATTGCTGGCTGTGTTCAGGTCCCGGCAAAAGCACAATTTGAGCTTCTGTGGCAGTGTAGTTGGTCGCATCCGCTGCATGTTTTTAAGACCTATAAAATGTTACATAAACAAAGGGAATAAATTATATAAGAATCTATTGATTTGTTGGAACATTTTAACATATTCCAACAGCCATAGGCAAGGCACCTTTACAAACTTTTCTGGTTTGGCCGCTCGGCGTTTGAAGCGAAACTGTGGCTGTCACTGTTGATGCCGCCTCTGCCGCACCGCTTTGCGACCACTGATAATTGATAAGAGTTCGGCCCCGGGCCCCTGACCTGCGACCTCTGATTGCTGATAGGGGCGCCGCAAGAGATTCCGCTATCTTTTTGGCCGCATCCGAAAAAATATTCCTTGAAAGCCGACCAAAACAAAACAAAATACGGCCAACTGTTTCTTACTATATCGATATTTTGATATGTTCTATCGATCTATTCACTTGCGCTGGAAATAAAATAGTTTCCAAATTTAAATTTTAACGCCATGTTGGTTTGATATTTATAAACATATCAATACTGTATGTAATGGGAAATTACAAATTTCTTTAATTCCTTTCTATTATATTATTTTTTTATCTTATATTTTATTTTAATCTTTCAAAACTAACTTAACATCATATAATTTAATCATTTTATGGTGCAGTTAACTCCAGTTGTTAACTCCAGCAGTTTGTTTGTTATTTTGTTTATTTATTTATGAGAAACCTTAACTTAAAATAATTCTTAAATTAAAAAAAAAGATACCAAAATAACTGCTTAAGGTTTAGCTTGGACTCGAACCCAAAGCTCTGAAAATCTCTCAACATGTTGCAGATTGCTGTCCCTGTGTTGCAAACAGTGCTGTCAACTTATTTATGAAAGCTGTCCGAAAATATAGCTAAAAATAAGTTAAAAATATTAACTGAAATTTTATGGAAGAAAAATGTTTAAAAGAACTAAACATTTCCATTTTTTCAGTCGAGCTACTACCAAGCTTTTTAGCAGAAGTCCTAGACACTTGCTTATTCATATATTTTTCATAATAAAATAAAATTAAATAGAAATGTCAGCTTAATATAATAGTTCTATTAATATAAATTAAGACGAACTACAATTCTACTTTTCTATGCAAAAAGCGGAATAAACCAACAACAAAAATTTAAATAATTACAAAAATTTCCGTTTGTTTGCTCTGCTGAGAAAATGGCTAAATTGACAACACAGTCGCCACCGAAAGTCTATAAAAGCAACGCGCAAAGCTTATTCTTTTTCACTCGAAAAATATCTCAGCGTCGCCGAGTATCCCTCGGTTTCGCTTCAAAAACCCCCGCTAAAATCCACAAGATATTAACATAAAAATATGAACCAAATATATAAAAACTAAAGATACACTTGTATTTTATTTATTTTTTTGTTTAAACATTGCTAATAGTGATTGACATCTTTCGGTAATACGCCGAAAAGAAAAAACACAGTGACATTTATTTCGTGTGTTTACCGTTAGCCGCTGTAAGCTTTTCGTCAAACTGAAAAAAGCGCGCGCTTTGAAAATTTTGTTTGAAATTCCGTTTATTTTTTTTAATGTTACACTGAGTATAGAAAAACTAAAATATGATGAAAGGCCGAATATAATAAATTAATGAATTTTCGTTGCAATAATAAAACAAATAAAGCAGCTGCGTGTGCATTTTAATCAAATAAACAAGAAGAGCGGTCGCAAGGAAGGCGATAAAAAAGAAAACAAAAGAAACGGTACGAGGCGAAGGCGAGGAGAGAGGAGAAGCAAAAAAGATACCGCGAAAAGTCGTAAAGAAAAGGTGAGAAAACAAATTATTTATTTCATGTGCTAAAAAGACACGCAAAAACGTCGTTTTATTTTTAGCCAAACAAAAGTTGTGTCTTATCTGTGTATGTGGTGTGTGTGTGTGTGTGCTGTTTTTTTTCTTTCTCCTTTTTGCATTCATAATTTGCGATTTTTTCAAGAATAATTTTGTTTTTTGTTTCGTGATTTTTTTTTTTACATGTTTCGTTTTGTGCGTGGTTTTTATGTTTTTTAATTTTTTTTTGTGCTTATTGTTTGGCAAGTGAATGCACAAAAAAAAAACACAAAACGTAGAAATATAAAAAAATATTACGATAAAATAAAACGCCGTTGTTCTCTCGGTTTCCGAAGGTTTCCGGGTTTGTTGACTTTGCCAGCTGCTTAAAACCGAAATTGACATAAATAATAATGCCCGCGTATTTATTCATGCACAATTATTATAAACAATTGTGCTTTTGCCCAGGAAACGATTTTATTCGCTGTCCGCTATTTGTTGTCATTAATTTGCAAAGATAAAAAGTGGGGAAAAAATAATGAAAAAAGCGGTACAAAAAAATTAAATAAACCAAGTATGTAAATTTCAGTCAAAAAAAGGCAAAATGAGAAAAATGCGCCAGTAATTTACAGTTTTTTTCTGTTTCTTTTTGCTGATAATTAACAACTAGAAATGACAGTGGAAAAATATCTATTTTGTTGTTAAAGAGAAAAATGTGCAATAAATTATAGATATTTATTATTTTCTGAAAACGTTCTTTTTCGATTTGTTTTTACTATATTCTTATTTTTAAATCTATTAATGCTTATTTTAAGTTTTATTTTACTGTTTGATTTTTGTTGCCATCAGCATTTCCGCCTTTACAGTAAAAGCAATTTGCAATTTACTTTTCTTTTTTCCTCTTTATTTATTTTTTTTTGTCTTTCTACTCATTGCAATTCATTTTTACAACGTTAATTATAATGAACGTTGAAAAATCAAACAAAAAACTGGGGGAACAATAAAAAAAAGCTAGAAAAAGTCGTAGAAAAAAACGTTAAAAAAAACGTGAACAACAAAAATTAAAATTGCAAATCGCAAATTGAGTGACGTCGCGTCGCTGCTGCGAAACGTTTTGCGTTACGTTTACGTTTTCGTCTTGTTTCTCCGGCCTTTTGTTTTTGTCCGCTGTTTTATTAGATTTTTTGTTTTCACAACGGCATTCGCCTGCGCAAAAACCAGCGGCCAAGGAGGGGGAGGAGGAGGTGAAAGAGGTTGGATGGGGGTTTGGGGATGGCAAAGAGAGGCGCAAAATCTGCGGCATCGTTGCGTATGTGTGTGTGAGTTTGTTTGTGACTGCCGCCTGTATGCGTGCTCTCGCTCTCTCCATCTCCCCATGCTCCCCCTACTCGCTGTCTCTCTCTCTTTCTCTGTCCTTCGCTCCACTCACACACATTTCAATTACATGTGGAACGCGTGCTCCAAATTTCAAGTTCATTGTCCAAAGCGGAATCAACAACACACACACGCATACACCCGCACTTGCAACAAGCACACAAACACAAAGACAATAAACAAGGGCAGGTCAGCATCCATGGACCACGCCCCTTTAAAAGTTTCGCTGTCTGTAGCGCCCATAATGTAAGATTTTAAAATAATGTTGCATTCAGAAATGTTCATTAAAGTTCACATTATCTGGTTGATTTATGAAAACTAATTAGAATTGACACAGGACAACCGCCAATATGCATCCGAACTATGCACATTTGTAATTTAGATAGTCGTAATTAACATTAATCAAATTATTAGCACTCTGAACATTAAATGAAACTAGAAATTAGACTGTTCTAAAATCTCTCCCTCCTCCCCCTTATCGACGTAATGCATCCATCTTAATTACGTTATTTAATCACGTTTTTTTTTTCACAGTTAAGTCACCTTTTTTTATTACACTCGTTAAAAAGTTGGGGTTTTTTTTTTTAATATTTTAAAGGGTTTGTACACTTTTTTTTACCTTTAATTCGTCTGTTGACAATTTTTATAATAAAAATATAATTTATTCATGCATATATTTTCTGTTTTCTGAAAATCGATCATAAGTAAGTTTTAAATATTTGAATTTTCTTAATAGTTATTTACAAACAGTTTTTATGACAATTTTTTCAACAAATCAAAGTTTCAAAAACTCATAACTTTGTCAAAAAACCATTAATTTTAAATCAGAAAGCTTTGCTATGTTAGTTTTTAAAAGGGTAATAAATTTGCGTACTCAATATACAATTTTAAAAAATTAAATTTTTTTGCAAATTTTATTGACAATTTTAACGATGAAACCCCTTAAAAAAATTTACAAATTTCGAAAATTTTTGTTTTATGTCTGAGATGGCTAGATTGACTCGGCTGAAGATGCTGATCAAGAATATATATCATTTATAGGGTCGGAAATGATTTCTTCACATTCGTACAAGCTTCTGACTAAAGTGATAGTACCCTGTAAGGGTATAAAAATAGTAAACAAGATTTCAAAGAATTTTTAAGAACTTCTTTAAAATTTTTATATTTTGTTAACTTTTAAAATTTCTGAATTATCCCTTATCTTTTTAGTAAAGAAAAGAGATTCAATAAACCCTAAACAGGGTATTCTCCGAGTCTTGTCTTGATCATAAAAAAATCTCTTATTATAATCAACAAAAAAATCACACTTATTTTCGTGTTATTCCGCAACCAAATAAAAATTCTTCAGAAAAAGCACAGAAAAAAAAAGAATAATAATAACAAAATGGCAGCAATAGGAAATAAAGCACAAAAAAAGACACAAATTTTGACACGAATATTGTTTTTCGTGGCTTTTGTTTGTTGTTTTACCTTATGAACTGGCAGTACCTATTTTTTTATTTTTATTTATTTTTGTTTTATCACACCAACTTCAGTTTGCTTAGTAAATAAATTTCGCTTCTTACGCAAATTTTTGGTTGTTTATTCAAAACAATTCCATTTGGACAGCAAAACTGAAAATAACAAAATAATTTGCAATGCGTAAATAATGTTTTCCAAAAAAGAAAAAAAAAAACCTTCCGTTGAAAGGTATGAATATGGAATATGGAATAATTTCCTTGAACTTTTCCCAAGGTTTTTTTTTATTATTTGTTTGAATATACATATATTCTATATTTGCTATTGTTGCTGGAAAAGGGCTTTATTTGCTGCCTTTTTTCTTTTTCATTAAGCTTTTTTTGTTTTGTTTTGTTTACCGCCTCCTCCCTCTCTCTGATATCAGCGCATATTTATAATTAAAAACAAACACAACAAAAATCAGCAAATCAAAAAAAGAAAAAAATTAACAACACTAGAAATATGAATATATATATGGTATATATGTACTTGTACAATAAAAACTAACAACACGTTAGGCAAAATTCGCTGATAACTTCTAGAGCAAAATGTGGAAGTGAAAGAAAATAAAACAGGGTGAAAATACATAGAAGACCAGCAATAATAATAATACAAAAAAAGTATACAAAAAAAGCAACGCTGAAATCAAAGCTATGGGAGGAGAGATAAAAACTATTTCCGTCGAATAAAGCCAAGCAAAACAATGGGAAAGAATACAGAAAAAAAGAAGAAATAAATAATAGTAAAAAAACCTAGAGAAATACACTAAAAATATGGTTGTTTCCCGCACCATTGGAAAGTCCGAGGAGAATTCTTTTTGGGGCTCCAGTTTCTTCTTCTGGGCCTCTCTATCTATCCACCTATCTCTCTTCTTTATTTGTTTCTTTCATCTTCTTTTTGTTTAGCCAAGGTTTTCAAATCAAATTATGTCGCGTTCGAAAAAATCACAAAAAAGGCAACACAAATACGGCCTCTATTTTTATGCAATTATCCGAGCAACAACAAAAAAAATAAGCATTTTCAAATAGGAAAGATAAAAACAAAACACACACACACACACACCTCCAAATGGGGGAACAAAAGGCAAACTCTACAAAAATCACAAAAAATATATATATGTATATATGTATTAAAATAATAACAACAACAAAAAACCGATTCCGAATCCGAATCGAAATTATGAATCACAAAAACGTTTTTTGTGGTCGACGCTTTGGGTTTGCCTCAATTTTTTACTTTTTTTTTGTTAATTGTTCTCCTTTTTGTGTGTGTGTGTTTTTTTGTTTCTTTATTTGTTAATACATTTTAATTCAATTTTGTTTCTTTCGCCTGGTTTTCAAGTTTTTTAATTTATCCGCTTCCGTGGCAATGTGGCATGGTTTTTTTTTAGTTTTTGTGTGTGGCAAGTTTTTTTATATTCATTTTTATTCCCATTTAATTTGCAAAAATGTTTTGGCTTAAATAGTATTAGTTTTGGCGCTGCATTCCTGTGCATTATGTTACTGATTCAATTATATTTACTTTTCAATTAATTGAATTTATGCACACAAAAAAGTGACGTACATTTTTGTGACGATGTCTCTTTTCGGTACTATATTTTATTTTATTTTATTTGTTTTGTTTTGTTATTTTTTTGCTAAAACCTTGACTGATAAGCGTTAGAGAGCTTTTGCAAAAATGCATTGTGTAAATTTGACTTTGGGTGGGGGGCTTAGAGGGTTAGTTTTTCTATATATTTTAGAGTGGACCCCACTTTGAGGGACATTTTTTCACATTTTACTTATTTTTTTAAAGGAGAAACCTGTTTGGAAAGCTAGGGTTAAACAAAACTCATTCTCTTTTAAATTATATATATTTTACTAATTTTTTAGAGGGAAAAATTGTTGAACAGAAAGGGTTTAATTAATGCCACAAGGTGGGGAATCTATAACTTGTTTATGAACAGGATCCGGCTCAAAGGACCATTTTTTTGGTGCTGAATTAGACAAATAATCTTCCATGGGGCTTCCTTTTTTTCTAAAAAAAAAATTGCTCCACTATTTCATTACAAATAATAAAGATAATTGCATTTTTCATATATTATTTTTACAACACTCATAAAGAGAAAAACATTTGATTAGAAATTTTTAATTGAATTGGAAATTCCTATATATTTTTTGTGTGTCTAGTAAATGGGCCAAGCTAATGGAAAATAAAATTTAACTTTAATTAAACCCTAACTTAACTATACGTTATATTAATTACAATATACTTAATATTACATACTTAAGGGTAAATTAAGCTATTAAACTTGGTAAATTTTTTATTAAACCTCAATACTTGACACTTTATATATAAATTATCTTAATTATGTATGTTGAATACATTTTCTGATTTAGAGAAAATATAAGGACACTTAAGAGGATTTCCTCAGTTAGATAGAGTCTCTTGTGAACCGCAACAGGTTCAAACAGTAATTCCTTTTTCTTTGCCTCACAAAAACCCAGGGTTTTCTTTTTCTTTAATTTTTTGTTGTCCCCTCATGGAAAACTTCCTTCGTTCGGTTTTCTCACTTATGGAAATCTTCTTGTAGAATGAACATTTTCCACCCTTTTGTTCGTTTGCCAGCAGATTGGAATTCCATCTAACGAACGAACTACAAATCATGCTCTAAAATGGCACAAAAAACCCCAAAGAATATATAGATATATATAAATAACAAAAAAAAAATAGAGTGAGAGATGGAGACAAAGGGAAAACACGAGAGAAATTGCTAAGCAAAAACAGTCGATGGAGAAAAAAATACAACAAAAAAATGAAAAGGAAACAAGAAGAAAAACGTAAAAGTATATCCCGAGAAGGCAAGGAAAATATTAAAACAAGGCAAACATCGCCAGGCAAAAATAAAGTCAAGCATTTAATTTATTTACCCCCCAAAAATCCCCCCAAACTTGCGACGCTCTCCACTAGAAAACGAAAGGAAAAAAGCTGAGCTCGTTTTACTGTTGCTCGGTTTTTGCCTGTCCGCTTTTCCACATTTCCCTTACAGTACTACCCTCCTCCCCCTCTCCATACCCACTGTTTTCCGACTTTTATAATTTTTTTTTTTGTATATTTTCTTCCGGTTTTTTTGGCGCGCTCGGCAAAGGGACGAAAAACTATGAGCTAAAGAGGAAAATTCTGAGAAAAGGAGGAGAAGGAGGGGGAGGAGGGGGGTCATAGGAAAAACTGTAACCGAATGAGCGAACGAACTGAACTTTTCCAGCTATATAGGAGTATAGGTAGGTAAGAAAGGAGGAGGAGCAGGAGGAAAATTCACACAAAAAATGGTACATTCATATATATATTCTGAATAGAACAAAGAAATATTGTACTCTACTTTAGGATGGTGTTTTTATTTCATGATTGTTTATTATAGATGTTTTTTTTAAATAAGTTAACTTTACTCAAAAAAAAACGTATCAAAAGTTTCTTATGGCTTATTCAAATACAAAATATATATATAAATAAATAAATATATAAATTGAATTAAAGTAAAAGTCATTAAATCAATATGATATATTGAATTATAGGATCATATCGATACTCGATCGTAACTAATATTCACAATTTCTGCATTAAGATTTATAGATACTTTTTATTTGACAATTTTATCGACAAATCAAAGTTTAGAAATCTCTTAACTCGGCCAAAAAAGCTTTAATTTTAATTCGGAAAGCTTTCCTATGTTAGTTTTTGTTAGGTTAATAAATCTACATACTCAATTTAAAGTTGAAAAAAATTTAAATTTTTCCCATTTTTTTTTAAACAATTTTAATGATGTAAAATGTTGAAAAAATGTTACAAAATTCTTTTTCTGCCTGACATGGCTAGATCGATTCTGCTGAAGATGCTGATCAAGAATATATATGATTTGTGGGGTCGGAAATGATTCTTTCATATTATAACAAGCTCCTGACTGAAATTACAATACCCTGCAAAGGCTATAAACGTTCTTTTAAGTTTGTTTTTGCTAAAAATTATCCTATATATATATTTATCTTCCAATTATAAAATAAATCCCATGGGAAGTATTAGCTGTTTTCATCAAAATTGCAAGACAGAATAATGGGTTTGGGATTATTTTGCAAGGTCGAAAGGAAATGAAGTGGAAATGCCATCAACTGGCATTGGAATTGGCAAAAATGGCTAAAAAAGGAAGGCGTTTATCATCAGATTATGGCTCCTTCTAGGGTATCAATTGTTAGACATTCTGTTCTATAACTCAACTTTTTTTTGCATTTATTTGTATAATATAGAGAGAGAGAAAAGGAGGAAAACCCTACACATATATTATAAAAATGCACATATATTGTAACAGTATGTATATATTATATGGGAAGGAAAAAATTGCACTAAAAAAGAGGTTGGAAAAGCGGGAAAAAACTAAAGAATGGAAGGGGAGGAACACATGCACATTACCAAAAGAGTAAATCACTTTTGAACGAACCAAAAAACCGAAAAAGGAAAAACGAAGCGTACCAAGCGGCGGGTTGTCAGCATGGAAAATATCTCAATATTCACTTTGGTTCGCTTTTCCTTGCCCCACCCACTCCCACTTCCACTCCACCTCCTTCAGCTTTTCCTATCTATATATTTTGTTGTTGTTTTTGTCGTTTTTCCAGCACCACTTTACGAGTGGGAGGGGCGTTAAGTCGACCCTGCGACATTGTCTCGTGCAAAAATTGAACAATTTTATAAAATACTCGAACGGAGCAGCACAAAAAAAACGTAATAAATTACAAAGTGCCCCCAAAAACAAAAAAAGAAAAACACAGATTTTGTTTCGAAAAAAAAGGAAACAAAAAAAAAATCTGTGTAAGCAACGAAAAAAAAAACAGCCAGCCAGTAAAAAATGGCAATTTTAGAAGAGCAGCGACTGGGAGATATCTAGTACATATGTACATAAATATTTTATTTATTGGAAAAAAAAAATATTTAGTACATAAACAACTGTTATTTATTATAGGCAAGAGATATATTAAGTACATACAACAAAATCTATATAAAACTTATATATATAGTACTATAAAAACATATATAAATCCTATATTTATATTAGAAATCGAAACCTTTGTTGGCCATAAAGCTTTAAGCTAAGACATAATATTATAATATAATAAATAATCAATAAGTTAAGTTAAGTTACAGTTTTTAAAGCTAACAAAGGGGTATTCTAGGTAACCAACCTAGTCTAATTCACATAGTTCATATCACAGTTGTCTTTAACATTATAAAACTATTTTAAAATAATTTTCTCATAGATATTTATTCATAAATATCAACTTTCCAAATAGTATTTTACTTGAAGTATCTTTTCCATTTTAACTATCAACTAATAACCCCTGAAGCCATAGATCACAGGGTATCAACATTCTCATTTCAAGGAGACAAGCAGCGAGCAAAAAAACTCCTCTGCTCTTCTCATTTTGAGATTTCGCCTCCATCATCATCATCAATGTTTGTTCGTCTTTTTTTATTATATATATATTTTTTGTTTCCTTCTCGACTTCTTTTTTTTGTTTTTCCTTTTTATTTCCCCTTGTTATTTTCCTATGTTCTTCATTTTATTTTGTAGCCATTTGCTGTTCCACGAGCTTTTCGTTATTAAAGTAATTTTAAATGAAATAGTAAAAGTCAGTTTGGGATTTTTCCACAAGCACCCATCTTTGGGAAAATTGTTGTTGTTCTACTTGATTGAAATATTTTCCTTTTTGGCTTACAAAGTAATAGTATTTTGCTCCAGTAAGGCAGTGATAAAGATGAGATAATGAAAAGGTAAACAAAAAACAAAATGAGAACTTTAAGTAGATACATTTTTATAGAGAGATAAAGTATTGGGTAGTAGACTTTTAAATTTATATTTTGATAATATTAAAATGAGGGTTTTTTTTTTAGGCTTTTCTTGAGTTTTCTTTATTATTTTTTGCCACAGCCTTTTGTGGTCTTTGGTTTTTCTCGCACACACTCTGTTTTTTTTTTTGTGGGGTTGCCATGAACAATACTGAAAATAATATTAAAGTTTACATTAGGCGCGGACAACACAAGAAAAAAATATGATAAATAATGAAAATATAAAAACGAATGAGCGTAGGAATGGACACAAAACACCGACATAAACAAACGGACTAAGACTTGTGGAGTGGAAGGGAAATCCCCGAGATCTTGGTAACAAGCGGCAACAAAAATAAAAGGCAGTAATATGAGTTAGAACTCACGGAGGCTAACGTACTTACAAATACGGCTACAGCTTCAGCTTCAGCTACATTTGCACAGATACAGATGCTGAGATACTCCTCCTGTCTGAGATACAGATACTAGCACACAACACCAAAAAAAAGAACACAACAAAAACAAAACAAAAAAACGACGACAGTTTTCTTGATGAATGTTCTTTTTCCCCCTCAGCAAGTGAGTTTTTCCCCCGAGTATCTTACATCTTACATTTGTATCTGCAGCTTCTTTGGCTTTTTCATGCGCCGCCACCAAAAACAAAAACAACGCAACACAACACAAAAAAATTATATATATGGAAAAGAAAGAACCGAACGCATAAGAAGTAGCTAGTAGATGCACTGAAAAAAAATATATGGGATAGCTGATAAACATTTACATTTGGACACAAACATTTGGAGCTCCTATACACATTTTTGAGATACAATTTTATCCTTAGATATTATTTTAATTTTAGTCAGAAGCTTAAAACACAGTGATGGAATCATTTCCGACCCTAAAAAGCATATATATTCTTGATCAGCATCAACAGTCGAGTCGATCTAGCCATGTCCGGTGAAAAAAAAAAACTTTCGAAATTTTTTCCAATTAATTTTGCCAAAATTTGACAAAAAATTTAAAACTTGTTAGTTCTTAAATTGAGTATGCAGATTTCTTAGGCTTCTAAAAACTAACATAAAACCACTTTCCGAACTGAAGTTAATGCATTTTTGGCCAAGTTATGATATTCGATAAACTTCGATATACAAAAAAAAAAAGGCATATATAAATATAGAGTTTAATAACACATATTTTTGGGTTTAAATGTAGTATATATAATTTTTCTGTTATTTTTGCTTTTGATATTATTATGTTGTGTTTTTTTCTGCTATTTTTTAGATATTTTGCTTTGTACCCCATTTTTTTTTGCACTTAAGTAATTTTATTAAATCTGTAATGAAAACATTAATTAATGGGACAGTGTCATAACAGCATTAAAATTTAATATTGTCAGGAATATTTTAAACAGCTTAAATATATTTTATAATTTCCGAAACCTAATCTTAAAATTCCTTTTAAAAGGAAATAGAAAATATAAAATAATTCTACATAAATACTCCTGCTAATCACTCTGAAATTATGCTCAGTGTATTGGCTGGTAGGTAACTACTTTTCCCCGTAATACCCTCTCTTTTCTCCTTCTTGAAGATTGTGCAAAGCAGCTTTTCCTTTTTTTCCAGCTTCGCAATTTGTGTGTTTCCCGCTCGCTCTTTTCTCTATCTTTTTGTTTTATTCGAATTTTTTTTAAATTTTTTTCTAGTTGTTTTGGTTTGCTATTTTTGCCAGCCAGGTTTTTGTGCAGCTTTTCCAAAGAAGAAGCATCAGTTAACAAGGTAGAAAAGCCAGGCAAAAGGGCCGTTTTTCCTGCAGCCAGGAAGAGATCCCTTCTGGCATCGTTCGTTTTTTCTGTGCTCCAAACCTGAGCTCCATCATCATCATCATCATCATCTTTCTGGTGTTGCTGCACCTGCTCCAAACCATTGATCATCTATAGCTCCTTTGACTTTTTACCTGGGGAAAAAGGAGGTTTTCCAGATCTCTCCCCCTGAAAGTCCAAAGCATTATTTATAGTTTTTGGCCAGACCTTGACTTGATTTAAAACCAATCTGCCAGATGAATTTATATGGCCAAAAAAGACATTTATGAGGTGGATGGTTTGGGAGTATCTATATATCATATAGCTCATCGTTTATATAATATATTTCAAAAGGATATTTAAAGTCGAGAACTATTATTATTTACAGAATTTTGAAACTATGACTTGAAATATATTACTAGCTTTTGCCAGGACTCTATTTATGGTAATAACTATCTTTTTTTTGTAGTTCTTGTTGCATTCGTTTTCCTCCTTCTCCCCCTTCCATTAGCTCCTTTTTCGCCCACTTTTCCAGCTCCTTTGAGGTTCAGCAACCTTGAGGTTACACAGATGCAATGAACGCTCAGAGCAAAAGCACAAAAAAAGAGGGGAAAAAAGAAAAATGTTCCTTTATCTTTCTTACTGGACGCTGCGTGTTTTTTTCAGCTATTGTTGTTGCTTTTGCTGTCTAATAATTTCAACAAGAACAGCCACAACAACAAAGACAACTTAACAAAAAAAAAGTAATAATAATAAAAAGAGACATACTTTGGAAAAAGTTCTAAACTAAGGCTATATGACACTATTTAAGTTTGTTTACGGTTTAGGAATTTATTCAGGTTATGTGAAAAGTAAACAATTATCAAGTTGTTATTTTATTTTTTATCGGAAAATCATCAAGAAAGTACATAAACTAAGCTAACTTTGGAAAAACGAAATTCGTATACCCTTGCAGAGAAAAAGTATCATAACTCAGGCAAAAACGCATTAATTTTCAATCGGAAAACTTTCTTATGTTAGTTTTTTAAAGGTTAATAAATCTGCATACTCAATATAAAATTTAAATTTTTTTTAAATTTTTTTGATTTTTTTTTTTTAGTTAACGGTTGAACCCCTTAAAAATTTTGACAAAAATTCTTAAATTTTGTTTTGCATCCTAAGGTGTCTAGATCGACTCGGCTTTTGATGCTGATCAAGAATATATATAATTTATGGGGTCGGAAATGACTTCTTCAGTGCGTTTCAAGCTTCTGACTGAAATGAGAATACCCTGTAATGGTTTATAAATACCATTAATATGCCTTAAAAACGGAGTTATATATTTATAATTAACAATTGATAGGTGTCTTAATTACTTAAGAACTATTCTATATTAAAACAAAATGCAATTAATAATAATATCTTAGAAATAGAAATGGAATAGAATATATTTATAGATATAAATCTTATAATTTAAAGATACATATCTTATAAACTATAGATTTATATCTTATAATTTATTGGTAATTTATAAGTAATTTATCTTTAAATTTATAGATACATATATTTCATATAATTTATAGTTATATATCTTAATTATAAGGGACCTTTTGTACCAGTCAAGTGTCATATAGTCAGCAAGTTGGTAGAAAAGGGGTTTTTTAGACCAAGTTAAAAGGAGCTGCATAAGTCAGCGCAAGGCAACAACAAAAGCGGAAGGCGAATGCGCTGCGAAAACAAAACAACAAAAAGGAAAAAACTAAACAAAAAATGACAGAAAGAAAAACAAAGCAAAAAATAAAAAACAGAAGAACAAAAACAGCAGCAACATCGAAGCCAGAAACAGCAGCAGCAGAAGCAACGCTGCAGCATCACTATCATAGTTATAGAGGATCGTAAAGTAAGGTTACTACACAGTTCTTGTGGCTTGATTTTTTGTTGTTTTTTTGTTTTGTATTTTATTTTTATTTTTTGTTGTTGCCATCGTAATGTTGTTGTTTTTGGGGGCAGAAGAAGGCCTTATGATGTTGCGTAGCTCTCCAGAGATACTATACATATATATATATTTATGGATCGGTATGTGCGAATATGTGTGTGTCTGCATTAAGTGTTATTGCACTTGGCCTTATTCGCAATTGTATATACATATATATTTTTTTTTTTTTTTTGCCAAAGGGGATTCGTTGGGGGGAATTCTGGTCTTGATCTTGGCCTAGGACCGATTTTCTGTCTGCATTTTTAACATAAGTATTTTTTCCTTCTGTTTTTTTTTGTTTGTTTGATGATGGCATTTGGAATTCCAAAATAAAGTAAAAAAAAAAAATCTAAAGAAACCCAAAGGCAACGCAACCGCAGAATCTTCCAAATGAAAATATTTATGTATATAAATATATATATATATTCCAGTATCTATATACAGACAGTTCAAGTTAAAAAAAGGGGGAAACCTGCGTATCTGTAAGATGCTTCTTTTTCTGCATTTCTTTTTTTGTTGGTTTGCTGTGCTGTTCTCTTCGCTTTGGCAATTTTCTTTAGCTTCTTTTTTTTATTACTTATTAATAATATGAATTTCGTTTTGTTGGCCATCCCCGCAATCAAGCAGCTAAAAGGAAATGTGTCAAAACGTTTCGAATTACAAATATCCAGTCATGAAGTTAATTAAAAACAGAAGAGTTCTAAAGAATATAGAGAAAAAGAGAAACTACATAGTTTTATTTTGCAAGGTATTTTCGATTATTTCTATAATAAATATCGATATTTTTACAGCTCTAGCATTAAGCAAAGGAGTTTCTAGGAAGGTTAGCTTTAGATACTCAAGAGGATCTTTTTAGCAGTAAATAAAATATAATTTAAAACATATAAATTTTTTCAATTAAATATTATTTAATAATTTTAAAAATATTTCTTTACCAAAAACTATAATCTTTAAAAGATCCCCAATCACTGAAGTTGATAATAATTATAACTATAATATAATTATAAATCGAGACACCCATTTATCATCATACAAAATTTTTTCCATTGCAAAAATATTTATTTAAATCAAAATATCATGCTCTTGCTTGAATACTGGGTATCATTATCGGAAGAAATATAAACCCGACCGTACAGAAAAAAAACGAAAAGGAAAAATGAGAAAAAGAAAAAACTCCTACCAATTTGCCAAGAAAGCGAGAATCAAAAGAACGCATAGATTTTTCCTTTGAATTGCTTTCGAATGCGAATTCTTTCTACATTTCTTATTATTATTATGTTTTTTTTTTGTTTGTATTTTTTTGTTGATGTTTCCTTTTCCCTTTTGTGTGTGTGTGTGTGCTTTTTTTCCCTCTCATAGAAGCGGAGAAACTGCTTATTCATTTGAATTCGTCTTTCTGTCGTTGCGTTTATTTTATCTTTGGTACCTTCGGCTTATTTATAAAGAGGGTGCCAGGTTATTGATAACATTAGTAAAAAATATTCAATTAATAATTATAGAAAATTATAAATATCAATATTTCATTTAATAAAAATGCTTACTACTAAATTTCTGTCATAAAATGTGACTGAAAAATTGAAAAGATAGATAAAAAATAATAAAGTAATGCCTGCTTTCATTTCATTCACATATACATTTTATATTGTTTGTACAGAGCTATATGATAAAGTCGTCCGATTTTCATAAATTTGTACACAACATTCTAGATAAATATGTAATGGCTAAATATCAAATTTGATGGAAATCTGTTGAAAACTGTAGAAGTTTTAATTTTTTTTTCTTAATTTTCCGATCGTTCCTATTGCAGTTATATATGTATATATATATATATATATAGTCCACCGATTCGCCATGCTTCGACTTATATGCTAGTACAATTATATAGAAGAATAACTCCATAGTTTCATTCAAATAGCTTGAATTGTATGCCAAAACACATCTCGCACATCTGTGCTTATGATTCCCAACTGGTTCTAACATCCCCGGAACGAAGTGACTTCTACCGACCAAGTCTCAGACATGTGTTGTGTTACAAAAGTTGCAAGTCATTGTTTATTAGTGTTCAAAGTTAGTTACTGATCATACATACATACTTACTAGTCATAGATACTTACTGATTATAGTTACTTACTTGTCATAGATACTTAATGCTCAGAGTTACTTACTGCTCATAGATACTTACTGGTCATAAATACTTACTGATCATACTTACTTACTGGTCATAGATACTTACTGTTCAGAGCTACTTACTGGTTATAGATACTTATTGGTCATAGATACTTACTGTTCAGTGATACATACTGGTGATAGATACTTGCTGGTCATACTTACCAGTCATATAAACTTTCTGATCATAGTTACTTAATGTTCATAGATACTTACTGATTATAGTTAGTTAGTGTTCAGAGTTACTTACTGATCATAGTTAATTACTGGCTATAGTTGATTACTGATCATAGTTCTATAAATCGTCCGATTGTTCCTATATAAGCTATATATATGTATATATATAGTCCACCGATTCGCCATGCTCCGATTTATATAATAGTAAGATGATATTAAAGAATAACTCCATAGTTTCATTCAAATAGCTGGAAATGTGTGCCAAAACGCATTTCGCACTTCTGTGCTTATGATTCCCAACTTGTTCAAACATCCCCGGAACGAAGTGACTTCTACCGACCAAGTCTCAGACATGTGTTGTGTTACAAAAGTTGCAAGTCATTGTTTATTAGTGTTCAAAGTTAGTTACTGATCATACATACAGACTTACTAGTCATAGATACTTACTAATTATAGTTACTTACTTGTCATAGATACTTAATGTTTAGAGTTACTTACTGCTCATAGATACTTACTGGTCATAAATATTTACAGATCATAGTTACTTACTGGAGATAGATACTTATTGTTCAGAGTTACTTACTGGTCATAGATACTTAGTGGTCATAGATACTTACTGGTCATAGATACTTACTGGTCATAGATACTTACTGTTCAGAGATACATACTGGTTATAGATACTTGCTGGTCATAGATACTTACCAGTCATAGAAACTTACTGATCATAGTTACTTAATGTTCATAGATACTTACTGATTATAGTTAGTTAGTGTTCAGAGTTACTTACTGATCATAGTTAATTACTGGTTATAGTTGATTACTGATCATAGTTCTATAAATCGTCCTATTGTTTCTATATAAGCTATATATATGTATATATATAGTCCACCGATTCGCCATGCTCCGATTTATATAATAGTAAAATGATATAAAAGAATAACTCCATAGTTTCATTCAAATAGCTGGAAATGTGTGCCAAAACACATCTCGCACATCTGTGCTTATGATTCCCAACTTGTTCAAACATCCCCGGAACGAAGTGACTGCTGCCGGCCAAGTCTCAGATATGTGTAGTGTTACAAAAGTTGCAAGTCATTGTTTATTAGTGTTCAAAGTTAGTTACTGATCATACATACATACTTACTAGTCATAGATACCTACTGATAATAGGTACTTAGTGGTTATAGATACTTAATGTTCAGAGTTACTCACTGCTCATAGATACTTACTGGTCATAAATACTTACTGATCATACTTACTTACTGTTCAGTGATACGTACTGGTGATAGATACTTGCTGGTCATACTTACCAGTCATAGAAACTTTCTGATCATAGTTACTTAATGTTCATAGATACTTACTGATTATAGTTAGTTAGTGTTCAGAGTTACTTACTGATCATAGTTAATTACTGGTTATAGTTGATTACTGATCATAGTTCTATAAATCGTCCGATTGTTCCTATATAAGCTATATATGTGTATATATAGTCCACCGATTCGCCATGCTCCGATTTATATAAAAGTAAAATGATATAAAAGAATAACTCCATAGTTTCATTCAAATAGCTGGAAATGTGTGCCAAAACGCATTTCGCACTTCTGTGCTTATGATTCCCAACTTGTTCAAACATCCCCGGAACGAAGTGACTGCTGCCGGCCAAGTCTCAGATATGTCTTGTGTTACAAAAGTTGCAAGTCATTGTTTTTTAGTGTTCAAAGTTAGTAACTGATCATACATACTTACTGATGGTAGATACTTACTGAGCGTAGTTACTTTCTGGTCATAGATACTTACTGTTCAGAGTTAATTACTGATCATAGTTCATTTCTGATTATAGATACTTATCGATCATACTTGCTTACTGCTCATAGATACTTACTGTTCTGAGTTATTTACTGATCGTGGTTACTTACTGTTCATAGTAACTTTCTGACTGAAATAATAACCCTGCTGAGGTATAAAAAGTGTAGACACTTAACTGTATGCTCGATGCAAATTTTCCACTGAATTTAATGCGTTTTCTTGTATTCAATGTGAAATTCGCATGTCTGCTGATTGTATTTCGGTTTTTTTTTATTTCTGAATGTCTTTGGTTGCGGTTTTTTAAAGAAAACAGAGAGGGAGAAAAGAAATGTTTGCATAAATCAAATATACAAAAAAAACCCTCATTGACATTATCAGCTGAATAAAAACTTAATTATTTTGATTGGATTTTCCCAAGCTTCGTCTGAGAATGAATCCTATCTGTTTAGAAATATGTGATGCCAAAAATAAACACATCAGTTTTGTTTACCATATATCTCCCCTTTGAAATCCATATTATATTTATATAATCTCAGGACTATCTATATATAATTTGATGAAAATATTTAGGTCCTTTGGCAGGGGTTTCTTTTTCTTCTTTTCTGTTAAAGTTTTTTGATACTTTTTGGGGGAATTCAAATGGTTATGATTTTGTTGTTTATTTTTTTTGTTTTGAATTTATCTTTTTGTTTTATTAAACTTTTTACGGCGCGATAAAATACGTTTCACTGAGCGAAGAAAAGGAGGAGGATGAGGAAAAGCTGGGTTCCGAGAGCCACTCCATAAACAAAGAAATAAACGGATATGAAACTTTTTCATTTCCATATATTTTTCGCTTGCGTATTATATATTTTTGTAGCTCTATATATATACATTCATGTTTTTTATTAATATTAAAAATAACCAAAATGAAAATTGTGTAAAACACTCTACTTGCTATGTACACACACATATATATATAAATATATATATGTATATATATTTTTGCCGTGTTCCATTTGCAAACAAGTTCCCTCCCCTGCACATAAATTTATATTAAAATTTTTTGCTCCCTGCTAAGGAAAGCTACAAAAACAAAGCACAACAAAAAAAGTGAAAAGGAAAACAAGAAGCTCAAAAAAAAGGTATTACAAAAAACCAACTTGGGTTGGCAAAAAAACAAAAATCGAAAAAAACAGGAGCGCAGCGTCGACAATGTTAAAAAATTATACAAATTACAAAAGCAACTGCTGCTGCTGTTGAAGGAGCCGCAAAAAAATACAAAATAAAGAAAGGAAATTGCTATAGCACGAAGGATATAATATATATATATAAACGTGTGTGTTTCATGCACTATATACAATTATATAGAGTTATATATACATATACAGTGTAGTATGTGTAATAGTTGGTGTCCTGCACTTATCCATTGCCTTAATGCAATTGATAATGCGGTTACAGCATTTTTACCCCAATCTCCAAAACCTCTTTTTTTCCCTTTCCCCAATATTTCCATTTTGTTGTTGAGCAAAAAACAACCAATTTGGTTTGTTTGAGTTAATTTCAATATATCGATGGGGTTTTTGTGGAAGGGATTATCCTTTTGTATGAGTTAAGGAAGGTTTTTCATATTCATTTTCACCATTTTGCTGTTAAGCGTTTTATTTTTTTAAGCCTTGAATTTTCTTTGAGTTGAAAAGCAATTGTAGGTATTTTTTTTATAAATTTATTTATTTTTATAAATGATGAGATACATAATGATTTATATCTATGGTGCTCCATAAATATCCAAGTTGTTAAAATATTAAATAATGTATCTAAAATGTAAATTTGTTTCTTTTACTATAAACTATTTTGTTGAATAATTTTGACACCTATTTAAGTTTTTTTTTTAGACTCCTAGTACATTCTGAAGCATCCATAAATATTATTTGATATTTAACATTTTGAAAAATAGCTTAGCTCTTGAAGGAATTGTTCCATTAATGATATTTTTTGTATAATTAAAAAAGATATTCAGGTCTAACGTTTATATAATTTGTTTATTTGGAAACTCAAGCTAATATATTTGTATAGATAGGATCCTGTAAATAAAAAAGATTAAAAACGATCAAAAGAATTCGATTAAATATTATCTGAATTATAATTCAAATTGAATCTAATGTTATCGATAGTTGTCTTTGGAAAATGAGTCTTAAAATGCCCAATGAAATTATATTTTTTCATTTCATCTTTCTAGTTTAATATTATCGAAAGCCATAGACTATTTAGACTCTAGAAAATGAGTCTTAAATTTCTAAAACTTTCAATAATATTAACTTCCATAAAGGTAAAAATCTAATTTCTTTGGTTTCTTGTTTTATTCTAAAACCAAATATATAGGAGATCCCAAACATTTAAGTTCCTTGCTGTTTTTATATTAAATATATATTCATATATGTAAAATTGTATCTCGATTGAGTTCTCCATTAATCATGGCTTCCCACACCCACCCTCTCCCCCTGCTTTCCTTCCTTACATCCCCTCAAAAAAAAGGCTAAGGAAAAACTAGTGGGAAAAAGTGGAAATATCTCGGGATATCTTGGAGTTGTTTTCCTCAGCGTCGTTGTCCCTGTCGAGCATTTTACAAAAAGGAAATGGGGAAAATATACGAGTGTGTGTGTGAATAAAAAAATTAATAATAAAAAGAGACAGCACACACACACACACATGGGTGACAGGTCCACCATATAAATTCCGTACTCTTGGTTTTTTTTACATTCCCTTTCTTTCTTTTTTATTATTTTTTTTTTTTGCTGCTTTTCATTTTTTCCTGTTTTTTTTGTCGTTTTCTGTGTGTTGTTGTTGTATGGAAAACTGTGTACCTTTCATTTAAGTTGACATGAAAATCGATATTAAAAAAAAGAAAAGGATAAAATTGCAGAAAATAAAAAGGAGCGCAAGGAGCAGAAAAAAACATAAAAAACGTCAAGTAAAAAAAATTACAGCTTAAAAAGTAGAAAATGGAGGAAAACATGAGAGCAAAAAATAAAAAAAAAATAGTACAACAAAAAAAAGGAGCACAGTGAGAAATAAGAAAGAAAAATAAATGGGGGGAAAAGACAGAAACTGAAAATAATAATAAAGTGCTGGTGCTGAGAGGAGGAGGGGGGAAAAGCTGGTATAAAAAAAAGCGGAAAAACCAAACGAAATGAAACGAGAAACGGTCGTTATGCTTTCCCAACCCACCCCCCTCTCTCTCCCCTCTTATACTGTTCTGCCAGCTTTTTGTGTTTTTATTTATTTATTTTTTGCGTCTCTCCAAACGTCGCAGTCGTCGCTGTAATGTCTTTTTTCATTTTTATTTTTCCGCTCGCAACCTTTTTATTTTTCGTTACCAAAGCAAAAAAAAGAAATAAAAAATCGGAGAAAAAAATACTGCAAAAAGAAACCCCCTTTTTCTTCTGGCCTTTCTTCCCTACGCCCCTTTCTTTACCCCCTTTTTTTTGCACTGCTTACAAGCAGCAGAAAAATATATGTATAAAAAAAGCAAGTAAAAAATATGCAGCAAAACACACTCACACACACACACACACACAGACAAAACGAAATCCAAAGAAGAAGAAAAATGTGATAAAAACTGAAAAATATTTTCCATGAGAAAATCCAAAAGAAAAAGGGGGCGGCAGGAGGAGGAGGAGGCGGGGGTCGGGTGGCTTGGTTTTTGAGTTCAAGCAACGTGTGTGTGTGTGTGTGTGCTTGGCGGGAAAAATATACTACAATAAAACATGTATTTTTTATGCCAAACCCCCCCTCATACCCCATCCCTCCCCCTCAGTAACCCCTACATATGTACGTGTATGTATGTAGCTTTTTTTATTTTAAGGAACTTAAATGTGTAACGCTTTCCAGTGTGTGTGTGTGTGTGTGTGTGTGGAGAAAAGATTGGGATCAAAAACCCTTTGCAGTTAACTCTTGTCTATATATACATATATATACTGTATATAGTATATATGTGTGTGTTTTTGGGGGGAAAGGGGATGGGGTTTTCCTATTATTGTGTGGGTGGAGGAGAGCCAAGTTAGAAACCGAAATAGAAACTAAACCCAAATGCAAATCTTTAAGTGCCGGACATTTGGTTTTTTTAAATGCTATTATTTTATATAGTAAAGAATAAAAAACTATAGTAAAAAAAGATAACATACAAAATTCGAAAACTGTTTCTTACAATGCCCAATTTCTTTAATCGGTACCCACTTTTGCTTAAATAATAGGTAGATGACATTTTTTAGTACTTAAGCATTTGAAATATTACATTATTATTTAAAGATTAACGGAAAATAAAATAGGAAACATTAAAGGATTGATATTTTTATTATGCAACTCTATACCCTATCGAGGGTACTATAATTTTAGTCAAAAGCTTCTAACAATGTGAAGGAGTCATTTCCGATCCTATAAATCATATATATTCTTGATCAGCATTAACAGGCGGATTGATCTAGACATGATTTAAAGAAAATATATTTTAATAAATTTTTCCCAAATTTTTTAAGGGGTTATATCGTTAAATGAAAAAAAAAAATTGATCAATTTTTAAATTTTTTAAAAATTCAATTGAGTATAGAGATTTATTTACCTAATAAAAACTAGCATAGGACAGCTTTCTGATTTAAAATTAATGCATTTTTGGCTGATTTGTGAGATTTTGAATCTTTAATTGGTCAAAAAAATTGTCATATAAAAATATAGATATATAAAATATATCTGCTCAAAGAATGGTGTTATATGTAATTTCAGTTAGAAGCTTGTAATGCAGAGAATGAGTCATTTCCGAACTCATAAATCATATATATTATGGATCAGCATTAAAAGGCGAGCCGATCTATTTGTATTTTAAAGAAATTTTTTTTTCCAAAAATGATAAGGGGTTACATCATTACATTTTCAAAAATTTCCAAAAAATTCAGGTTTTAAACTGAGTAAGCAGTTTTGTTAACCTATTTAAAACTAACTTAGAAAAGCATAGAAAAATTGAAATTTTGTTGATATTTTAAAACTTTGATTGGGCAACCTAATTTTCATTTAAGAATGCGAATATTTTAAGCTTAGCTTAGCTTTTGATCCTTTAATTCAATTGCACGCTGCAAGGATATGTAAAAATTGGCTTTTTGAAGTTAGTTTTATTTATTGTTTTATGTTAAATATTTTGAAAAATTATAGTGAATCTTGAAAACATGTAACTTATATAAGTTATGTATGTTTTTCTTTTGTATATTTACTATACTTTATATATCAATCATCGCCCAGAAACACATATACCCATTTATCCATTTCCATATACTATATACTTTTTAAGTGCATATAGCTCTCTTTTATATACTTTCTGAAGAAGTCCTTTCTTCCTCAACATTTTATACTTATTCTTTTTTTTTGCCTTTTCTCCTTGTTTTTTTTTTTGTTCCATCTGGTTTGTGTTTTTCTTTCCTTTTTTTGTGCAATTTATTTGCCAGTGTTCTGATGTTTTTTATTTCGTTTGGGTTTTTCTCTGTTTTTTGCAGTTTGTGTTTTTTGTTTCTCAACTTTCCTTTGGCATTTCTTGTAGCTGCAAAAAAAGGTGAAGCGAAATTTGCTTTCGCATTCTGTTCGCGAGCTGAGCTGAGCTGAGCTTCTTTCTTCAGCAGCTTTTTCTGCAGCATTTTAACGCTCCCTGCTTCTTCTTCTTCTTGCTTGCTGATTTTTTTTTTCTGAGACCCAAGCTGGAGTTTCTTTACTCTTAATGTCCTTTTCCCTAAATGTCAGAGTGTGTGTGTGTGTGTGAGGTCCATTTTGTACACTGGACATAAAACGCAGCTAACATAAAGTTCTTATCCCTTCCCCTTTTTATCCTACCCTTTTTTTCATTTTCATTTCTTGTTTTTTTTTTGTTGTTGCTTTCTCTTACCCCTTGTGCTATTAGTACTAAAAGCAAGAATGCGTTTTACGAAAATAAAAAAAAAAAAAAGGAAAAAAAGGAAACCCAACCAAACCAAGTTTAAGAGACAAAAAATCCCAAAATTTGTTAGCAGATATAAATATATATATATATATAAAACGAAAGAAAAAAGGGTAACAAAATTGTTGGGGGAATTCTTAAAATTTATTGCCTTAACCAGGGTAAGGGTTAAAGTGGGCGCTCCTTGAGGGGGGTGTGTGTGTGTGTGTGGGAAAAGGGACACTACCCAGTATATATATATATATGTGGACACAACTCTATCATCCTTTTTATTTTATGCTATATACCTGTTCACATTATATTGTGTATATATATAACATATATCCTCTTAAGGACATTGTCCACTATCTGGAAAAAGGGGGACTCATACTCGCTTATTAAAACCTTTTTAGCCAGGTTTTTCCAATTGTTAATTCCTGCTTAAGATTAAGGTTCACTAGAAACATTCTCAGAGAGTTATAGACTTGTAACCAAATTAGGTTTGATTCACATCTTTAAATAGAAAAAAGTAAAAAATAAATATGACCATGCAACCTTTATTAAATAAATGCAACCCTGCAGTGTCATAATGCCACAAAATATGATTAAATCTTCTAATTAATCCTTTTATGAATGGAAGTAAAAAAAAGAAGTGTCATAATGGCTTAAGACACGATTAAATATACCTTCAATTAATATAATTTTGTAAGTTAATTAAACCAAGTTTTTATCCAATAATTTTGTAGTAATTTTTATTAAATTATGTTCTCCTCTAACTTAAATGTCATATATCGAAAGATTAAATATTAAAAAAATCAAGGTTGACCATGCTTTAGGTAATGTAACCATCAAGGCAGTGTCATAATTACAGATATAATCTATACTTCATTTAATAAACTTACTCTTCCTTGTTAAGACATTTAATTAATAGAGTTCTGGCTCTACTTTTCATAGTTATTGTTCAGTTATTATGGAATATGGTATGGAATTTTTTTTGACCAGCCACAAAGATGAAAATCAATTTATTTCGCTCTTTCGTCACGTCGATTTTTACCAATTACGATTTCTGTGTGTATGGAATCTGTGGAAATCGACAACAAAAGGGATTTTATAATTGCTCTTTTCATTCACATACATATTTGTTTATATATATGTATATATGTTGATTTTATATTATTTTTATTTTTTGTTCGTGTTCATACCTTTGCGTTTTAAGTATATTGACAGATCTGGCGGAAAAGCAAAAGGGAAATTGTGTTTTTTATTAAGCGTCAACTCATTTCACACATGTACTCGTACTTTTCATATATGAATATATACAAGATATATATTTTTATATACTTTATATTACATAAATGCATGTGTGTGGGGGCTCTGGGGGGAAGTAGTGACAAACAAAATAAAGTTTTACCTTGCGCATAATATTTGCGATGCATAAAAGTGTGCACCAGAAAGAAAAAAAATTATGAAAATTCTTTATGTGTACAAAAGGGGGGAGGGGGAAGGGGGAGGGGCTGGGGAAAATAATAATAAAATGAAACGAAAACGAGAACGGACATTTTTATGGTGCTCTTGCACAGAGAGAGAGTCAAAGCGAAGGAAAAAACTACCGCCCCCCTTTTTTTCCCAGTGACTGGAAGTCATTGGCGCTGCTGCTGCTGTTGCTGCTTCTTTGTTGCCAGGGAAATGGAGCTGGAAAAAACATCTCGCCATTCGATGAGTGGCAGGCAGGAGGAGAGTCCTCCTCCAGGACGATTCCTGCCACACTCTTTGCTCTGCCCTGCTTTTTTCACGCTTCTCTCATAGCACATGCTGAGCATAAAGCGGGAATTTCGATTATTTATTTGGTCGAAAAAAAAGAAACAAAATTGCAATGAATTTAATTCGAAAAATACCTTGGAAAAAAAGGGGGGAGGGACAAAGAAAGGAGAAGAGACGACGTAACACAAGGCGGCAAAAAACGTGTTCATTAAATAGTTAAAAAGCTGCATGTCCTCCGATTGACATTTACACATAAATGCCCCAGCGAAAGGATTCGGTTTGGGGATAACAAGTTTATCGATACGAATACGAATGCTTTTACTGTTCAGAGCCAGAAGATACAAAAAAAAAAAAACACCAATAAACGGTTCCAAATCCCTGGAAAATTGTATAAATATAACAGAAAAAGTCAATTTACGAGAGGGTCGCAAAAAGAAAGTAGAAAAAAGTAGAGAGAGATAAAGAAATTATTATCAGAATTCATATTTGAATTGTATTGAAATTTGAAGGGAAGAATTATTATATAATTTATACTATGTATGATTTACCTTCTTATAAATAAATGTATAAATATTTGTATGATTATTACGGTTATTTATTGTATTTAAATTTAAGTTACTTTAGTTTGCTAACTAAAATGTTTGATTTTAAGCTTTAATCGTTTTTTTTGTAGTTTAAACTAATAAATTTAAATCCATTTACATTTTCCTGTAGGCACTTTATGCAGGGTTGCCTCTCAAGCAGGCCTATCGAAACAATAACCTATCGATATGTACACAGGAATCTTCCATAATCGATAGACCAACCTTTTGACTTGACTAATCAAAAAAAAAAAAAACTTGGCCAAATCTAAACCTTTTTAACTGAGACGTGGTTTAAAATGCATTCCATATGATTGAAAGCTATATTATTATTAAAATTATTAATATCTAAGTATATATTTAATGAAATCTTTTATTTTCTAACCATTTCTTCTAGATAAATAATACTTAGGAGTAAGAAAAGTAGGAGAAGAAGCACTGCCAGTGGAAGACGAACTCAGCAAGACATCCTTGAACTAGCATTACCACCATCCGGGGCAGGAACAGGCGCGGCATCATCATGTTGCCGCAGCAGTACTGCCTGAGATGGAAGTACCATCATAGCAATCTACAGACCATGTTCTCGCAGCTCCTGGATCGAGGTTGCTTCTGCGATGTGACCCTGGCCTGCGAGGGTCAATTAATTCGAGCCCATCGCGTGGTCCTTTGCGCCTGCAGCACCTTCTTTGACACGGTGCTCTCGAATTATGCCAGCGAAAGGGATCCAATAATCATCATGAAGGATGTCACCTTTGCAGAGGTCAAGTGCCTGATTGAGTTCATGTACAAGGGCGAGATCAATGTGGAGCATGTAAGTGGTATTTAAGAGGGAATTTAACAACTGAGTTCTTTACTAAATTATATTTTAAATGTTCAGGCTAGTCTCCCCTCGCTGCTAAAGACCGCCGATGACCTTAAGATCAAGGGCCTGGCCGAGGTAACTTGGCGAGATGATGAGGACGGTCCACCGCCTCCCATGGCCGCTGCTGAATTCCATTCACCGCCGCGTGGTTTGGCAGAGAGCTTTGCCCAGGACCTGCTTCTCCAACAGCAGCAGCAACAACAGGGAGCTTCGTCGCATCTGCACAGCTCCAACCTGATGGATCGAGAGCGAGAGAGGGAGCGCGATAGGCTATCATCGCCTGGCATGGAGAGTGTGCTGGGCCGCATGCCCGTGATGACACCCCATCCGGGAGCAGCTAACCCTGGTGGAGTTGGAGGGGGAGCGATAGGTGGCGGTTCGTCCTTGGAGGGCACAGCACCCGTGGAGCACTATCTGGGACCCAAACGCAAGCGAGGACGTCCGCCACTAGACGATGCCTACGACGTGTTCAATGTGTGAGTTTAAAATTCCTCAAAAAGTAAACATAAATTAATAAATAAAACTAATTTTAACAGCCGCAAGCTGGCCCAGTATGCCGCCAACCTGGAGCCCGCTCAGCGCGCCTATTTGGAGACAGCTCGACATTTTGCTGAGGAGCCCCCCATGGTGGCCCATGCCGCCTCGCTGGCCTCCCCCCCAGCTGCCTGCCCGCCCAAACAGCGCCAGCGCCTGCGCAATCAACAACAACAACAGCAGCAGCAACAACAGCAGCAGCTTCTCCAGTCAGAGGCTACTGAGCAGGAGGCGAGAGTTGGCCAGGAATGGGCCCAGACAAATGAAGAGTCACGTCGCAGGCCCACCACCCCCATGATCACCACCGATAGCAGCGGCGACAACAAACAGGAACCGGAGGCCACCGTTGGTACCGATGAGTTGGATCCAGAAGTTCTCACTTCCAGCGGTGTCAACGCCAAGAAGCCGGAGAAGGTTAACGAGCGACGTGAGCGTCATGGCAAGCTGCGTCATGCTCGACGACTTTACGAGAAATCAACGTCGTCGTCATCGTCAGCGGGACAGGATGGTCCCGTTTCCTCAGAGACAAAGAAGGAGAGTTCAGGCGTTGTTACCCTGCCGCAGTCGGTGGAGGAGATTGAGAATGAGCATTTGGTGGCGAACAGAGGTGAATCACCGAGCCCTGCCGCCTCCCTTTTACCAACCAGCATTGCTGCCTGCAGTTATGAGGCCGGAGCAGGAGGAGGAGGTGGTAGTGGTGGTGGTGGGAGCAGTGGATCCGGCTCCTCTTCCTCCGGCTATTTGATCAACGAACACGGCATAATAATGGCTCACGAGTTTGCCCCTAATGCTGCGGCTAGTGCAGCAGCAGCCGCCACAGCTGCCGTTGCCGTGGCAGCTGCTGCAGCTGTGGCAGTGGCCGCCAGTGCATCGGCTGCCTCCTCATCATCAACATCAGCCGGCGGAAGCCAACAAGAGTCCGGCGGTGATTATCCAGACATTAAGTTAGAGGATTACGATGCCGCTGAGCTGCGGCTGACGAACGAGGAGCTGTCGCAGTGGCAGGATGTCATCAAAATGGACGACTATCTGGCCAAGGGCCGGCGTCCCCAGTTCTGGGAGGAACCTTTCACCAAGCGTGTAAGTAGCTGCTAAGCTTCGGATGGTTTCCTAGATTAATATATGTATTTTATCATATTTTAACCCAGGTATTGGATGCCATTAAAAACAAAAGACTTGAGATGAAGAAGGCCGCCCGCATTCTAGGCGTTTCCTATGGCACATTGTACGGACGTTACCGTGAGGTCTACGGCTGCTTGAAGCATCCATACAGGTGAGATAGACTTCCTTTGAGAGAGTTCCATTACTAATACGTTCTCCTCTTTTAGTGGCACGGCATTCCGCAATTCTGGCTCCTCGTCCGCTGCCAGCCAGCTGGGAGGAGTGCAGCCTCGCTTCGATTTGGGATTCCGCAATGGCGGCGTCCTGCCCGCCCAGCTGGGTAAGTCGGGGGAGGGATACAGCAAAGAGGATGAGGCGCTCCAACTCACTGGGAATTAAGTTCAAACCAATTCCTACTTACAGAGCTGGGCAAGGTGAAGAAGGATGTGAGCGAGCTCTGGACAAGGCCGCAGATTTGAGGGCCAGCCATGAAAAGGAAGGCCAAGAAGGAGCAGCGACGCCACCGGATGATCTAGGGATCTACGAGTGGATGGGAGTTGAGAAAAGACAGCTAAGAGCAGGCTAGTTTAAGATACGGATAATCGAGAACCCGCAAAGGGGGAACATTTCCTGAAGAGAGTACCCAACTTTTTTTTTCCATTCGTTGTTTTCTTATTAAAACTGATCTTGTACGCGCATAAGGATCTTAAAATATACATTAAATAATATAATAATAATAAAAATAATACAATTTAATATATGTCTATATACGAACCGCGGATTAGTTAAATGACCTAATTATATATATATATATGAATACACAGACACACAAACGGTATTGATTGGCATTCAATGTGAATGAGATACAAAGATATATACATAAAATATAAATACATTTTCTTTTTGGTAGTGAAAATTTTGAATAAATGAAAGAAAAACAAGAACTATAAATAATGGAATCTAGTTAATCGCGATAGCAAAACACTGACGATGATGTGAATTTTTTGATAAGCTAATGCAAACGAACACAAATAATATGTATTACATACAAAACAAATATAATATATATGTTTAAAACGAAATAAATTAATATCGATTACAAAAAATTTGAATTTAAATTTGATGTACTTTCACCTGGTCACATTACTTTTTAAAAGCTCGTTTTCAGTCTCTGTTAACATTAGAGCTTGCAAAATATCGATGGCTTAGCAGAATATGCAAACATCGATAGTATCGATAGCGCTCCGATTGCATTACCACTACAGCTGTTTAACATAGCGTCTCTTTGCAAATTTGTGCGCTTTTTCTCCTTTTTTGTTTGGTTTTGTGTTGAAATATCAAAATGCTGCTAAAGATTTTAGAAATTAATGGCGTCAAGTACTTAACATCGTGTACGGTGTCGAGCTCTCACTTGCTTACTTTTTATTGCCACAACGAGAACGAGCCCCAAACATTTACCGAGTCTTTTCCATACCAAGAATTCCAGCAACGCTTAATGGTGAGCATCTATCTCCGTTTCTCCAAATATATGGTGTAATTTACGTTAATATATCACCTCATTCTTGCACAGCGCCTGAATCCTCGCGTTAAATTCCCAGAAAACGCTGTGAAAGAGACACTTTTGGAGAAAAACTCCGCACAGGCTACAATGGCGGCGGGCCCCGATGCGGCCGGCGTCTGGGTGCTGGCCTTGAAGTATATGATGATCGGAACAACGGTGCCCCTTAAATGGGAGTGGAATCTCAAGCCCATGGATTCGGTCGATGTGAGTGTTGTTGGTTTAAGCATGCAGAAAAATCAAGGAAACTTCTACCAGCCTCTCTCTCTCTCTCTCTCTCTCTCTGTCTATTGCTTGCCGCTAGTTTGTATGAGACAGGGAGAGAAAGAGAGGGCACATACATGGTTGCATGCTTGCATACATTTGCAGAACATCTTGCTTTTACTTCAACAAATCAAACTTTATCTAATTTTAAGAAATGTAGCACACAGTTTAAGAAGTTAATATAACTTATAATGTCTTTATGGCATGTAACATAGTTAAATGTAAATCTAGAACACGTTTAGGGTTCAATAAGAATAATTTAAATAGTTTTAAGCTGAAATATCCTTTGCAGACTAAAGAATTCATATCTCCAACACATTATAAAACTCTTCATGCAGTATTTTCACATCACAAGTAATCACAAGTTTGCAACTCAGTGAAATGGTTTCCATTTTTGTACCCTTGCAGGGTATTAAATTTTCAGTCAGAGGCTTAAAACTATGTGAAGGAATCATTTCCGACCCTATAAATCATATATATTCTTGATCAGCATCTTCAGCCGAGTCTATCTAGTTATCTCTAGCAAGAAAAAAAAATGTACCAATTTTTTCAACATTTTGTACATCGTTACATCGTTAAATTTGTAAAAAAATTGATAAATTTTTAAATTTTTTAAAATTATAAATCGAGTATGCAGATTTGTTAACCTACAAAAAACTGGCATAGAAATGCTTTCTGAGTTAAAATTAATGCTTTTTTGGCTTAGTTATGGTCGATTTCATGCAGGATTTTCTAATCAAATTTCAAGGGGCTCCGGTACATAGTTTCCTTACTTATTTCATCATCAAATGTATTTTCTTGTTTAATTAGAAAATACAATTTAATTATATTTATTATTTTGTGCCTAGTTCTATCGTTATTTGCTAGTGGACGCCATAGATGTAGGTCATGAGCTGCATGTTGTTATCAAGACCTTGACGAAGGACCTCTGCGCCAAGGACAAAGAGTTGGAGCAGTATCGTAGAGAGGGATGTCAGCTGCGTAGAAGTAAGTTTTAAAGCCAAGATCTTCCTATTATATTATTTTATACCAATATTACCCTTTAGCTACGGTGAGGACCAAAACCTTCGATTTGTTGGAATTTGAAGAAGACAACAAGGATTTGTTTGAGGAAGCAACTGCATACAACGAGATAAATGATGTCTTCTCCGAAGTTCCTGGCTCCTCGTCGGGCGAGGTGTCATCAACATCGACCACGCCATCAACAACCTCATCCTCTAGCTGGAATGCTTCGGGAAGACCTACTAGTTCTTCGGCTAGCTCCAATACTTCGGAGAAACCTACTAGTTCTTCATCCAACACTCCAGAGAGAATTAGTTCTAGAAGCGCTATAGCAGCCCGTAACAGGTTCGTCTTTTGTTATAAAAAAATATGTATCAAAGGCATGTTTGTAATATCTTTTATTACATTCACAGGAAGCGCAAGGCTGAAGCAATGACTATCAGCCGTTTGGAGGAAAAGATCAAGCAACGCGTGCTGAATCCTGAAGTGAAGTTCAATTCACAAAGTTCACAGGAGGATGAAATGGTCGATTGGCTGGTCGAGCGCTCGAATGCTCGAAAAAAAAAGCAAGAGTCAGCGTCAGGATCAAAGACAGTGCCACAACCAGTGCCAAGTCCTACCATCAAAATAGAGACAGAGGCTCCAAAGGTTCCCAAAGCTGAGATTGTTGAAGTAAAGACTGAGAAGGCAGAAGAGCCAGAGGAGTCTACAACTATCGCAGAGGAAAATAATAATGAGACTCTTACTGAGAGCGATCAGGAGCTTAAGGAACTACGTGCGATCCTGGCCGTCTCCATGGCGCAGAAACGCGAGCGTCAGCCTCAGAAGTAGCAGATATACTTACAAAACCAGGAAAACAGGTGCTATAGAATTTAAGCCACCACTTTTCTTTTTTTTTGTTTTTTTTTTGGTAAATGTACATTTGAGATGTACAATTTGACATGAAACAAGTCTCCCCACTGATAAAGGGACATACCAAAGACGATACCCAGAGAGATTGCTTGCAGTTTGCCACGAAGGGCATTAAGTACCTTATATTTTTATTTTGTTATTTTTACCATCAACTGGGTATTGTTCGAAGGCTGGAAAAATCAAAGAAAGAAATTGAACTGAAAGGGGAAGAGAAGAGGGGAAATGAAGAGAACTGTACGACTTTAATTTGTTATATGTACGCGATTTATATTTTTGTTGTGTTTTTTTTTAACAAAAATGCAGAACGACACAAGTTTAAATGAAAGAAACGAAGAGAAAATTAAGAAAACTGTACGACTTCTATATGTAACTTAAAATTTTTGTTGGTGCGTTACGCACCTTTAAACTTTTGTGCCTTTTTTTTGCCATCAACTGGGTATTATTTTGAATTTTGAAAGTAAAGAAACTCATTTGATTGAAAGAAACAAAAACGAAATGAAGAAGCCTACACCTGTGCGTACAACTTTAATTTGTAATTTGACGAAAATGAAATAAACATTGGATTCGTCGAAGAAAGTGTCTAAAGTGTCGTCTGATTCAGGGGAGTTGGCGAAAGAAAGGAGGTGTTGCCGGGGCGTGGCTAATCTATTCGCGTCGAAATCAAATGTGAATTTTCGCTCTGATTTGGCATTTGTTTACTTTTATGACACCTGATCGAGCCATCGGGCTCCGGGCTGGGTCTTTTGGGGGCTTTGGCAACATTCAATTTACGCACAGTTACCGATAAGATAGGACCAGAGAGGCAACCACCACAAGTAATATCAACTGGCCATAAGTCTGATGGCTCATTGCGGTAGTTCGATTCAAGAAATTCGGTCGATAATTGTAACATCGGTCCATCGACATTCCAAGAATCAAAATAAAACTATTGTTATTTTTTTAAATTGTTACTCCACATATAAATATGGATCTCGCGATTGTTCGAATTTTGCTGTCAATATCGCTTCTTTTTGGCGTTCTGGCAGCCGATGAAAGTGAGTCACAATACTTGACGGTTATCAATCCAATATTACGGCCTTAATAGTGTGGGGGCGGCAATAGTAATAGAATCGGCCATGAAAAAATAACGAAACAAATGTTTAATTACCGGGTAAAACCCACAAAATAGTTAAGGGAACTCGTTATCGCTTTAAAATGATTTTTTTTATGTGTTGATGTTTGTTATTTTTTGTTTTCTGTGTAATAATTTAAGGTACAAGCATATCATGTTCATCACATTGTGATAAACATAAAAGAATGGAAGTTTTATTGCAATTAAAACTAAATAATGAAGTGGGAAACTGTCATAGGATTATTAAATTGATAAGATCAATAATAATATTAATGTAAATACCAAGAACATATAATATTGTTATAATAATTATTATTATACATATATATCCCCTCAAAATACCAACCCATTAATATCTGCAATTATCCAAGTACTTTTCCAAGGAGTATTCACATAGCAAAAACTTCGATTAGATTTTTGTAATAAAAAGAAGCCATAAAACCATAAACATATATCAATTGACGTTAAGTATCTTTCTTAAATCATTGAGGAAAATTTTGGGTTTCACACTTTTTGCAGGGGAAATACTTTCAGGTATTATCTATACTAACTAACACCTGCAGCAACCGATTATTACTGTTCAGTTATAGGTACTCAATAATCGGAAATGAGTCAGAATTTTCAATCGTAAAGTTGGTATATACACTGAAAACATTTTTTGTTAATTACTATTTTGGACTTTCTTTAGTAGTATATTTAAATTTAATAAGACCAATATTATGTATTAATAGCAGAAATAGGCTAATGAACCTAAGAGACTCTTGTTTCCCATTCTCTGGGTGAAAGTGCAAAAAGAAAGCGCTCTCGAGTCCGACTCCCACGTAAAAGAAGTCCCTAGTTTCCTATTGGCCGGGAGAAAGAGCAAAAAGAGAGTCCTCTAAGGTGAGAGTTCAATAGAAAAACTATTGAACTGATCAGATAATGCCTATAATTCCCAACTTGTTATGGCATCGCCGTAATGAAGCTCAAGTTAAATGGCCCTTGAAAACCTTTTGCAGATTCTGGACCAGATGCCTCAAACGCCACTTCCGGTAAGATCGATCCCAAAATCGTCGGTGGACAAGCTGTGGATATCTCGACGGTCCCCTACACGGTATCGATTCGTCTGACCGCCAACGATAGACGCAGCTATGGATCTGGTCATCTATGCGGCGGTGTTGTGATCTCTCAGCGTCTGGTGGCCACTGCTGCCCACTGTTGCTACAAGTGAGTAACCTACTATTTCTTCTTCTATAATATATAATAATACTATTATATCTTTCAGTTCCGATACCAAAAAATATCGAACGGCTGGCGAATATTTTCTAGTCATGGGCAGCAGCACTCTGCGAACGAAAACCGCCAATACCCAGGAGTACTATGTCCAGCAGCTAATCATTCATGCAGACTACAACCACAACACGCTGACCAATGATATTGCCCTAATGTTCATCAATGGTTATATTCCATGGAACTCTCCGACGGTGCGGGCTTTGGCCTTGAATACCGGCATTGTGTCCACCGGAACCGTTTGCACCATTTCCGGCTGGGGAGTCCTCTACAGTGTGAGTAGCTGGAAATGAGGAGGAGGATCAGCTTTCATCATATAATTTATAATATTCCCATCTCTTCCACAGTCCGGCTATAGCAGCAATAGCCTGCAGGCGGCCTCGGTGCCCATTGTCACCTACGAGTCCTGTCGCTCTGCCTACGAAGTTGTGCCCATCTCACAGGTCTGTGCCGGCTATGCCAAGGGTGGCGTCGATGCCTGCCAGGGTGACTCTGGTGGACCGTTGAATTGTAATAACCAGCTGGCCGGCATTGTCTCCTACGGCACCGGATGTGCACTGGCTGGATATCCGGGAGTGTACACCAATGTGTCGTACTACAACAGCTGGATTGTGCAGCAGA
This sequence comes from Drosophila serrata, assembly GCF_035046125.1. Lineage (NCBI taxonomy): Eukaryota > Metazoa > Arthropoda > Insecta > Diptera > Drosophilidae > Drosophila > Drosophila serrata. The sequence continues at coordinate 6,406,368 of NW_028257174.1, read as the reverse complement.
ATAGCTCGTTTAACTATTCGGTGTATCGAAATACCGCAGGTCCGCTTGGATCCAGTTCAAAGCTGTGGTGGCTGCCACTGGCCTTGGCCTTTGTCCTGGCCACCGGTGGCAGCTCCGTAACAGCGGCGTCACAGTGATGGAGGCTTTGAGCTGTAACTTAAGTAGTTTGTGTTTAGCAAATAAATGAATTTATTTAATATTTTCAAGAAAGTTAAAGAGCAGAAACGAACAAAGAACAAAGTTAACTTACATTAAAATGTAAAAGAATAACAAATTGCCTATTTTGGGCTCCGTTTTTAAAGGGATTTTAAATCGTTTAAATTAGAAAGCTACAGAAATCAATAGTGTCTAAAAAAAACCAAAGAATTGTAAAAAACTACGCTAACAAATTTGATATTGTAAAGAAACAAAGGATTTGACAACTTACGAATTTACAATGCATATTTCTTGACAATTTTTTACGAGTTTATAGATTTCTCTAAATTTATTCCTTCTTGCTAACAAAAGCATCGCCAAGGCAACGATCCAATTATCATTAGGCTTTTAAATTTAGTTTTTTCTACTCAACTTCTCAACGAAACAAAGATCGATCTTCTGGACTTGGAGAATGGTGATGGACCGCCACCAGTGGCCGCTGATGCTGCTGTCGCTGACCCTGGCAGTCTGTGGCCAGCGTGAGTTCCATCAGCACCCTGAAACGCTTACCGAACCCAAAATCGAAATGCAGTCCGAACCAGTGACCGACACACAGGAGTCATTTGGCGAATCCGCCACAGTGCGGGGACCTTTCGTCCGGCTGCCCAAAGTAGTTGGAGGCTATACGGTGCCCATTGACCGGGTGCCCTTCCTGGTGTCCGTGCGCAGGCGCCTCATTCACGAGAATCAGTTTGGACAGGGCCATGTCTGCGGTGGAGCAATCATCTCCCAGCGTTTGGTCTGCTCCGCTGCCCACTGCTATAACATGTGTGTGTTGAGGGTTAATCCCCGTTTCTATTGGTCATCCCATAGCCCCCAGTTAGTTAAGTTAAACCTATCTCTCTCGATGTAGCAATAACACGGAACCGCATACGTATCACAGACCCGAGCTATTCGTGGTCTTGGCCGGGATGAGTGTCATCGATCAGAGGGACAGAGCCACTCAGGAGTACCATGTCCAGCAGATTATTGGCCATGAGCATTACGATTCCTTAACGCTGGCGAATGACATTGCCCTGCTGTTCCTAAATGGGTACATACCATGGGGATCGAAGGTGGTGCGAGCGGTGCCGCTGGTCATCGACCCGCCACCCACTGGCACCTCCTGCCTCATCCATGGCTGGGGCAAGCCCAGAAAGGTGAGTGATTTTTGACATAGTACATTATTTATTATATTATTACATTGTATATATTTTTAGTGGGACACAACCTTAACCCTGCAGCAGGCCCCAGTGCCCATACTGAAGAGGGAACTATGCCGTTTCATCTACAAACAGCCCGAGTCCCAGATGTGTGCCGGCTTCCTGCAGGGCGGCATCGATGCCTGCCAGGGTGACTCCGGCGGACCATTGGTCTGCAATGGCTACCTCGCTGGGATTATCTCATGGGGTGTGGGCTGTGCCGATCCTGGCTTCCCTGGAGTCTATACCAATGTGTCAAAGTTTGTGGATTGGATACGTGTGGTGAACTTCTCGCTGGACTACAGCACCTACCTAGATATGAGGCTTATTAGTGGACAGTCAGGCAGATCCCACAATTGTGGCCCTCTGGCTCTTGTTATTCTCAACATCATCATCATCATGGTGGTCGGCCTTCTGTGACACAATAAATCGGTTGCTTTGTCTGTTGTTCCAACAACTATATATGTATATATTTAGTACTACTGATTTATCTAATCTCGGCAAGTAGAAGCCACCTGAGATCGCCAGCCACTTGAAGATTGTGTCCCTGTCCAATAGTTGACGAAGCTGATCGATGACATCAGAGGAGTGGTGTTCAATGGGCACTTTGGCAAGGGGTATGCCAGGAATTGCTATTGTCGAATTATTAAATATAGAAATGTATATAGAAGTATAGTAGAGAGGAATTTCTAGATTCAACTTTAAGGCTTCAAAGGCTCCTGAAAGAAAGACTTTGATTATTATGAGCAACTTATAGTTCTTCAAGAATTTTTGAGTATATGCCAGTCTTAATCATTTCTTATAAATAAAAATCTTCTATAACCATTCCTTAATAAAGTAGATGTTAGTTTAAATATTCCTCAAGAAGATTTGTTCAAGTGTACCCATAAATATTGGCTCTGTTTTTTAGAGTTTTCTTCTTTAATAGTTTACTTTTTTTAAATTTAATTGTCAATACAATTGGCTTACAAATGCATAAACAAAAGAAACAAAGTATTTTGACTTTATTATATGTACATATATGTTTTGTAAATAAACACTTAAAGGTATAAAGTATACAACAAAATCAAGATATCTACCCCAAATAATTTAATAATAGCAAATAAAAAATTGTATAAATATCGAAATTGACCTAGATTTTTTTTGCTTTGTGAATGAGTAACTCTTGGTCGATTGGCATTCACTCTTTTCTTGCCATATCTCTTGCCTATTAATTTTGTGATTTTTTATAAATTGTTTACCAGCCTTGTTAACTCAAATATTAATCAATTTTATTTGCCCAACAGCCGTGAGTTAAATTAATTCGAAATCGTAACGATGGTCAGCGTTCAAACAACTTCGAATTAAATGTGTTGCTGATCGAAGAGTTTTCTGGGAAATTAAATGACAGCAAAGAGTTATTAACTGATATGGGGATTTTTTTCAAATTGTATTCGTAAATTGTTTCTTAATTTAATTGGATAATTGTAGCGAGAAAGCATATGGGAATAATCTACTTAGTTGAACTAGATTGACTGGGTTTCTTAAGGAATTCACTTTTATATTTTATATTCAATTACATGTCATATGTTATGTCACCAATACAAGTCGTAATCGATTTTATTTTTATATGTTTATATATATATATAATAATAATATATTATATTATATATTTTATAATCTAACATTGGTAATTGGTTTGACAGTCTCTAATCAATATAAAGACATACAAATAGGATCTTTAAGGAGCTAGAACCGTGAATCTAGAAAACCCAGGAGATTTACGATTCATTGACAATAATCAGATATCAATTTGTAGATTTAAAACTAACACACTTGTTTCTTTTTTTTAGAAAATCCCGAAAAACCGTAATTTCCCTTGATTTTTGCTGAGAACGTCATAAATCGGTGTGTTAAACCCAGAGATTGCGGGTAGTGGGAAAATCCAATGGAAGTGCCTCAAGTGGCTGCAATTAGTGGGTAGACTAGAGCACCCATGTGAGCTCTCCGGTCTTGGGTCTCCCTTCTCCGGTTTCCGTACTCCTGTCTTCGTTCTCCGATCTCCAGTCTTCGTCTACGGTCTCCAGTCTTCGTTTCCGGCAGTGATTGTGGCGAAGGTTGAAAGCCCGAAGGGTTTCGTGTCTTGTATGTACATGCGATGCACAATGTGCGATGTATGATGATAATGATGATGATTTGTTTTCTGATTAGATTAGGATGCCCGCCCGCTGTCAGATTTATTTGGCGGCGACAGCAACGACGTTGATATGGCTTCGATAGCGTCTCCTACTCCTGCGCCAGTTGGCATTGCCACGTCGGGGACGTAACACATCCAAAGCAGCGAAGCTAACCATTAACCATGATTGGATCGGGACAACTTCTGGTGGGATCACTGCTCCTGGCTGTGCTCACAACTCTGCCAGAGGCACTAAATGGTAAGCTATACTCTCCACCTGGATTACCATAACTCTCCACCAACTCCTCCTCAATTCCTTCTGGAACTCCTCTAGGTTTTGTGCGTCCCACACCTTTGGGGGCCAGATCCATTAGGCCACGCTTCGATGTGGATCCCGGACGGATCATCAACGGCACGGAGGCCACTCTGGGCGCCACCAGGCATCAGGTGGGCATTCGCAGGGCCCTCAACGATGGCTATTTCTTTGGAACGGGACACCTGTGCGGAGGATCGCTTATCCGACCTGGTTGGGTGCTAACCGCTGCCCATTGTTTTGTGGAGTAAGTTCAAGCAAAGGTTCTTAAATAATATTTATTTTATTTACTTTTATAAATACTTGGAACTTTAATTGATTTATTTATTATTCAAATATAGCTTTTCCTTTCTAATTTGTATATTAAGTAAATCAAAATTCAGGTAGTCTTGTAGCTTGTATATTTTAGTGAAATTTTGGAAAAACCCTTCATAACTTTTGCTTTAAAGTAAAGCACATAATTGGACTAAAAATAAATACGCTTTTAAGGGGTGTTTTTTTATATTTTTTTATTTTACTTTACGATCTCTTAAAGTTAAATATAAATGTCTTCCTCAACACCTTATCTCTAATCTATATCAATATGAATTTTAGAAGTAATATTTACAAGTGTCGCTTCATGTGGCTATTAAATTATTTATGACTATTATAACTTATTATCAATTTATAAGACACGTGGAGAATTTTATAAAAAATATATATGTATGAGTGACTTTAAATTTTATTTATATATATATTAGGTAATGATTTCGATACTTTTCGAGATTGGCAAATGATCTTTATTAATTTTATCATATTTAATTGTTGTTACTATTAATTTAATTAGTTAATCTGCTACTATTTTACTGCCACTGCAATTATATTATACTTATAATTTATTCTTTTCCAGCCAGGATATATACGATGGCACCTTCGTGCCCAAGGAGGAGTTCATCGTGGTAATGGGTAACCTGGATCGATTCGAAAGGGCCAACACACTGACCTTTGAGATCAAGGAGCGGATCATGCAACTGGACAAGTTCGTCTTGGCCACCTATGACAAGGACATTGCCCTGTTGCAGCTGAATGACACTGTGCCAGCTGGTCATCCCACCATCCGACCGATTGCTCTCAATCGTTTCCCGGTGGATGAGGGCGTCATCTGCCAGGTGACTGGCTGGGGAACGACAGAGGATGGTTATGTCTCGGATCTCCTGATGACCGTCGACCTGCCCATGATCAGTGAGGAGCACTGCGTCGAGGACAGTGATCTGGGTCATCTGATTCTGCCCGGAATGATCTGTGCCGGCTACTTGGAGCAGGGCGAGAAGGATGCCTGCTCGGGTGACTCTGGTGGTCCAATGGTCTGCCAGAGCGAACTGACTGGCGTCGTCTCCTGGGGCATCAGTTGTGCCCAGCCCCGATTGCCGGGTGTTTATACCGAGGTGGCTTACTATTACGGCTGGATACTGGAGCAGATGGGCGAGGATCCCAACGGTGAGGGTCCAAGTGGCGAGGGAAGTGGCGAGGGAAGTGGTGAAGGAAGTGGTGAAGGAAGTGGCGAAGGAAGTGGTGCCATCGATGACGATGACAATGAAGGAGGCGGTGGTGCCATGACCTCCATTGCCAGCACTCTGAGCTTGCTCCTGCCCGGCGTTCTCTCCATTAAACTGATGTTAAATCATTAATCCGAGAGATAATGCAATTCAAATCTGTATAATCCAAGGACAAGGCTAGCATCATTTTTTTTATTATTTATTTGTAATATCAATAAATATATTTTAATACATGTATCTATAAATATAAAATCTAGATCAATCTGCAGTTAAATTATATTTAAACTAATTACTAATGTACTTAGAAGAGCGGGCTGGATCGAAGGACTATATCATATAGCTGCCATAAAAACAATCCTTAAATGTATCTGTAACACTCCCTGTGTAACTCCAGAGATAACTCTTTCCCTCTACCTATGTGCCTCTCTCTGGATACCTCTTGTGGCATTACTCTTACTCTCGCTTTCACTTTCTCTGTTACTCTCACTCTCTCTGCTGTTCTCTTTGCTCGGGGACTATAAATAGAGGCACTGCCGTCGCCGCGACCTCAGTGTGTTTGCGGCCCCCCACCTGTTAACATCTCTAGTGAAAGTGATAGTGATTGCCCTTCGACCCAAGAAATTATCACCGAAGTAATAAATGCTATGAAATACATCTGGATAAGCAGGAAGCGGGCCACTTCTCTTACTCTGGACTGGAAGGAACTAAGCAACGATGACGTGTATCTTCTACTGCGGTAAGTCTGAACCATGACAATTAAAATATATATATATATATATACATAGATGCTATAAGAGAAATTAATCAACTTAACTTAACTTAACTTGATCAAGTATCTTCCAACTAGTTTCTCTATTGCCATGAACTCCAGTACTTAATTTAAATGTAAAGTAATACAGCAATTTATATATGGGATATTTTCAAACGTGTAATCAAAGTTAACAGTCTAACATAATTATTATTATTTACGAAATATATTATATATTTTTTTAACTAATCTTGACTTTGGCGCCAACATTTGCCACATTTCTTATACCCTTACAGGGTATTATAATTGTACTCAGGAGCTTGCAACTTATATTATTATTATTATATTATTCTTGATCAGCATCAAAAGCTGAATTGATCAAGTCACGCCCGATAGAAAATAAATTTGTTTAATTTTTTTCAAAAATTGTATAAAAGTTTTCATTTTCAACAACTTTAAAAGGATTATGCAGATTTAATGGGCTAATAAAAACTAACATATGACAGCTTTCCGAATTAAAATTAACGCATTTTTGGCTTAGTTATGATATTTCAACAACTTTAAATTACACAAAAAATAAGCATATAAAAATATATATTTAATATTGTTAGTATACAAATATTTAAGGTTTTCTTGTAAGTATACAAAGGCCAGAACGGCAATGATTGCCAGTAGTCATATAATTTCTATTTGTAATCAAAATCTTTATCAATAAAAAATAAAACATTTGAAGAAATGAATTTGTCAACCTAACTTAGCGTTAAGAAACAACAAATCCAACAACAAAAATCAAATCCAATTTAGCGATTTCACCGTGTAAATTTCTTAAAAACTTGGTCTTTCCTACCAGGCGAACAGAACTTTAAACAAGCAGCTGATCGGCTGCTTAAAAAATTCTAAAGTAACGGTTCTTAAAAGATGGGAACGTGAAGAGCTTCTCTGATTGGTCTAATCAGATGTAAACAAAGGGCGGCCATTATTGATTTAAGTTCTAAAGTAACGGATCCTTACATAGAGGAACGTAAACAACGTCTCTGATTGGTCTAATCAGATGTAAACAAAGGGCGGCCATTAATGAATAAGTTCTAAAGTAACGGATCCTTGCAGAGAGGAACGTAAACAAAGTCTCTGATTGGTCAATCCAAACGTAAACAAAGGGCGGCCATTAATGATCTAGTCCTAAAGTAACGGATCTTGAAAGAGATGCATGTAAAGAAATTCTCTGATTGGTCTAATCAAACGTAAACAAAGGGCAGCCATTAAAGTACTGAAAAGTTGAAAAGATCCGTTATAAGCGCTTGCTGCTGTGCTGCTGGGCTGCTACCAGGGGTTTCTGTTCGCCTGGTATAATTCGGTCGTGAGAATGTTCAATTACACTGATTAAATGAAGTCCAATTGGAGCTATGCAGATTTATTATTCTAATGAAAACTGACGGGAGTTATGAGTTCTTGAAATTTTAATTTATCAATAAAAATATTTTTATAAAAATGTAGATAAATATCGGCTCAAGGAATATTATAATTTTATTCAGTAGCTTGAAACGTTGTGATCAGCATCAACAGGCGCATCTTTATGGGCCTAAAGGAAAGAAAACAATTTTTACCATTTTTTTTTAAATATAATAAATATATTTTAACATATTATATATATCTAAAAATATAAAATCAAGATCAATCTGCAGTTAAAATTTAATTAAACTAATTACTAATGTTCTTAGAAGAGCGGGATGGAGCGGAGAAGCTGCCATGAAAACAATCGTTAAATGCATCTGTAACACTCCCTGTGTAACTCCAGAGATAACTCTTTCCCTCTACCTATGTGCCTCTCTCTGGATACCTCTTGTGGCATTACTCTTACTCTCGCTTTCACTTTCTCTGTTACTCTCACTCTTTCTGCTGTTCTCTTTGCTCGGGGACTATAAGTAGAGGCACTGCCGTCGCCGCGACCTCAGTGTGTTTGCGGCCCCCCACCTGTTAACATCTCTAGTGAAAGTGATAGTGATTGCCCTTCGACCCAAGAAAGTATCACCGAAGTAATACATACTATGAAATACATCTGGATAAGCAGGAAGCGGGCCACTTCTCTTACTCTGGACTGGAAGGAATTAAGCAACGATGACGTGCATCTTCTACTGCGGTAAGTCTGAACCATGACAATTAAAATATATATATATACATAGATGCTATAAGAGAAATTAATCAACTTAACTTAACTTAACTTAATCAAGTATTTTCCAACTAGTTTCTCTATTGCCATGAACTCCATTACTTAATTTAAATGTAAAGTAATACAGCAATTTATATATGGGATATTTTCAAACGTGTAATCAAAGTTAACAGCCTAACATAATTATTATTATTTACGAAATATATTATATATTTTTTTAACTAATCTTGACTTTGGCGCCAACATTTGCCACATTTCTTATACCCTTACAGGGTATTATAATTGTATTCAGGAGCTTGCAACTTATATTATTATTATTATTATATTATTCTTGATCAGCATCAAAAGCTGAATTGATCAAGTCACGCCCGATAGAAAATAAATTTGTTTAATTTTTTTCAAAAATTGTATAAAAGTTTTCATTTTCAACAACTTTAAAAGGATTATGCAGATTTAATGGGCTAATAAAAACTAACATAGGACAGCTTTCCGAATTAAAATTAACGCATTTTTGGCTTAGTTATGATATTTCAAAAACTTTAAATTACACAAAAAAAAAGCATATAAAAATATATATTTAATATTGTTAGTATACAAATATTTAAGGTTTTCTTGTAAGTATACAAAGGCCAGAACGGCAATGATTGCCATTAGTCATATAATTTCTATTTGTAATCAAAATCTTTATCAATAAAAAATAAAACATTTGAAGAAATGAATTTGTCAACCTAACTTAGCGTTAAGAAACAACAAATCCAACAACAAAAATCAAATCCAATTTAGCGATTTCACCGTGTAAATTTCTTAAAAACTTGGTCTTTCCTACCAGGCGAACAGAATTTTAAACAAGCAGCTGATCGGCTGCTTAAAAAATCCTAAAGTAACGGTTCTTAAAAGATGGGAACGTGAAGAGCTTCTCTGATTGGTCTAATCAGATGTAAACAAAGGGCGGCCATTATTGATTTAAGTTCTAAAGTAACGGATCCTTACATAGAGGAACGTAAACAACGTCTCTGATTGGTCTAATCAGATGTAAACAAAGGGCGGCCATTAATGATTAAGCTCTAAAGTAACGGATCCTTGCAGAGAGGAACGTAAACAAAGTCTCTGATTGGTCAATCCAAACGTAAACAAAGGGCGGCCATTAATGATCTAGTCCTAAAGTAACGGATCTTTAAAGAGATGCAAGTAAAGAAATTCTCTGATTGGTCTAATCAAACGTAAACAAAGGGCAGCCATTAAAGTACTGAAAAGTTGAAAAGATCCGTTATAAGCGCTTGCTGCTGTGCTGCTGGGCTGCTACCAGGGGTTTCTGTTCGCCTGGTATAATTCGGTCGTGAGAATGTTCAATTACACTGATTAAATGAAGTCCAATTGGAGCTATGCAGATTTATTATTCTAATGAAAACTGACGGGAGTTATGAGTTCTTGAAATTTTAATTTATCAATAAAAATATTTTTATAAAAATGTAGATAAATATCGGCTCAAGGAATATTATAATTTTATTCAGTAGCTTGAAACGTTGTGATCAGCATCAACAGGCGCATCTTTATGGGCCTAAAGGAAAGAAAACAATTTTTATCATTTTTTTTTTCAAAAAATATAAGGGTTACATCGTTATAACTTAAAATAAAATGGACAAAAATTTTATTTTTTTCAATTTTAAGTTAAGTATTCAAAATTAACATATATATATTTAATATAGTTCGAATACAAATATGATTGTCAAAAATATTTTGAAAAATATTGATTAAACTGCAGCAGCAATATTCAGCAATATTTTATTATCATATAAAAAAAATATATCCCGCAGTTAATATACCTACTAAAATATACCTTTTATTTATTTTACAGTTTGAAAATTAACAAAGTAATGTCAATTTTAATTAATTTTACATACAAATATTATATTTTCAGTTTAAATGGGTTCTTAACGTGGCTTGCTGCTTCCCACGAGCCACGGCCTACTTCCAGGCGACTTTACTTCATAAATATATAATCTAAAGGAAACTACAGCCAACTAACTAATCCCTGATTGGACCCACTATCAGCCCCATTTGGGTTAGTTCGTTAACTAAAAATAGTTTACGGCGTAGAAAACAAACCTGATTTCATCCGATGAATGGAGCTGGTCAGCCGATAAAAGAGTAATCTTTATGGCACCAGACTGGACGGCTGCCCAAAGAATGGTGTCCGTAACAGCAGGGATCGATCCATCGATCCATCGGACCATCGATCGATGGAATTGATTGCAGTGCAGACAAGGTCAAGAGTACCGTCTGCATTGAGTGGGTGCACTCCATCGATACCATTAACAATTGTCTGTCTATCCCAATGGGTATTACGTTGGTTAGCACCCCCAAGGTCTCGTGGGTATTACAACATCCTCCTCTCTAGATTAATCCGCGATTTCGGGGAGGAACGCTATCTTGAGTTATTTCCTGCACACTTCAGATCCTTATCGGGCACACTTTTTGATGTAATCTCTGTTTTGCTTTCCGTTTTAGTTTAGGCCAAGTGGCCTATTGATAGTTTTCACAACAAAGTATAAAAAAAGAAGGCGTAATTTCCGTTACACTTGGGAAAATTTGTTGTACTTGCAGGAGGAGTTATTTCCGACTCTATAAAGCATATATATTCTTGATCAGCATCAACAGTTGAATCGAATATAGCTATATTTGGGAAAACAATATTTTTTTTAATATTTTCAAAAATTTTTAAGGGGTTTCATAGTATAATTTTTTTAAAAATTGATCAAATTTGGAATGTTTTTTAATTTAAATTGAGAATGCAAAGCTATTAACCTAATAAAAACTAACATTGGGCATCTTTCCGAATTAAAATTAATGCTTTTTTGGCTCAATTATGCGATTTTTAAACTTTGATTTGTCGGTAATAATTATCATATAAAAAATCTCGATATCTATTCAAAGAATGCGAATATTTAAAGCTTAGTTATGATTGATTTTCGATTTTAAATTGGAGTGCTAATTTTTGTATACATTTACGTAAATTAATATATTATTACGTATACGTAATATTTTTTTATTACGTATACGTATTACATAACATCTATTGCATTAAAACTGGATAGTTATAAAATACTTGCATTGATAGCCACCTACATTATTAATTACAATGAAAGCTTAAAACTATACGAAAATATTCTCTGTGTAATAGGTTGCTATCTTAAGAATATAAATAAACAATTTTGGCCTTAAAAAAAATTGAAAGCGTAGCAAATAGTATTCCCCGAATATATTTTTCACAATAAATAGTGAGTGCTTTTAGAGTTAAACCTTGTCAGAGATCTCTTATCAATCTAGTCTAGTTCATGGAAAACTTAAATCTCTATCTTTATCTTCTTTTAAATACTTATTTATATTTTTATTTTATGCCTTAAGCCCGACTTGCATTCATATTGCAACATAAACAAATTCCATGAAACAATTATGAAAACAAAAAATAAACGAACCACAAACGCTTATCAATGCCGTGTGGAGAGCGTGTGTGTTTGTTTATTATTCGATTCCAATGGGATCAGTTTCTATATAGTAGTCGTGCCAGCCTTATCACCATCGACATCGACGTCGACGTCGAATCAAAACTCACGAAACCAAAACAAAATTATGGCATTATCTAAGAACGCTTTTGCGAATTTGCGTTCATTCGATTTAGGAAAGAAGCTTGCCTAGGGTTCCTTCATTCAACGCTCGACAGGTGAACCGTTCAGCACGCTTTTCGCGCTTTCAAATTCGGAGATTATAGCTGGGATCATCACCTGTTTTATATATAAAAAATATATATATATAAATTCCTTTTTTTGTAATTTTTTACTGTGACTTTTTTGTGGCGGAAAAACCTACAGAATGCAGCTCAACGATCACTGGCGCAAGATTGTAAAGACTATGATCTTTGCCTTTCTCTGCACCGAAATGCAAACTAGTAAGTTTATTTTGTAATTAAAAAATTAGTAGTTAAAATGTTTAATTTAATTAAAAACTGTAAGTTTAATTTTAAAAAGGAAAGAATACAACATTTATGGTAATAAGAAGTTCAAGTAAAAGAAAGTGTATCTTTAAATTACAGTTCTTCAAGCACATTTTATATAGCATCTTTTAACTTTAATAAATTATTTTTAAATACTCTTTTTTAATGGAAGTTATAATATTACAGTTTATTGCTATATATATATTCAGTTATTGGCGAAAGTAAGCCCTTGAATAGCTTTAGATATGGCATTACACCAATTTTACACTTGATTCGGTCAAGGTTTTTCCTGGAGTACTTAAAGTTTTATTACATCAAGAAATGTATAGATAGGGCGATAAGCTTTAAAGAAGATATTATATATATTGAAAAATATGTATATATTTATACAGATTTTTTTTAAGTCACGTAAGCTATAATTTACTTTGAAACATTTAATAAAAGTGTGAAGAGTTCAAGTGTCGCATTTAAATAGTAGTTGTAAACTTTTATGACAAAACTTGTTTGAGTTTTTGTTTTATGTTTTTGCAAACATTGTTTTTGATTGTGGGCAAAAGTTCATCTGATAAGGGGAATAATGAAAGCTAAGTCTAAAATTAGCAAATGCTATTAATATGATTTTGTTTGTAATTAAATCGGAAAGGTAATCTTAATTTAAATACTTTTTGTGTGTTCAAATTTGTTGTATAAATATTGAGATTATAATAATATTTATATATTATATATTTAGTATGACATATACCTTTCTTTATCAGTGCTCTCTGGGTCAATATAATTCCAATTTGCTCCCACAATTATCCAAATCGCTATCTGCCTTTAAGTGCGTCACTCCAAAAATTGATCAATTGGGGCGATCAGCGAGTATATATATCGCGTGATCCAGCTAAACCATAGTTTGCTTCCGGCATGTGTATCTGTGGGATTTGGAACGACTTTAGTTTGGGTTCTATATAGTAGATATAAATATCAGCCTATAGTTGGCACCTATCATATCTGCGATCACAGTTCGCCAAGCATTGGTGGCCTGATCTCGCACTCTGTGACTGGCTACTGCTACTCATTCCGAATGGAAATCAGGAACCGGGGCTTGTGCACCAGCTGAACGCGCTGATATCACGAGGCGATCGGGCGCTGACCAGGTTTCCTGATAAGGTGATAAGACCGAACTGCACTCGGAGACTGTTTCCAGGGGGAATCCGATCGGATCTCGATTGTGGCTTATCAGCCTTCCTGCTTAACCTTCACCTCGCGGGTTTGTCCGATTTTCTCCCCGTGATAGAGATGTACCTGTGGAAATAGTGATTTGGGGAAAAAATATCGTGAATAATTATTGAAAATAATAAACTGAAGAACTGATAATACTTTAATATAATTTATAAAATAGTTTCATATTTATATCTATACTATAATTCATTATTTGATACCTTCTTTATAGCCTATACACATCGAGATTTGACTGCCAAGCGACTTGGCGTGGCCGAAATGGAGGCCATTGCAGCAGCTACTGGTGAGGATCGATTCCAGGTCAAGATGAGGGCTCCATACCATGCATCCATTCGTTTGCTGGCCCAGGAGAGGGATTACTTTGGCAAGGGACACATCTGTTCGGGTGCGTTGGTGGCGCCTTCTGTTGTCCTTACCGTAAGCAGTTGCATCTTCAGGTGAGTTTTAATTGGGAGTTAGGGAAATAAGAGAAGTCATTAAAGTTCTTTGGTTTTTTAAAATTATAAGTACATAAAAATAATTATTTAAATTATTCTATATATTTATTAATTATATTTTTCTTACCTTTCTTATAGCCACGTGAAGAAAAGCTACTACCATCCCTCGGAGCTGCGTGTGATGTTGGGGAATCCTCAGAGGTTCGCTCCTCATGACCAGGGCTTAGCCTTTGGCGTTACGCACATCCATCAGCCGCCCAAGGATCTGGCCCTGGCCATTCTTATGTTGGACAAGGATGTTCCACTGGACCATTTGTTTATCCAACCGGTGGGTCTGCCCTCGCCGGGTGAGACATCAGTTCTGGATGCAGATTCCAGCAATTTGCTGCAGATTAGCACCTGGGGTTATGATGGCGAGATCCGGGAGCTACACGATCTGGTCACTTTGAATGCCACTCACACAGCGTGTCATCATCACCAGGAGCAGAGTCAGTCCCCAAGGATCTGTGTTCAGGCGGAGGTGACGAATGCGTCACTCGGCCAGAAGTTGTACATGGATGCTGGGGCCACGTTGACGGAGCAGGATCGCCTGCTGGGACTGAGGAGCACCGATGGTGGATTCGAGGATGTGGCCAGTCATGTGGAATGGATTCTGGCCCAAATAGGCGACGGTGGCAATCAGAACAGCTCAGTTTGGGGCATCCTGGGGTTCCTGGTCTTCACTGGCTATGTTCTTACAGTCAGCAGGAAGAGCTTCTCCACCTAGGAAAGGGGTTTGTGGGTTTTTTTTTTTTGGGCAAACTAGTCAAGTAGGAGGGATCCTAGGCCAGCCTAGGAATGTGATAATCTCGATCAGAAAGCCAGAGCAGGATAATCTGCCAATCCTAGAACAAGATGCCTTAAGATATTTGTACAATTTAAAGTTCTTGGGGGATCGATCAACAATTAATTTATATATATAACACATAAGATAAGGGTAGATATATATATATACACTAAATACAAATAATAACATAATAATGTACAAAAAGGAACACTTGATCCCTCAACCCAGCAGAGCCTTTACCAGGCTGCACTCCTTCACTCCATCGCAGAGCAGCAGAAGCGGCGTCTCCTCTGACTCCAATCTCTGGTCAGATTTTACCAAAGGAAATGCCCATTGTTGCTGCTTCTTGTGGCCAAAACTGCGCTGCTGCCAGCCATCCACCTGGCCATATTTGAACAGGTAAAAGTGCTCCGATTCCGGCTGCATGACCACTAGAAGATACTGCTCCTCGCCCACTCGGAATGGTGTCAACTGCTGGATGCGCTTCTCGAAACTCAACTGCTGGCGTGGCTCAAAGGGAACGCCTCTAGCTTTGGGTCGACTGAAGATGGCAATGTGCCGGCAACCTGGACAGGTGAGCAGGAGCTGATCCTCCTGCAATTCAGCCAAATCGTAGGAACCTGGTATAAGCTGTAGCAACTTGAAGCGTTGGTCCAAGGGATCCCTTGCATGGATGGCCAATACGGGACGGTGGTCTTGCATGCCGCTGGTCAGCAGGAGGTCCTCCTCTTCTCCTTCTCCTTTCATACGGAGCACCTTCATCAGGCGACCATCAGCGGGTGTCACAGATTGCCAGTCGGTTAAACTGCAATTGGTTCGGTTGAGCCGCAGGATTCGGACTTCCTCCTCGGTGCCAAGGAGTAGGAGTGCCTGTTCCTGGTCCTGTTCCAGCAAATGCATGGCCTCCACTGGCTGACGCATGGCCAGGGTGTGGGATTCGTTGCGGCAACTGATGCTGATCCTGCTGCGTAGTCTCCTGGCAGGACGATGGCAGTGATTCTGGACCTTTATCTTGATATCACCGGAGCTGATGCGTGTCAGCTGGCTGGAGGAGGCACTGGTGGTGGCATTGAGCAGAAACACACGGCTCTCGGACAGCCGGAGCTGGGCCCTCAACTCGTGACGCTGGCAGGGAGCCGTTTGACCCAGCGGCAGGCTCACCTGGAAGTCAGCGGGGCCTTTTAGTGGTGGCTTCACCCATTTGGCTTTTAGGGTCTCGGAATCGTGATCCAGGTAGAGGAGACGTCGATTAAGTGAGCTCTGGTTGCCAACTGTCAGGAGTTCCTGCAATTCTTCCAGTGGATTTGATTCCTGCCTTCCTTCCATTGCTCTGGAATTGGGAATGGGAGTTTGTTGTGGCTGAACGAGTCCTCCGGAAAAGAGTGCCCTGTCCAGCACCAGGCTATCGATATTGTAGTCCCTGTCCCGGAAGATGCTGCCACGGTAACTCTCGCTAAGATCACGACCATTCAGGTTCATCACATGACCAGGTCCCGTGAACTGTACTCCTCCGTGGAAGGTCTTCGCACCTGAGATGCTCTGCACCTGGCGGCTGTGCTTGAGGACGAGGTTATCCAATGGAATGCCATTGATGGTCCGCAATAGTGGCTTGCCCAGCTGCAGTTGCTCAAAGGTCAGGGAGCCGAACACCTCCAAAGCGGCTCCCTTCAGAGGAATGCGATGCTGAAAGAAGTAGTCCATACTCATTCCGTTCACAGAGCCCAGGCTGAGGGATTGCTCAACATGGAGTTGTCTAAATTTAACCCTGGGCCAGGATTGACCTGCGCCCTGCTGGAAAATCTCCCCAACTGGAGCTCCATTCGCCTCTGGCTTCTCCAGCTGAAGTCGTCCAATTGTTGGTGCTTGAAGAAAGTGTAGATTGGCTGCAATGGCTTCGCCACTAGACAGGCGATAGAGTGAGGCATTCAGTCGCTCGATATCGATGCCATTCATCTGTCCAAAATGCGCATCCTTCACCAGGTGGACGGTTCCGGCTCTCACAGGTCCCAGTAACTCATGGTTGGCCGTTATCACTTGGCTTTCCTTGCTACCCATCCAACGGAGCAGTGCATCCTCAGCCACGTCCGAAAAGTTGAGATCTGCGGGCAGAGATTGCTTGCTTTGGAGTCTCTTCAGGTGAGGTGCTCGGAGGAGCACATGTCCTGTGATGCTCTGGTTGCCCTCTCTTCGAACTGCATGCTGGCGCAAGTAATCCAGTTGGGATTGCTCCTCGACATCGACATCCCACAGGGCATCGCCGGTGACTATCAGATTCCGCCAGGGAAGTTGCTTCACCAGCTCAACCCGCTGCTCCAGATTGTCCAAACCAAATCCAGGTTCACCCTCCACCGAAGGGCACTTCAAGCTGCCATTGATGGTCAGCTGTTTCACGTAGAAATCTCCCTTTAGCTGCACATCCTTACGAGTGTCAATGAATTCGTTCCTTGGTACTCCATTCACCTGGGGTACATCCACATTGGTGGCCACCATCCGTCCAAAGCTATAGGCACCGCCTATCTCCTGGGGCGTCATCCGGAGCAGAGTGTTGTCCAGCAGAGAGCTCAGGTCGAGATTATTAATGTGAGGCGTGTGCAGGGCATCGCTTAGCTGGACTCCCTCAAGGAAGCTCTTCCTGCCACTCAACTCTGCATTGGCATCGGGCCTGACTAGCTTTCCTAGGTACTCATTCCACGGAATGCCATTGATGGTCTGCACCTGAAGGGGCTTCTCGAAGCGTACACTGCCCTCGATGAGCAGCTGCTTGCGGAGGAGGAGCAGCGAGTGCTCATCGCCCTCGGAAATCTTGGACAGCAGATCATCGAAGGGCAGGCCATTGAGGCGACGGAAGTGCAGCATTTTCAGGTGTGGAGTATCCGTCAGCTCCAAGCGCTTCAAGCTGAGATCATGGCCCAGGAGCTGCTCCAGTGGAAGTCCATTTAGGCGGCTCACATTCAGATGCCCCTGGACACGCAACTCATCTTCTATCACCAGGCGGGCAAAGCGCTTGGTTCCCTGGAAACTCAGTACGGGATTTGATCGAAGGACCAGTTCACTTACCGGCATTCCGTTTATTTGCTGAGTCTGAAGAGCTTGGACTGTGACAGGCGCCTGGAAACGTTTGTGTCCTGTAATATTGGTCTCCTGGCCATGACGCACTGCCTCCCTGGAGAGTTCGGCCAAACGAGAGCTGTAGTCCCGGCACAGGATGTCACCCTGGACACTGGCGTTCATGAAGATGATGTGCAGACTTTGGTTTGAGCTTTGCCTCAAATTTGGTTGACCACCGCTGAGCAGGTGATCTTGCACAGGATGTCCTCCAAGGAAACTGGTATTCAGTGAAGGTGTACTAACCTTGGCGTAACCAAAGGTTATGTTCGAGATGTCCTGTAGTTATTAGAGAAGTACAAGATAAGTGATCAAGTTTTCCAGGAGCAGCCGAGGAATTCCCACCTGTGACGCTTGGTTGAGCAGATAACGAGCATGGAGATCACTCCGGGCAAGCGACTGATTCCCCAGCATCACTAGAGAGTTATCCGTGTCCCGCTGCACACTCCTGACCGTCAGGGAGCCACGGATGGTGATCCTGCCTGTATAATACTGCTGGAGACGCTGCTCCTTATCCGGATCCAGCTGCCTTTTCGTTCGATTCGCCACCTGCAGGTCACCGGAAACGCTCATCTGGTTGATGCGCACAGGAGCTGCAACAGGGAAGTGGTCTCATTAGATTCATTACAAACTGATGACTGAACCAAAAATTACTTTTCACCCAGGTCTCATTGTCTGTGCCTCGAAACACTATATCCTGGGCGAAGTTCAGCCCATTCACACTCTGGGCTTCCAGGCGCGGCGCAAAGAAGGCGGACATGTAGATGTTGGAGCTGATGACCTGGGCACGTCGCAGGTTGAACAACTGATCTACCACTAATCCATTGAGCAGGGTCGTTTGCAAGGCATCCACTTTCGTCCTGGACTGCAGGACAAGGCGACCCTCAAGGCGGGTGTCGCGGCTGCGCAGAAAGAGTGAGTCGAGAAAGTCGTTCCACGACATTCCATTGATCAGTTCCACTTGCAGGCGACGCACTACACAGTCAGTACCAGGAGGAGGATTCTCCGCCTCTGGTGGCAGTGTCTGAGATTCACTGGAGTTCTGGTAGTCTCTAGGGGTCATCAGGTGCTCCGTTTGCAGAGTCTTTGCCATCACACGACCATCTCTGATGGTCAAAAGGTGAGATGAGCTAGAGGTGGTGTCCAGGATGTATCCTAAAATGGAAGACAATGATTAGATCAAGATAAAGAGGTACCTATTCCTTTAAGAAATCATACCTGGCATAAGGAGTCCTCCGTAGATGAGATTTCCCACACGGAGACGCTTCACCTTGAGGGTTTCATTTGCTTCATTGTCGTTTTCCGCCCCAAAGGAACGGATCATTCTCCTGGTCTGCCTCGACGTCTCATATTTCTGACGCAGTTCCTCCAGACGTTGCTTCAGCTGCGAGGGCGTGCGCAGGTGTTCCCCCTCCAGTTGGAGACGTCCAATGTGTCCTCCTTCGCGTAGATGAAGATCCTGAGTTAGTTGAATAGTACCTTGTTTCTGGAGGATGTGCACCCCGTTGAGTAGAGCTGCCAATGAGGAACGACGCCGCAGGAGCAGACCGCGGAGGCCATTGATGGACTCTTCGAACTCATGACGATGCAGCTGGACCACAGTGAGATCTGGTAAGATTAAGAAGAAGACTCAGAATCGTTTGGACAATATATACCCTACCACTCTACTCACCTTCATCCTGGGTGGCTCCTACTTGATTGACGGTCTCCTCATACTCCACACTTCCCAGCTGAACAGTACGGAGTACGGCACTTGAGGGTAGACGGTAGGCGAGCAGCAAAAAACTTTCGTTCTTTGCATTCCTATGACTAAGCAGTCCACTAGGATCCGGGTTGCCGGTCATGGCAAAGCCGGAGTAGCAATCCAGGCGTGCGGATCCAAAAACAATAACCTCTCCATTGGCCCGAGCTCCGACCAGAAGCTGACCCCCCTTGGTGGCCGTCATCCGCCGGAAGTTGAGATCGCGACGAGCATGCTTGCGATTAACCACAAACTGGCCATCGATCATGCGAAAGAACAGGCAAGGATCGGAAGCGGTTGCACTACAGGCAAGGAGACGGTTCCGGCTGCGAAACCTAAAGGCATGGACAGTCTGGGCCTGGACAGTCAGGGCCTGGCGTTGCTGCAGACGCAGCGTGATCCTGTCTAGTTCATAAACGGTGAGTACCAGCTAGAAAATATTCAAAGTAGAGTTCAGAAACTGTAAATTTTCATGAATCTTGAATGGCTCACTCACCCGGGCCGAAGATCCTCGCAGAAATCGACCAAATATGAGATGTATGGGCTGGCGACCCACCACCTGAAGGACGCGGATGGACGGCAGGGTGATCTCCTCGAGGGGATTAAAGTACGTGTCCAGCCATTCGAAGGTTCTGTGGAATAATTATAATACTCGTTATACATAATTCTCTTCTTATTATAGGTATAGGTATCCGTACCTGCACTTGCTATGCGTTCTGGTGTGATTGGAGGCCACCAGCAGGAGGACCTGCTCCGCACTGGGCTTGAGGAGATGCAGCTGCAGGAATCCGCCGGGCAGCGAGAACTCTTGCAGGGGCTCAAAGTTCAATTGAGTCGAGGGATCTTCGGAGAGGAGCAGATCCCTGGGCAGTTGGTATACCTCTAGAGAGTCCTCCAGGACGAGGGCCAGTAGAAGAAACTGTCGCCAGGCTACAATCTCAGCACCGAGAGCTGGCCGCTCTCTCACCCGTCCCGCCAGAAAGCCCAGCGGCACCAGACGCCGCTTGCCGGTGGCCACGTGGAGCTGATGGATCTCCGGTCCATGCAGGAGGAGCAGCAGATCTGCCTCCGGCTCGCGCAGCACAAAAATCGGCATCTCGTGGCGCACCACCATGTCGACGAAGGGCAGCTGAATCTCTGGCCCGGCGCTGCTGCTGCTATTTAATGCATTTCGGCAGAAGCTGGGCAGCACTTGGACTCCACCTGGGTGTCCCGGCACTTCCTCCGCGAAGAGTTTACCTTGGACTTGGTCTATGCCACGGCACACGACGACACTTAATAACAAAGCAAAAAATCCGGACGAGAACATTTCAACACGTTTCATAAACACGGATCGTTTGAGCAACAATAATTCCGTTCCATTCACATGGAAATCGGACTTTTAGAAAGCTCAGGCGACTAGCTGTAAAATTGTGTTAAGGAGCTATAGAGGGAGTGAGACAGATACTATAACTTTGTCAAAGAACAGTTAGTGGGATTGTGAGGGAGCTTTAGAGCTTACAGCACTACAGTGAAAGAGATCACTATTTAAGCTGAAAAAATATGGGGAGGAGGTTAATAATGAGAATGAAAGAGAGGAGGAATCTGCAAAACTTTATCGAAAGACAGTTGGCGGAAGAGCTTCCTGCAGTACGGACCAGTAACCGGAGAGTTAATTATAAAATATATTTAGTTTAAAGTGCTCACAAAAAGTTTGTTAATATTAGAAATAATTAATGGAAACTGGTACATCCTTCTTGGTTGTGCAATATCAAATCAGCGCCTTAAGGTATGCTTTAATACTTTAACCTCTTGCAGTAGTTTTCTTCCTGTAGTTTTCCCCCCAATTTTGTCTTTCTCTTTCACTGTCCCTGCCAGTGTGACACCTTGGGGAAGGGAATACACTTTTTTTAGGGGGTAGTGAGGTGTGTGTAGACTGTATAGAAGCTAAAAATAAATGCAGACAACAAACTTGGAGAGTGCCTTCGACGATTTCGTCGAATCAATCAGCTTCGATCATTAGTCGAGGTCATTAAAGACATTAAGCCGCCCTCTTTTCACCGAAAATGAGGAAGAAAGCATTTAACACGGAAGAGGGAATCGCGTATAAATAAAATCTATATATATGTACATTTTTATAGAGGGATTTGTTGTAAATCCGTAGCCTTAACCCAAAAGGTGGCCGCACATTTGTACTTGCTGTTAAAGAGGATTCAAAAAGGACCCGTAAATCGTGAAAAGGTATTACTTTCTATATTTTTTAATTCATGTCATTGCCCCCGGGTCAAATAATGCCTCCATCTGTTCTGTATATCAGCCAGAATATTTACTTTTTCGAAAAACGGGATGGATTGATCGCAATTTTTCGGCCGCATAACGAAGGAAATGTAAACAAAGGCATATTTTGGTTATAAATAATAGCACTGCCAATATTTAATTTTGTATAAATACTACTGTGAGCAGAGCTATATATTAATTTTGTTTTCAGATTTTTTAAAAGTTAAAGTGGCTTTTAATGGTCTAAGACTTCCATTTGGACAAGAAAAACGTAAAAATATAATTAGTTTAGAAACTTTTGCATGTTGCATGTTGCAGTTGTAACCGCTGCTGTTAACAGCTGTTGTCTGGTCATTAGCAGATGTTCCGCTTGCGTGCTGCTGGCCGTCCATACGTCCGCTTGTCCTGTTTCCGTTGACCATTTCGAGCAGTTGCCGTCGCTTTTCGCTTTTCGTGACTAATTAGCAAATTTCGCGACACCCGTTGCGCATACGAGCATTTGGCGCTTTTGGCAGTTGGGGTCAGAGGCCAAGCCCAGAACCTAACCTACAGTTTCCGTTAGCCTTAGGCAGTTAACAGCGCCAGCAGCTGATTGTCATGCCTGCAGCTCATCAGCAGGCTCATAATCATAACTGTGATAAATGGCGGCCACTGATTTGAAAGCTCCCCTTCTCCCCACATAACACACTCTCTGGCGCTCTTGTTCCTCCTCTCTTTCTCTCTCTCTCAGTGTGTCTCCAGCCGCCAATCAACCACGCACTATGGAAAAGAGAGCCATACACAGTGGGTAAAAATCTTTTCCAGTCTCAGGAAATATTTTCATCTTGCAATTAAGTGCACAAACATAAGAAAACAACAACTAGGAAAGCTGTCTTATTATGTTTAAATTTTCTAAAAACTTCAAACATGCTGCGCAACATTCAAATAAAGACATGTTTCTAAAGTTTCATCTTCACAGAAACTACCCACTGTGCGGCGCCCAAAAGTTCTTGAGCGTGCGCTCTAGGAAAGTGGTGAATAAGTAAAGAGTTTGACTAGTGCGAGAGACCAGACAAGATCACTGTGCAAAGTGCTGCCATTGTGTTGCTATTTTAAAGGCTTTAAACTAGTTGTAAATTTAAAAAACGCCACATCTAGTCTGAATTAAGCTAGTTGTTCAGTCTAAACATCAAAACGAATCATAAACAACGCGCGCATTCGAGTGTACAATACTCAGTATAAGTTGAGTGAGAAGCTTCTCGGGCATGTGTGAGTGAGTGCTCTCCCCGGTGTGCACTCAGATAAAACAACTTCTCTTCATTGTGTGTGCACGGACTCACCACTCAACTCAATTCATTTCGAGTGCGTTCAGTTTTACCGTATGTTGTGAGTGATGCCATGCAGACGGCTAGTTCAGTCGCAACGCGGTTGCCGCCGACGTCGCAGTCGCCGAATTCCCGATTGGAAACCGAATTAAATTTCAAGGCGTGCAATTTTGTGTTTTATTTTTATTTTGTTCGTTATTCGGTTTTTCTTGTGTTTTTTTTTTTTGTGTTTTATTCTGTGAAAATGTCACCGGCTAAGCAGCAATTTGCCATGAGAGACCGTTGAGTAAATTAAAGCCAAAAAGGTCCTTTTTGGATACAAAAAAGGGATATTAAGATTCAAAAACACTCGAAATGAAATTGTGGAAATCAAAGAAGCCCATTTCGGGCTGTGTGCCTGGAAAATCTGCGGCCCTCAAGCAGGATCAACAACAACAACAGCAGCAGGACTCGCTCAACAACGGATCCTTCAATGGACAGCATCATCATTCACAGCAGCATCCGCAGTCGGACAGCAGCGGCATCGCCTTGGCGCCCATGTTATCCGGTAAGAGCTTTTCCGTTTTTCCTGTCGCCCCTCCCCCCTTTCCCGTACTCTGACAGCATTCGGCCCCCCATCCCAGAGGCGCCCAACATGTGCGCTCCCATTTTCAGCTTTTCCACTTTTCCGCTTTCCCCCCGCTCAGGGTTATCGCATTTCCGCCCAAGGTGCTTGCGTACGGCCCTCAAGTGCTCGAATTTAGATATAGAACTGTATACAAATATTCGACGGTGTATTTGTATCTTTGTATCCGCGGATATCAGCTGGCAAACACTGCGCGGAAAATCTAGAGGTTTTTCTTGAGGGAAATTTGTTTTAAGTGAGTTATTTAGTGGAATTTTTAATTCCTTGAAATAAAATGATATCTTAAAAGATGTAGGTTTCTGGTAGTAAAATATAATATATTGGTTTTTAATTATAGACGAGAAGTTTTTATACCATTGCAAAGGTATTATGGTCTAAATCAGAAGCTTGTAATGCAGTTAAGGAGTCATTTCCGACCCTATGGATGGATTTATGGAATGGGAATATATTCAGATTAGGTATGATTTATTTCCGATACAATCTTATAATTCAAGGGTATTAAACTTCGACTTCTCAAAGTTAGTGTTCCTTCTTGTTTATAATAAAAATTGTATTTAACTTTGGAATTGTTGAGGAAAGTATTTATCCATATTTTTCCATATTTTATATCAATAATGTTATTTATCAATAGAGTTCATTTTGACTTGTGACTTCTAACTATTTCTTTATTATTTCGCTCAGTGTTATACTGCTGTCGGTTAAGACTATGTTTGACATTTTCAATTGAAAGTAATTGCTCGCGTTTCGTTTTCATTTTCATTTTCCAATCGCTCGAATTCCCTGCAATTTGTCGTCAATTTCCCCCCTCAGCTTCGATTGTGGGAGCCCGCCCCCCCCCTGAGCGTGGTGCTGTGACCTGACCCTTGAATTCCCCCCCCAGCGAACGCGGTTCAATGAGATCAGCGGGCACTGTGATGGATTACCCGGGCATCGCATTGGATTGCCAAATCAGAGGAGTTCAACGGATCTCCGTTGGGTGGCGGTATCTGTGCCACCGATATATATATCATGGCTAATTGGAGCTGATCGGATAAGCAGATGATCAGATGCATTTGCCATCAATTGAGACGTAATTGAATGGATTGCACAATCTTAAAATGGAGGCTTCTGATTCCAAAGAAGCTCTCAAGCTTGGGGCAGAATTTTCCCAAAACATATACTATAGTTGGGTTCACCTTTAAACTATCCAAAAGCAACAATCTAGATAGTCTCCATCATGGTCTTTGAGGTCGCTTCTGTGAATCCATAAGATACTTTTGCTCTGCCGCTGATCTTGCGCGGATTAATGATCTAAAAATGCCGCCAGGACTGGCTTTCTGGGATTTATGTCAGCTAAGAGGGGAAAAGTGGAAGGAAAGTGCGGGGTAAATGATGGTCCAACTCCCAATTGCAACTTGAACTTTTTTAGTGAATGGAGGAGCAACAACATCGGTGAAGATACAAAAGTATCTGCATCTGTTCGTGTGCGCGGTCTTAAATTGCATTTGATGAATTTATGGCATGGCAGGCGTAATTAAGCATTTAATTAAATATTTCTGATGCGGCGCATTGTTGTTGCCATTGCCACTGCCGCCTCCCGCCTATTTTGTTGCTTAATTTTCTTGCGCGGAATGCCGTAGATTGTATCTGCTAGATAAGGCCAAGTGCCTGGCCAGAATGCTGCTGCTGTTGCTGCTGCTGGTGAGTGGTGCCACCAAACAATCGCCCATTGATGCCTCAGCACAGCTGCAGTCAAGATATTAGTATCTTTTCACAGAAAATGTAAAGTTGTCTGAATTCTGGTAACCTTAGTAACAAATTGAGCACAATTACAAGCATCTGATATCTTTTCCTATTGCTCGCATCACCGCTGTATGGCTATAGATGCATCTGCAATTGTTGGCATTGCATATCCCAAAGGCAAACAGAGGCGTGCACTCATACGATAAAAAAAGGGGAGTGGGTGCTGCTATCTCCCTCGTCGAGGGGAGATGGATGGATGACCAGATGTCACTTGTTTACACAGAAATGACAGCGTCAACAACAGCAACTTGGGCGATTGATTTGACTCTACTCTTTGTAATGCAAACAAAGCCTGAGAACAGCGAAAGGTGTTCAATGTCAACGCCCGGTTCCAACTCTAAATCCAAATCAGAGACCCAACACAGATGACAATTTCCCCCCCGAAAAAACTGTCGAGAGTGAAAGGAAACCCTCATTTCGGGATTCCCCTTCTCTGAACGCACATTAAATGCCCATAAAATCAACGACAAAACATACGAAATCGTAAAAAAAGAGTTGAAAACAACTCGAAATGGGAGAGGGTAGGGAAAATGTAATGGATCAACAGAGATACCATTGTGAGCGATGACAGGCAATGGGAATGTGATCTATATTTGATATATTTTATATGAGAATCAGTGGATAGTATCAGGAACTATAATTATATATGTATATATATTTGGAGAATTTATAGCAATTTACTACCAAGAATAGGTTAAACTGTTTCGAAATTATTATACTCTTTAGAATTTCGTATAAGCCAAAAACTACGATCTTTCAAAATAGCAATTATTCTGCTTCATGAATTATATCTAACTCCTTGGCTATATCTGTTTATACCTTCTATGTATCTTAGCCCTGTTTCCGATTTAACAGATTGCCATTAACCTACACAACTTACAAGGCATATATATGATATATATATATATTTGATCCAATTCAAAAATGCAATTAAGATCAAAATGAAATTTTCTAGTTCGACTTGAAAAGTATGGAAAATCTAGAAAAGATCACGTCTCTGTGACATGGAAAATGTGGCAAACTTATGGGACGATTAAATTTATGGAATTTTGATGATCATAATGATATGTCGCAGATATACAGGGAATGCAAAGTGGATAATTCGTTCAATATATGTATGTTCCTAAAACACCATTCATCCCGTCTATCTGTATGTTGTGTGTCTCTGCTTTTAGTTCTTTTTTAGATTTTTATGGATTCCTTGGGTTGCATACACTTTTTTTACGAGTTGCATTGGGAGCATGATTGATTGAACATCGAACAAATGTTTGAGAGCCCACTGAAACACCAAATGGAAATGGAAAATATGGGTCGCTGGGGGCGGGGCATGGGTACTATCTATTTGTGTATTGCCTTTGTTGTGCACTTTTCAGCCCAAAATGAATTTGTTTGAGTCTTGTTTTTCATTTTTTTATGGTCAGTAAATTGAAGTGTTTGGAATTTACAACTGATTTGAAAGCAATTCTGATTTAACCATTTGTTATGGAAAGATGGGAGTTGGGAGGGCGTGTCTCGCTTCTTTTCAGCAAGTTTATGAACGGTGCTAAAAAATTAACTACAAATATTTTTTTCCCCTTTTTGCGGGAAGAATGTTATTATTATTGTTTAGATTTCGAATAAAAATGGGATCTTTATATATTTTCAGCAATCAAAAGTTTGTCTATAAGTTCTAGATTTTCTCAAAAATTATAACGTTAAATGTTAAAGTTTACAGATATCTTGAATGTTATACATTATGGTCCACCTCCTGATTTCCTCTTAGTGTAGACTTCGGCTACTGCATATATGAAGCTGCAATTCCTTTATTGCTCTGGCGACACTTCATTGTTGTTGATGGGTTTATTTCGCTCCCCAGAGACAGAGCATTTTTCCCCAACTTCCCCACATCCCCCTGGGGGAATGTACAGATATATGTATATGCAGCATGCAGGAACAATAAAAGTCACGAGTAGGTTCGCTCATCCAGGGATTTTCATAATTCCCTTCCATCTCCTTCCCTTGGCACTCCAAGGAATTGAGTGATGTGTGAGTTGGGGCTCGGGTATTACGATATGGGGTAGGAGTTTGAAACAAATCGGAGAAAGGGGTTTAACTCAATGTAGACTGTAAGACGCGTCTTATGGCTAAAAAAGGGGTACAAATTCTATGAATTTTTCATTGCCTACACTTAAAGATTTAGTATTTAAATATATTACATAAATATCTGGAATATATTCATTTGCAGTGATTTTTGGTTCCTTCTTCCGCTCTTTTTTAATAAATAACAATTTAAATAATATAATATGTAGATATAAATATAAATATTAATTTAAATAAATTAGTTATTGATATAAAGTATGATTGTTACTTTGTAGAATTTTTTCCGCAGTGTATTTCTTTTTAAGATACAAAAGATATCAATAGACTCCAAGTAAGAAGCGAGAAATCGCCGAGATGCCATTGTCGCGGTACTTCCCCTGTTCCGCTGTCCCTGCACAGCTGCACTTCCCTCTCTCCCCCTATTTGTTTTTGGGCAATCGAAGATTTTTGCCCCCTCACTTTTCACTTTTCACTTTTCACTTTCCCCCTGTTTTGCCTTTTCGTGCCATGTGCGTAAGAGTTTTCCTCGCGTGTGCGTGTGTGTGTGCCTGTGTGTGTTTATTTTTCGCCACATTGCGGCCATCGAGTGTAAACAAAGCAACTGCCAAGAGGGGCAGTCACAGAGGCGGGGACTGGAAGGGGGATTGGGACTGAGGTGGGGCAAACCAGGGGGATCCAAATCCAAGAGAGCATCGTCGCAAAGAACTCAACAATTTGACGCAATTAAAACGAAATGAGCACTGAGCGAGTGGGACGTCCACGGTGACTGCGACAACAGTTTGGTGTTGCTTGCAACACAGTGGCTTTGCAAGGGGGGCTAATGGGGTACATAGACCCGAAATGGTATTTTTGTTTACAGAAGAATTAGAAATAGAAATGTGTTGTAAGGACATACGTTTCTATCTTTAATTTCCAATAAATTCTATGATAGTCATATACCTTTATTAATACCTGAAATATAGAGAAGACTATCTGCAAAGTTCATTCAGATAGTTCTAACGGACAGGCAATGAAACGGACAGACGGACATGGCTACTTAGACTCTCCTGGTGGTGTTGATTATCTAGTATGTACCATATACTTTACAGGCAAACTTCTGACTAGCATTACAAAATATCCTTCAAAGGTATACAAACCTATGACTCAGGGTTACCCCCTTGCAACATCCTCCTACCCAACCCGCCCCTGGATTTAAAGTGTTTTGTTTTCGAGTGCAACAGGGAGACGCGTAGAGGTGGAGAAGGTGGGTCGGCAGGCAACCCTTCCTTTGTTTTTGGGGCGTGATAAATCCTTTGGGGCCCATACACGTATCATAAAGCTGCCAAATCAAACGGAAGCGACAAATGGAAAGGGATCGGTGCGGGGAAATAACCATGTAAACAAAACGCAGCAGGCAAATGACATTCGCGCCCGTTATTCACCACCGTCCCACCCGCTCTCTCCACTCCGCACAGTGGGCCACATAGAACAACAATCGAAACAGGAGGCGATACAGAAGGTGGCAGCAGCTGCTCCCAACTGATAACGCAAATAAATTTCCAACAATAGATGACAAACGTGGGTTCACTGCACTTCCGTTGAACTCGGAACAATGACAGTTGTGAGTTCTATATACCATTTGGAATATAGGAAACTTAAAGCTAGAAAACAACCCATTCGAGCATTTTTATATCCTTGCAGGGTATTATGATTTCAGCCAGAAGCTTACAACGAGGTGAAGGAATCATTTGCGACCCTATAAATCATATATATTCTTGATCAGCATCGAACTCCGAATCGATCTAGCTATTTTTGGGAGAAAACAAATTTTTTTAATTTTTTCAAAATTTTAAAAGGGGTAACCCCTCGTTAAATTGTTCGAAAATTTATAAAAAATTTTGATTTCATTAAATTTAATTTTGGTTATGCAGATTTATTAACCTTATAAAAACTAGCACAGAACAGCTTTCCGACTTGAAATTAATGGATTTTTCGATTAGTTATGAAGATTTTTATATTTCAATTTCTTACTCAAAATCAAATTTAGGCTTCACAAAGATTCCTTTCTTAAAATTTTTTTAAAGGTACGAGGACATAAGGAATAAACATTAGACTTAAACTAATATAAAATACATGAATTTAGATAGCCATATCCTATTAAAAATACTCACAATTCACTAATTACGATTTTGTTAATAATGTCCTTTATGATAAATATATAAAGAAATTATATATAATTCGGGGAAACTCTTTGAAATACATATTTAAATATTTATTAAGTTTGACAGGAAGTTGCAACATTGGTGGAAAATATTTTTCTCTTCCGGCTCAAATGGAATTTCTGGAAAATAAATATAAACTTGTTAGACATATATATTTAATATTTTTTTCGTGGTTAATGACTTTTCCTTTTGAAGTTCCTGGACTTTCCCTTAGTTTTGACAATTATTTTGTTTGTTCTTCACAAGAAATTCAGACCAATTTTATGGTCACTTTTTCCTTGTGTGCCACCCATGGTTGTTGTTGATGTTGTTGTTCTTGGGACTCTTCTACAATATTTGCTTGTTATTGCTGTTGTTGTGGCAGCGGCATGTTGCAAACATTTTGCTGCCATTTATTTTTGTTTAATTTTCCTATTGCCGCCGCGAAATCTGCCACAACGACGTCACTCAGCAGTAAACATAAACAGAGACAGACAGAAGGGTCGATTAGAGGGTGGGAGGGTGAGTGGGGTGGAGGAAAGGAAAATATATGAAAAACCAAAATGAAAATGTGCATAATGGGCAAAGTCACACATTTAAAAGAGTTTGTTATTTACATATGAAATCTAGTGATATAAATAAACTTTTTAAACCACCTTTTAAATTTAAAAAACTACCAAAAAAGGTTCCTATCTAAGTTAAATTTTTAAGTTTTAAATATTTTTTTTAAGGCTATAAAAATTAAATTTAATTATATATTTAAATATAATTGAAAATGGAGTTTGTCCACGTTCCACATGCACCCTTATTTCCCTCATTTTCCATTTTCCACAGCATCCAGAAATATTTATTCAACAGTGAAAAGACTGAGTGAGAGGGAGGGTTTGGTAGGGGACAAAGTGGGGAGAATGTCACAATTTCAGAGGCTGTATAAAAATAGCAACAAAACCAAATAATAAAAACAACAACATGCGAGAGGCACACGTTGAATTTTTTACTTTTTGGATTTTGGATTAATTTGTAAAGTCTGACAACTCCGTCCTCGTCTCTGTCACCCCTGCTCTTTTCCGCTGCACTTTTCCTCATAATTATTATTTTTTGTGGAATGAATAGCACTTCTTTTTTTTCGCATTTTCCATAAAGAAAATAAGAAATATATAGAGTTGAGAATTTTAACCGGATCCAGTATTCCATGCACGTATTTATTGTGAATGCAAATATTTCAATGGTTAAAATGAGAAATTGTTCATAGTTTTATATGGTAAAAATAACTACTCCTTAAATTAAATAATATAAAATTTTGACATATCATTTAAATTTTAATGAACCCTTAAAAGATACATCTATATGTATATTCTTAAGACTTGTGTTTCGTAAATTCGATTATCTTTTCGTTTTCAACAATAAAACAACCCTTATTCAGTTGACAGCATTATTTTTCAGCTAAATAATACCATAAATTAATGATATATCAAGTTTCATAACTAATTTTAAGAGTCTCCCTCATAAATTGGGTTTTATGAAGATGTTTCCATTGGGATTTTCCGACCTCTTTATTGGTAAAGAGTTATATCTTTCTTATTTTTTGCTGCCTTAATGATAACATAATCCAATGATCCACCAAATTTCCCAACGATCGAATTAGGTTTAAGTGATGATAATGATGCTCACACTCTCTCTCTCTCTCTCTGTGTGTGTGCACTTCATGGGAAATTCACTTTCATTTTCATTTTCAATAAGGAATTTAATTAAGCTGCCGTTCAGTGGCGGGAAATTCGATTCCAGTGATCTGTCACAGTCTCATTATGGAACACTTCACAGCCTCCAGCAGCACTCTTAGCAAAGTATTCGAGTATCTGGGTATATATCTTCTCACTCTGGGACCCTTTAATTGAATTTCGAGCATGATGAGTTGTAAAATTTGTATGCAACCTCCCCGAAACAAATTTAATGATGGCTCAACTCCAGCTCTTCACAATCTGTGTGTGTGTGTGAAGTGCTCATAAGTCGAGCCTAGAGTTATCTGGGGGCAGCAACGCCTTCAGTTTTGTCAACATTAAAACGGTGAAATTCCAATAAAGATACCGATACCCAATATATATGAGTATGTACAAATGTATCTGAACTGCAGCCTTATCATCAGTTTGCGTGCGTGAGTTGCTGCTGCGGCCGGGGATCGGTTACGGATAATTAACATTTTGGGGCATAAATCTGAAGCCCCTTTACCTAATATTTCCCAGATATTTTCCAATATTCCTTGGCTTCCTCTTCGGGGTAGTATATAGTACATATATCGCACATGGCATGCGAGCAGAGCTGCTGAAAATTGTCAAATGTTTTCTGGATGTGCAAATGAAATGTTCCGTACGAAGTTATGACTCTTTTATGCACTGGAAAAATATTAAAAATAATTATCAATTGCAAAGAGAAATATAAAGAATTCATATAACTCTGCATTCACCTATACATTTTATATTTACAGTTTTACATTCACCGTTTCGCATTTTCCTCTATTTTTAACGATCGTTTGTATGGCAGCTATATGATATAGAAGTCAGATTTTTATAAAATTTACACAAAATTTTAGATTAATATATAATGGCTATATATCGAATTTGAAGAACATGTGTTGAAAACTGGAAAAGTTATAAATTCTTTTGTTTTAAAATTTTCGATTGTTCCTATGTGAGCTATATATATATGTATATACATATATAGTCCACCGATTCGCCATTCTCCGACTTATATACCAGTAAAATTATACAGAAGAATAATTATATAGTTTCATTCAAATACCTTACTCTTCAAGTTGTGCCAAAACAAATTTCGCACATCTGTGCTTATGATTCCCAACTAGTTCTAACATCCCCGGAACGAAGTGACTTCTGCCGGCCAAGTCTCAGATATGTGTTGTGTTACAAAAGTTGCAAGTCATTGTTTATTAGTGTTCAAAGTTAGTAACTGATCATCCATACTTACTGGTCATAGATATTTTCTTATGATAGTTAATTACCGGTCATAGATACTTACTGGTCATACTTACTTACTGGTCATAAATACTTACTGTTCAGAGTTAATTACTGTTCAGAGTTAATTAGTGGTTATAGTTGATTACTGATCATAGTTCTATAAATCGTCCGATTGTTCCTATGTAAGCTATATATATGTATGTATATATATAGTCCCGATTCGCCATGCCCCTACTCATATTCTGGTAAAATTATATAGACAAATAACTCCATAGTTTCCTTCAAATAGCTTACTCTTTAATTTTTTTCAAAAAAAATCTCGCACATCTGTGTTTATGATTCCCAACTAGTTCTAACATCCCCGGAACGAAGTGACTTCTGCCGGCCAAGTCTCAGATATGTGTTGTGTTACAAAAGTTGCAAGTCATTGTTAATTAGTGTTCAAAGTTAGTAACTGATCATCCATACTTACTGGTCATAGATACTTACTGATCATTTTTACTCACTGGCCATAGATACTTATTAATCATAAATAGTTACTGGTCATAGATACTTACTGTTCAGAGTTAATTACTGATCATAGTTACTTACTGAAAAGTGTTAATAAAACGCATAGACATATGTTTTGCGACAATTATCTCTCCTAAGCTAGGCAAGTATTTTATTTGTATATTTTATATACATTTTTTAATAGTATATATAATATTTTTCTTGGTGCATCTCCCTCATTTCTGCTTCAGTTTACTGTTCCGCCCCTTTAAAAAGGCATAAAAAAATACCAAAATGGTCGTAAATCAATTTTGAGGCAAAAGTTCCTCGACTGCAACGCGACTTAGTGGCGGCTCTTCGCCTTCTCAACTCAACTCCAGTCCAGTCCAGTTCACTCCTCCACTCTTTGAGAATTGAAATAATTTCGCAATTTTCACCAAAAGGGTGTTTTTGCATTGAAAAAACAGAGAGACACCGACAGACGGAGGAGGAGGAGCAGTGGCAGCTACATTTGTTACGATGTGCAATGTGCGGGCAGCCATAACCGAAGGGAATAAAATGGAAGGGTATCGTCCTTCCAGGGCTCCTGTTTATGGAACAGGATTTTTAAGGGAAATATAGAAAAAAAACTGCTTTTAATATTAGTAAAAATGTGTGTGATATAACTATGTATTACTTCACTTTTATCTGGTTAGAAATGATGCAGAGGTTGTGGAGTTATTTCAATATATATTCAGCAACTTTTCATATATTATACATGTATCATATTTTATTTAGAACCCATTTAATAGGTGTGTTTTACGGAAATCAAATCTACAGATATAAAATCCCCTAATTGAAATTCAAACTCAATTTATTATGCAAGAAAATGGTTTCCATACTTTGAGATACTTTTCTAACATTTTTAAAAATACTGAGGCTCTCTAGGTGTTTTTCTTAAATCTCCACACTATTAACTACCCCGAATAACCTTTCAGAAAAATTGTATACAATATTTGATCTACAAAATTGGTTGTACATTTCCTTATTTTTTACCTTTATCAAAAATATACTTTTAAAATAAAATAATTTATAGATAATCGACTTCTCTGCATCCCTGGCTGTCTGATTTGCTTGGGTTATTTTGTTTCGTTTATTTTTCGCACTCATCAAATGAATGTCAACATTTTGCTAAATACTCGAGGATCTCAATGAAGTTTCCCCCTTGTGACTCCCGGGTTTTCCCCCTTTAATTTTTTGTTATTTATTGTTATTTATTTTTTTTTATTTGCGTGCAAGGGTCGCCTCTTTATTTTTCCTGCGGTGAGTTCGGTTCATTTAAGTTGAGTTCGTTGTGGCTGTTGCACTTTGGTGGCAACAGGGCCGGGCCTCTGCCCCTTGCGTTGCAAGAACAGTCCTCGCCTTTTCGCATTTGTTGCGGCTTTATCAGATGTTGACATTCTTTGCGGAACCACACTCGAGTTCATTTGCAATAATTGGTTTTTCTTGTCTTCTTGACAAAAAATAAAATAAAGAGAAACCCAACAGGAAGACAAAGGGGGCTGGACTGACTGAGAGAGCCTTGTGCTAAATAGATTCCAACGAGAAATTGTTGACATACTCGTATTTTCACGCCCAGAGAGTTGCGTGTCCATTAATGAATAAGTCACCAAGGCACTCGAAGAATATGTAAGTCTTAAATTAAGGAAAATTAATAGACTGAACCGAGGTCTATGTCCTGTTCCGTCCTTCAGCCTAAAACTCTTAGTCTCTGATTAGTGAACTAGGAAATACAATTTGTTATAACAATAAATAATAATCATTAATAGACAAACAACTAAAGTTGAAAAGACAAGTTAATAAACACTTTTAGATTGCCGTTGAATAATAGGATCAAATCGGAAATTGATAATAAATTTTGATCATAGCTTAAAATATTTGCATTCTTTAAATCAATATATAGTAATTTTTATATGAGAATTTTTTCAACAAAATCAAATTTAAAAATCTCATAACTGATCCAAAAACGCATTAATTTTAATTCGGAAAGTTGTCCTATGCTAGTTTTTCTAAGATTAATAAATCTGCATACTCAATTTAAAATGTAAAAAAATTCAAATTTAGGTCAATTTTTTTTTTAAATTTAACGATGTAATCCCTTATAAAATTTTGAAAAAATTTATGAAATTTTTTTTTCTTAAAAACATATCTGGATCGATTCGCCAATTGATGCTGATCAAGAATATATATGATTTATAGGGTCGGAAATGTCTCCTTCACATTCTTACAAGCTTCGGAATAACATTAAAAGACCCTTGCAAGGGTCAATACCAATTTGGAAGTCCATTTGTAGCTGCTTATATTATTAATATTAACTGAAATCCTAAAAGAAGCGTAATATTTTAACGCATATATAATATATGTACAACAACGCCTTGTTTTAAGTATCTTTGCGATAATGTAACATATTTTATGACAGTGAAGGGAAAAAAGTCAGAGTTTTGTGGGTTAATGGATACATGGGTACTCACTCGACCTAAAATGCCACCGGGACAGCAACTACGCAGTTTTTTGCTTCCCTCCTCTTAACCCATTGTAGGCCCCTGTCCCTGTCATGTTGCAACCATAACACTTTGTGGCAATTCCCTACCAATGACTTGAAAAATAAACTTTGAGAATAGAAAATTGCGGCGCTAAAGGCAAACAATAACAAAGCCTCAAGTTGCCTGTTAATCTATCAATATCCCCTGTACAATCAGTCAATCAGTCAATTAGTTGACTGATTGGCCCACATTCACATCAAATGGATCTTCCAGCACCTGTCAATGAAATAAATACAAGAACAACTCAATCAAATGGAGCTTCGATCGGGGGATAAATAATTATATAGAAAAAAAAGAGATGAAAAATAATGAATTTAAGGAAAGAATGGAAGAAGAAAGACTCTTCTAAGTCAGAAGATATTTAATATATTTGAATTCCTAAAGAAAGATTTGATCTAACGATTGCAAATTCTTTGAGAAGATGGAGATTGAATATGCCACTTGATCGTCTTGGGTAGATTTCCCTTGAAACTTGAATGTCTATTTAGCATGTTAATGTGGCAAATCGCCGAGGAATTCAAGGCGGCAAATGAACCATTCCAGAAGAGACAACATCATCGTTGATTCCCTAGAAAACAACCGACCAATAAAGCTGGGAAGAAAAGATCAACAAAGCTGGGGAAAATTGACGTTGACGACCCCCAGCAATGTGTGGGGAAAAATGAATAGCAAAATGAAAATGAAAATGAAAAAGAAGAAGCTGTCTTTGTGTCTGTCAATCTTGCAGTGCAAATTTGTGTTCCCCGTCTCCTAAATCCGGATCTCTGTCGGGGATCTGGAGATCATCGCCTGGGGTGGCCTCCAAGTGTCTATTTTACTCTTAGATCTGTCCAATTTGCCAGGATGACTTTAGGAAGTACTATATACCATTTGCTACTATAAATGGAGTCTGGTCTGTGCTCATCTTTTCGGATGAGCGCGATTTCCGCTAGAAAAGGAATTGCCAACTGTCGCCGATAAATTTTCCCCGCTTTTTCACACACACACACACATTCATACACACTTTCCGCAAGTGGTGGCCATAAAACCGAATAGGCGAAACCGTTTGCAAAAATAGCTTTAACTGCCCCACCAGTAATGTGTGGAGGAGATCCCGGATCCCGGATCCCGCACAGAAATCCATTTCATCTTCTCCAGAACGGAACTGCAAATGGCACTGCGAATTAGCCGGGAATTGCCAAAACGATGGCATTAGATGACATCTTTAATATGTTAATTTGGTGTCTAGAGTTGGTAGTGTCTCCGCTGTGGGCGAGATATAGTTGAAGTTTTCCGGGAAACATTCAAATTTAGTGATCGTTATAGAGAATTCAATTATCAGGGATAGATCTTTTGTTTGCTGATAGTTTTTTGGGGTGATTTTAACGTTTTGTTTATGGAATTTGCATGAGATGATGGGGTTTTGTGGAGGATGAGCTTGGGTCTTTAGTTTCCTATATACTATATACAGATTAAGTAAAATATTATAATAATATGAAGAGCATCTTTCTTAACCACTTGTTAACATTCAAAATCGAGTTTGAGTTAGAGGAATGCGTAAATCAGTTCCGGAATCAAGTTGGAACATACACACATACAATATATAAATATATTTTTTGGGAATAGGAAGATATAGCCCATATGTTTGTCCGTATATATAGTATTTCATAAATCCATACGCACTCCATCACATTAGTTGGCTATTTTATGGGCTCTTTTCGATTTCATTTAGCGCTTGGCTCATTTCGACTTGTTTTCCCACCACCATCACCTCCTCAGCTCTTTATATTCCGGCCCTTTCCGCTTTTCCTCACATTTCCCTGCAGTTTTTTCCCGACTTTTCCAATGGGAAATATCTCAAAGATGTCGAGCACTTCCAGGGCATAGCATCTCGTGCTCGTGCTCGCCTTGTTTTTCCTCGCTTTTCGCTTAATTCTGATTACATTTATTTATGAAACCGCGTGTACATATAATTTCCGTTCGCCGGCCCCAACTGCTCCAATGAATTATGTCAAAAATAAAAGAAAAGAAAACTCAAAACTAGCAGCAGCAAAAAAATATAAAAAACAAGCGAGCGGAAAAACTAATAGCGCCTTTGCCTTTCGCCGGTGGAAATCAAACCGAAAATGAAAAGCGCGTATATAAAAATAGCAAATGAAAAGCGCATCCAAAAAATAGGAAAAATAGGGAAATGTGAACACTTCAAAGCGAATGCGAATCAAAGTGGAGACGATGAAAGAGAGAGAAAAATAGAGGTTTGTGGACAGGAGGGGAAAGGTACAATTTAAACAAAATTAAAAACAAAAACAGGCAAGAAAAACTACTACTAAAAATGTATGAAAATGTCTCACTGAATGATGCTTCATCATTAGTTTATCATTTGCAATGTTTATTTTTATTATTTGAAATATAAATTTTTAAGGATGTTTTTTATTAATAAATTTAATGAAGCATAAAATCATAAAGAATATAAATTGTCGAAAGATTTATCAAGATTTAGAGGCTTAGCTAAGAGTTGATTCCCTTTTCGTTTTATGTGTTTCTTAGCTTAATTTATTCCTAGCCCGCAGTTAACTTTTTTAAATTTTAATATGATATTCAAAATATTAAAAGCTATAGAATTAAATGTGTAACTTAATTACAACTTAAAACTTGATAAACTTTGACATTTTCTGAAATTAAAGAATAAGTTTACATGAGCCTAATAATATGATTTTATAATACAAGTTCAAGCTTTCTTAGCTTATTTATTTTTTCAAAAATGTAGTATATTATATTAGCTGAACTTTAGATTT
Source organism: Drosophila serrata (assembly GCF_035046125.1). Classification (NCBI taxonomy): domain Eukaryota; kingdom Metazoa; phylum Arthropoda; class Insecta; order Diptera; family Drosophilidae; genus Drosophila; species Drosophila serrata. Next base: position 6,367,710 of record NW_028257174.1, on the reverse strand, counting down.
GAGTAAATAGTTTTCGAGTAAAAGAACTTGACACTTTTCCGCAGTGTAGCCAAAGGTGCAACAACTGAGCCAAATTGGCACACCTTTCGTAGGAAAAGCAGAAGAAGCCGAAACCGAAGAAAACAAATTAAATGAAAATAAATTATAGCGAATGAGCTCTCTCATATATGCACACATATATCCATATATATTTTGTTATATATATTTGTATACGATTTTATACAAATTTATTTATGCCATTGTGTGCGTGTGTTTTGTTGGACAAATGAAGCGAAACGCTACGTTTTTTTAGCATCTCCACCCGCCCTGCCCCTGCCCCTGGCCTCTGGTTAGTTTTTCCATTTTCCTTGGGGGCTTTTGGCTTTTGCCTAATTATTGTTGCTGCTTTTCATAGTCGGGCGGGCGCATTAAGAAAAACTTTATGCGCCATTGAAGCGTTCGAAAATAAAAGTCGCGTCCGCTTGCGTCAAACGCCGCTGCTGCCTGCCACGTGTGTTGTTGCCTCCTCAAGTGTGTGTATGTGTGTTGTACTATTTTTTGTATTTGTTGTATTTTTCTCTATATGTTTCTTTTATTTTTCCGAAGGAAATTCACTCGTTACGCACTCACGGCGTAATTGTAGCAGATCGCGTATACGCCGCATGGTCCCCAAAACAAAACACGAAATAAGAACAAAAAGTATTGCCACACACCACACACACACACACACACACAGTACACAAAAAGTGAATGAAGATGGCAGAGGAGGAAGTGGGGGGGATAATTGGGGGGTTGGGGTTGGTTGTAGCCACCTCAACATTGTAAGCAAATACAGTGAATAATCGTTGTTTTGTCACCAGTCTTTTGTTTTTATTTTTTTTACTATTGTTTTGGCAAATAATTCAGCCAGCATTAGTTTTTTCTATTTTCTACTATTACTCCCTACCGTTTAGTAATTTTTGTCTATCGAATTAATTTGATTGTTTCAACAAAAAACAAGAAAGGAAGCTAACGTTGGCACTCCGTATCGTTTGTATAGTTTTGCACATCGAAATTCGATCAATAAGAATTACTACAATTAAATTATATATATTTATGTTTAAAAAAACAATGAAGTAATGCCTGCTTTTATTTCATTTACCTATATTCTTATTTACAGTTTTACATTTACCGTTTTGCATTTTCCTCTATTTTTAACGATCGTTTGTATGGCAGCTATGTGATATAGTAGTCCGATTTTCTGAAATTTTACAGAAAATTTTTGATTAATATATACTGTCTTTATATGAAATTTGATGAAAATCTGTTGAAAACTGGGAAAGTTATAATATAAAAATTTTCCGATTGTTCCTATGTCAGCTATATATATGTATATATAGTCCACCGATTCGTCATGCTCCGACTTATATACCAGTAAAATTATACAGAAGAATAACTCTATAGTTTCATTCAAATAGCTTGCTCTTCAATTTGTTCCAAAACAAATCTCGCACATCTGTGTTTATGATTCCCAACTGGTTCTAACATCCCCGGAACGAAGTGACTTCTGCCGGCCAAGTCTCAGATATGTGTTGTGTTACAAAAGTTGCAAGTCATTGTTTATTAGTGTTCAAAAATAGTGCCTGATCATACATACTTAATGGTCATAGATAATTTCTTATGATAGGTAATTACCGGTCATAGATACTTACTGATCATACTTACTTACTGGTCATAGATACTTACTGTTCAGAGTTACTTACTACTCATAGTTAATTACTGGTTATAGTTGATTACTGATCATAGTTCTATTAATCGTCCGACTGTTCCTATGTAAGCTATATATATGTATATATATAGTCCACCGATTCGCCATGCTCCGACTTATATACCAGTAAAATTATACAGAAGAATAACTATATAGTTTCATTCAAATAGCTTGTTCTACAATTTGTTCCAAAACAAATCTCGCACATCTGTGTTTATGATTCCCAACTAGTTCTAACATCCCCGGAACGAAGTGACTGCTGCCGGCCAAGTCTCAGATATGTGTAGTGTTACAAAAGTTGCAAGTCATTGTTTATTAGTGTTCAAAGTTAGTTACTGATCATACATACTTAATGGTCATAGATACTTTCTTATAATAGTTAATTACCGGTCATAGATACTTACTGGTAATGCTTACTTACTGGTCATAGATACTTACTGTTCTGAGTTACTTACTAGTCATAGTTATTTACTGGTCATTGTTAATTACTGGTTATAGTTGATTACTGATCATAGTTCTATAAATCGACCGACTGTTCCTATGTAAGCTATATATATGTATGTATATATAGTCCATCGATTTGCCATACTCCGACTAGTAAAAATATATAGACAAATAACTCCATAGTTTCATATTTGTTTTCAAGTGGCCCGAATAGCAGCTTAAGTTGATAAAGTTATGCGATTCAATATTGCCAAATTGGCCCTTTTCACATAAGCATTCAGTGCTGTCTTTTATCAAGTTATAGGCCGATTTTGATTTCATTTTCAATTTCAATTTAATTTCCCAATTTTCCTCCCCTCAAAACAAATCTTCTCCAGTGAGATCTGCCACTTCTACTGCGGTGTATCTCGTGTCTTGTTTGTGGTTCTATTTGTTTTTTTTCATGCCACATGTTGTTGTGTTCGGTGGCATCGTACAAGATTAATTGAGTTCATGTATATATATGTAAATATATATATAAAATATATATATAAATAAAAACTGAACTGTCTGTTTTTGTGGTTTTATAATTCCCCGAGTGAGATTCATTCGCTTGTGGAATTTTAATTGAAGCTTTTTTGGCGACGCCGAAGGTCGCGATTTGTATTTTGGGGGATTCTCCGAATTGAATTGGATACGCCAGTGCATATGGTCACTATGGCATGGTAGTGTCTTCCTTTGATGTTTGAGTTTTCCCCCCACATTTTCCACCTTCCTTAACGTGGCTGAGAAAATTACAAAATTACAAGAAGTGCAGAAATACTTGGTCAGTGGAGGAGGAGTAGGAGTTCCTCTCTGGCACCTTTGATGTGGTATCTTTACACACAGCAAAAAATAAAGATCAAGAAGATTGAGGAAAATGGGAAAATGTAATCTGGAGTTGATAATGTTTAGCTTATTTTCTAACAAATCTTTCTTTTCCTCTCTCAATTTTGCAGTTGATCGCGCCATGAGTCCGGCGCAATCGGAGGACTCTGGACTGGCTCCGGAACGGGGCACCACCTACGCCACCATTACCCTGCCACGGAATGCCCTGCATTTAGCCATCACATTTGCAGGTGAGTCCAAGCGAGGGGGAAATGTGAAAATTCTACAAGAAAATTCCCTCCACTAATGCATCTCGAGTGGAACGAAAAAGGAAAAGAAAAAGGGGTTGTTGGGAAAGCTGATATCTTCATGCTGGTCCAGGGGAAGGGAAAGATTTGACGAGCTCTTTGGCTGCCCCCGACAGCTGTCACGACGAATCAGTAGCAATTGGAATATATATATATATAAATATGAATCAGAATCGGACGTAATTATGTTAGATACAAATTGGACTAACCCCGAAGCAGATCAATCAGAAATCTCAATTGGTAAGGCAATTTATGCGGGTCAACCATAATAATGATGATTGATTCAATAAGTGTTTATATTCTATACTTTTGCGAGGTGAAATTGCAATTATGAAGTCCTTGGAAGTATATCGTTTAAAAAATGAAGCACTGCGGGTTTTGCTTAATTCTTTAATGATTTATTAAAGAAATAAAACAAACATTAAAAGACAGAAGTGTTACAGAAATCATTAGGGACTTTAATCCTTTAAAAGCTAACAAATTAGCACTGAATTTGATACATTGATGGTACACTAATCATATAATAATAACTTCATTTATTTATTTATAAAAGAAAGAACATTTAGAAGTAATTTTTAAAGGCTTTACAAACTCAAAGGATATCTTGAGCGCCCCGAAAAACAATAGAAAGCAAGTGTTTGTTAAAAATAGATAAACCCAAGCTTTAGGCCCATTTTTAAGCCAAATTGTATCCCACTTGAAATATATACATATGGGGAATATGGAATATCTGTATATCTTATCCCATTATGGAATATATTTGTGGGAAATATATAGCCAGTCGTATCTATCAACCGAAAGTACTAATTTCTTGGGCTAAGCATTGATTTATTGTTATGTCGATGGGGTCGGGTCCATGATGGTCGGCTGGCTGCCCCCTCTGATGCCTCTTTTGGGGTGGTTTCCTCTGCAAAAGAATATACATATGTATATATACCAGAGCTATATGGCCAAAGCTATAGACTGCCGATCGCCAGACAATGTGGGCCGGTCCCCGGAATCATTCGATTTGAATGCGGAACGCGTCTCTGTCGCCGTCGATAATGCCTGTCGTTGCTCCCCCGGGCTACGTCTTCGTCTCCGGCTACGTCTCCGTCCAAATCTCTGGCTACGTCTCCGTCTTTCCGTCTCTGAATCCGTCTGTATTTTGTAGTCTCCGTCTGCTGTTGTCGCTGCCAAAATAAATCATCGTTCCAATCTAGAGAGAAGCCCACCCCCAGAAGGCGGGACGGGGTCTGATGCCAGACATAATAATGAGTATGCACCACGTAGGCGAACCACACAAGAGGTCAAGATTTTAAAAACAGCAAGTTTGGAAGCTTAAATATTGAAGAATTTTTATCATTTTATATTAAGGAAACTTATATCACTGAAAGATACAAGGAAACCTTGGCCTAAAGTATCTATTTCTAGCTTGAAACCTTCATGCATCCATGCTTCATGCTTCATGCTTCATCCCTTTTTTAATATTTAATAATCACAATAAATTTAGAGTAAGAATTGCTCCTCTCCACTATTCTCTTGACCTCTGCTGTGGGGTGTGACGGATTTTGTCTGAATCAGAATATAAAGTCCAAGTCGCATTCGGATTTTGTACTCTTGACTTATCTGCCGCGCGATGTGAATTTGGCGACATTTGTGGTGTGAAGTCCAGGCCAAAAGTCACTTATTCCAACGGGGGGAGGTTAACCCTTAACCCCAACTCTCTCCCCCTCTCCCCCTAGCACTCGACTGACGTAATTCCTGTTACCAACCGACCCTCGAACCATCATTATTTTTATTAATATTATTTACCAGGAAAGTGGGGGAAAAGAGTGTGATGTGTGTGTTGTCATAAAGCGTCGCGACGGTTCGGTTTTCCCCCATCATTTTCCTACTATTTTCTTAGCTTTTCTTATGGGGTTTCTCTTCTTTTTTTTGGCGGCTAGTTTTTCTGTTATTTTTCTTTTTTGGCAATTCGCCAGTTGTGCTCTCATTGCGGCTGGCCCCAAACTACTGTCCGTCTTGGCGCTTTTTTTACCCGATTTCTTTATTTACGTGCTGTTGTTTTCCCCCTTTTCCCCTTGATTTTTCTTGCGATTTTGTACAATTTCCCTCCTGGTTATCCACCCGATTTCCCCTCGATTTCATTGCGTTGGCTGACGAGTCGCTGACAGAGTCGCTGGCAAAGGAAATCCAAATGAAAAAGGGGGCAAAACACTACATATTCCAACACAGGAGAAGCTTTAATTAAATCCAAGAGGTTGGAAAATCAAGTAAAGAGAAGAGTATATAATGTGATATAATAATGAATCCACCTTTTCTATTACTCTTCCTAGAACGCAACGATCTGTCATATCCGCCGGTGGTGGGTGCTCTGAGTCCCGTGGGCCATGCGGCGGACTTCCTGGCGCCCGGCGATCGCCTCCATCAGATCGATGGCATCTCCACAATTGGTTTGAGTAACCAGAAGGTAATGAATATGCTTTGCTCTGGAGGAGCGGAATCGGGCCCCGCCATTGTGGAGATTGAATACTCGCTGCCCGAATACAGTAAGTATTGCCCAAGCAATCCTCCTCCATCTCCTCCTCCTGCTTACGATGGCCGCCTCTCTTTAGCAGTTTCCCAGAACAGCCTGTGTGTGACCTCGAAGCTGGCACAGATCACTGTGGAGCGGGAAAGCGGCTGCCTGGGTCTAACGCTGCGAGGTGGTGCCGACTACCCGCTGATCGTCACCCATGTTCGGCCCCATGGACCCGTCTACAAGACCGGACGCATCAAGCCCGGCGACCGGCTGCTGCGCGTCGATAATGTGAGTGACACTGACACTTCCATTTCCGTTTCCGTTTTCCATTTCTTACAACTTCATCGTTTCCCGTCCCCTTAGGTCTCACTGATAGGTAAGACCTTGGCGGAGGCCCAGCAGATCATCAAATGCGGTGGCCATGTCTCTGGCTATACCAACCTGACCATCGAGTATGATGTCTCTGTGGTGCAGAGCGTCGAGTTCTCGATGGGACCACTGCTCATTGAGATCGAGCGTCCGATGAACGACAAGTTGGGTCTGGTCCTTTGCAACTACACACCTGCGGTGGCTGCCTCTGGTTCTGGATCGAGTACGCCACCCAGCAGTGTCCCCGAGAAGATAGAAGAGTCTGCAGGGGTATTCATAGCCAGCATCCTGCCAGCCAGCATTGCGGATCGGTAAGGATTACTAACCTTCGGTCAGTCTCAAGCTCATTCTCACGGTTACCCCTCGTTACAGTTGCGGCGCCTTATCCGTTGGCGATCAGGTGCTCTCCATCGATGACACCATGATCGAGCACACCGCCTTCAGTCCCGACGAGGTGATGACCATATTGGACACCGGCACGGGTCGCGGTTACACACAGATGCAGATCATGCCAGCTCATGCGCTGGCCCGCCGCGGTAAGTCGATGTCTATGGCTACTCTAGTGCCCCAGATCCCCGCCAGCTCCATTTGAATTTAGTTGTTCTTTGTTTTTGGCTATCTTACGGTGGCAATCTGTGAGACGAAGCGAACCCCACAAGGCCAACGTAGCCAGGCTCCCGAACGGCGCGTCGAAGGTCTGGCGTGGGCGTCACGGCTAATGAATAGTCGCGTCCACACAGAAGTCGATGCTATGGCAGCCACATCCACATCCACAACCAAATCCACAACCAAGACAGCGACTGAAACAATAGAGACGCCAGGCCTTATATAGTATAGAGCGAGGTGTGATCTAATAGTTAGAGAAACAACAGAAACAGAGGCACATGGAATTTAAAAAGCAGTTTTAGCTATTAGTTAGACCCAGTTAAAATAATTAAATCTTAAAGAAGTTAGAGCCCAGCTTAAAGGTATTTATTATAATCCATATTGGCTCCTTTTAACATAAAAGAAACATTAAGTAAACAACTATAAAACGTTAAGTTTAATGTTTAATTTAGGAGACACTCAAGATAAACGTAATTGATCTGAAAAATAAGCTTTACTATTCAATTTGTTTAATGTTTTTCCTGTAATATCTGATTAATGAAATCGTACATAAATAAGTACATATATCCTACATCTATAATATAAAATATGTAATTTAACAAACACCATATCCTGCAGCTAGTTTTAAAGGATAATCGAAAGCTAACAAGTCAAGCTTGGAAGACAGATTTTCTCAGCCATCAATTTGTGATAATTCCCTTAACATTTCCTTCAGGTTTTTATTAGTTAGCCTAACAAGCACTTTAATCTGCAGTTTCCCAATACAATTTCTCCAATTTGTACTATATATTTCTCTTAGTTTTATGTTGTGTGTGGCAATTTCTTCTCGATCCACCCTCGCTGCAGCCAATCAATTGATTTTCCCAGTTCCTCCCTCCATTTGTTAAGCAAACACGCAGCGTGGCGCACATTCCAAAGGCAGAAAAGCACCGAAAGAGCCGAAAAAATCGTCACAAGATCATTCTCCCCTCCTGACAATCGATCGAAGCCAAATCCGGATCCAAGTACGAACCAAATAAAATATAGAACCAACTAGTGGAGGAGGAAGAGTACGAGGAGGAGGAGATGGATGCCATAAATTGTGAAGGCGGCAGAGGACACGCAGCTGGGATCAGCTAAGCTGCGGATCAGTCACTTTGGATGTGGATGTGGACAGGCTAAAAAGGTCTTAAAAGCTTCCATTAAATATAGGAAGGGAGCTGTGATTAAAGGCAGGGACACTTATCCATCGAAAGGAAGAGCAGGAGTCCTTAGTTTTTTAAGTGCTTTTATTTAAAACCTTTACAAATTATTTATTTCTTCCTATTATTTAATTATAAATTAATATATTTCAAATATATTCCCAGGTCACACGGCTCTGGGCAGTCCCAAGTACAGCTTTAGCACTCTGGAATCCCGCAAATCGACAGCGGGTCGCCAGCGCCAGAGATTCGCCCGGAAGAGCTCCCTGCCGCTGGAGGGACCCATGTCGGGAGCAACTTCAGCCACTCCAGTAACGGCGGGAGGAGGAACCAACAGCAGCAGCAACCTGGGTATGGGTCTGGGCCTTTGCCGGGCGGAAAGCTTTCCCGTGCTCCTCGACTGCAGCCACGGAGCGGGCATTATCCTGGCAGATGCCATTGGAAACCAAACCGGAACGGGACCAGCAACTGGCTCAGCAGCTGGAGCTGGTGCAGTGACCATTGCTCAGATCCTGACCGACTCTGTGGCGGATCGCAGTGGCTGCATCCAAGCCGGAGATCGCATCGTGGCCATCAACAAGATGTACAGTTTAGATGCGGCGGCCATGCGGCAATTGCTAGAAGGAGGTTCCGCCAATCGTGGAGGAGGAGGAGTCGCAGCTCCCGCTAACTGGCTGGAGCTGGAGATCGAGTTCGATATGCCGGACGCCGTGGTGCCCTCCAGCGGTGTGTTCAGCGTGAAGCTTCTGCGCGCCGGAAAATGTGGCCTCGGATTGAGTGTCAGTGGGTCCAGCCATGGCGGCCTGGTCATTGCGGATGTTAAGATGGGCAGTCCGGCCCATCGTAGTGGTTCCCTGCGCTCTGGTGACATCCTGCTGGCCGTGGACCAGCATCCTGTGCAGCACTTTAATGTAGATGCCCTGCTCAAGGAGGAGGGACGCGGTCCGCACAACAGCAACTCTGATTTCACCACGCTCACCATCAAGCGGGTCGTGCTGCCCGACTTCCTGCCCATGTCCAGTCCCATCTACAGCAACTGTCCCCCAGTGGGTCTGGGACTGGGATTGGCTTCTTCTGGCGGGGATCACGACCTCTACAGCAGCGCCTATGTGACTTCGCCTGGAAAGTATGCCGACTGTGTCTCCCTCAAGTCACGCACACCGCAGCCGGATTACTTTCGGGTGCCCAGCATGGATGATGCCAGCCTGCAGTCTGTACAGCTAAGACATGGACCGGGAACGGGAGTGGGACCAGGTCAAAGCAATGGCTGGCCCAATGCCAGCAACAGTCGGTCCTTCGTGTCCCCGCCGAATACGCAGAGTCTCACCACCGAGCTGCCCGAGGAGGAGGATGAGCAGGAGCAGCTCTATCCCGGCTATGAGTTGAATCGCTATGCCAGGTTAGTAACTGGTCAGAAAGAGGTAGTAAACAGAAGTACTTATCATGTTATCCCTATCCTTAGCGTGGACTGCACTGCCCTGCCGCCGCCAATGGAGAGCAAGGTCTATGGTTCGGCGGCCAGTTCGAGCAGCAAGAGCAGCGGGAGCAGTTTGCATCAGATCATCTTTACGGTTCGGCTGGAGCCCAAGGGTGGACTGCTGGGCATCACCCTGGCCGGCAGCGAGGATATTACCAAGCCCATCACCATCAGTGGTCTGGTAGAAGGTGAGTTTGAGGCTCAATTTTATTTCATTGATGAGTAAATCATCTTTTCTCTCCCATACCAGGCGGCATTGCCCACAAGAATGGCCAGATCCATGTGGGCGACCAACTGCTGGCCATTGATGAGCACTCGGTGCAGGGCATGCCACTCTCGCATGCCACCAGTCTTCTCCAGAATCTCGGTGAGCTGGTCGACCTGAAGATCCTGCGCAGTCATGACCTGGCCAATGGGAATGGCAGCGGCGGTGGAGGCAGTCACCTTCTCCCCCAGACGCAGGCCATTTATGCCAAGGTCCAGAGACGTCCACGTAGTCCCTCGGCCAACACAGAGGCCAGCAAGGAGTCAAATAACAATAACAGCAATGCGAATGGAAGTGGGAACACAAATGGTAATGGTAGTGGAAATGGCAAGCCACGAATCTTCCATGTGACCCTGTACAAGGACAAAGTGTACGATGACTACGGGTTCTCTGTCTCGGATGGTCTGTACGAGCGGGGGGTCTTCATCAACCGCATCCGGAGTGGCGGTCCAGCGGATATGTGTGGTCTGCTCAAGCCCTTTGATCGCATCATGCAGGTGGGTAGCCATAGATTTTTCCTATATTTCCTATATCTTACGATGTTCTGCTCCTCCTCCAGGTAAATGAAATGAAAACGCAGGATTTTGACTGCTGCCTGACTGTTCCGCTAATTGCCGCCGCTGGAGACAAGATCGAGATGATTATGCAGCGCACCGAGTAATCCCATTTCCGGATCCCGGATGCTCTGCCCTATGTTAAACTAGTTGTATGCTGAGCTTAATCCTAAGTGCCATTTCTAGCCCATAATATCCCTGTGCCAGGTACGTGAATTCACGATATTCTTTTATACCTATTTTCGAATCCAAAATCAAACGAATCACTAAGATAGGAGCTTATAGAGCTGGCAAAGGTTTAAAGATTTCAATATATTTTCTATTTCAAAAGTTTATTAAGAACATTGATAAATCGAGAAGATAATCAATCTTGGCCAGCTCTATCGAATATTGAAATGCCGAAGTACAGTCTGCCATAACCAAATAATGTCCTCTTTATACTAGATCTGCCATAATTCTACTTTAATTCTACGCTAAAATTTGTTTTCTAGCAAATAAATAATAATACTGAAAGTTTGTTCAAAACTAAAACACAATGACTGGTGTAATAAGTTGTATTTCTTTAAATTTTGATAAAAAAAAGTAATATATACTCATACGAAAGATATTTGGTGGTCAAAATTAATTTATTCTATGCTTAAAGAACCTTACTTAAACATTTTTATCTTTTTAAATTCTATATATTTCAATTTTCTAAAGAGCATTGACCCAGTTTTCGCTTGACACAAATTAATGTTTACTTTGTGTGCCAAAAACACCAGATTAGACTAATATTCTCTATATTATATATAATTTTCTTTAAATTACTTGAAATATTACTTGAATAATATAATTTAAGCTTCTTTTGAGTTCCAAGTTCAGTTTGGGAACTAAGAAGTTACAATGTTGTTTGGGTAGGACTTTCTGTACTTTGTACTCTTTGAAATCGATCTGACGCCGATCGCATTGATCAGTGTAAACATTAATCTCCTTGGGGGCCTGTGTTATTTCCAGCAATTGTTATTCAATATGCATATATATTCCGATTCCCGATTGTGTACTTTCTATTTTTCAACCCATATTCTATATGTGTAACCGCACACGTAAATAGAGTCCCGATTTCGATTACCGGATTCTCCCGATGCTGTAAACAAAATATTTTGTGCGTCAGTATGGCGTAAAAATACTGCCACTGACCTGCATAAAATTAATAATATTGATTTATAATAATAGTTAATTTTAAGTAAATAACCTAGAGGGGAAATTCAATTCAATTCAAGCTAAAAACCTTATCTTGCGGATAGTCTTCTTTGGTTTTCAAGCCATGATTTATAGTTTGATATAGTTTTATTTGCAAGTTTGTAATTAACAATTGGTAATTAAAATTACCTTGCAATTTTTGGGTAATTTTCCCATTAAAACCTCGACACTTGCAGGTCAGTGTGTGGACTATGCAAGTGTGGATTTTTGAACCGGAATCGATTCTCGGTATCAAAGATCGATGCTTATCGTTTGGAGGGAGAGAGGTAGAGATAGAAATAGGGATTTAGATCTGTTGCTACCACGCGGAAGTGGGAATTTCTAGGGGATTCTGAACTATTGGATTGCCTCTAGTTATCTCCTAGTTTCCAGTGGGTGGCTCCGGAGGACGGATGCCCAAGAATGTGGTAAACAAAAACAAGAATAATGCGAAATGATAACGATGGACACCGAAAGGCCACACCCTCGGCTGTCTGTTGGCTGAAATCGATGATCACTTTGACGTCAATGGGCGGCGGCATTCGAGATCCTGGTGGAATCGATCGTAAACACCTTCTCCGTAATCCACATGCCCCAGGCCGCAGTCCGGACTTTGGACGCCTCGAAAGCGAAACGGGATTCTGTCAGAGAGATCACTGATAACGCGTGCCCAAGCGGGAATCGGGAATGGGAATACTGACCAGACATTGACACCACCTGCCAAGGGGGCTGGCCTGGGGGATTGACACACTTTCTAGAGGAATCTCCACCTCTCGTTTAGCAGCCAACACAGTGAGAAATAATGGGGAATGGAAATCAAAAGAGTCATAGAGATCATAGGGATCATAAAACTAATTGATAATCCTAAAATTCTGGTTGCTTATACACTATAATCATATGGGTTTAATATTTAAATTAACAAGAAGGGAACCTAACGTCGGATAATTTGATATGCAAATTTTTGCGAAGAATTAAAGATTAAAAATCGCATAACTCAGCCAAAAAGGCAATAATTTTAATTCGGAAAGCTGTCCTAAGCTAGTTTTTAAAAGGTTGACAAATCGGCATTCTCAGTTTGAAATGAACAAAAATTTCAAATTTAAGCCAATTTTTTGACAATTTTAATGATGTAACCCCTTTCCTTTTTTTGCAAAAACGGGAAATTTTTGAAAAATTTTGTTCCTTTCCGGAGATAGCTGGAAAGATTTCCATGTTGATCCTGATCAAGAATATATATGATTTATGGGGTCGGAAATGATTCCTTCACAGCGTTTTGAGCTTCTGACTAAAGTTAAAATACCCTTTCCAAGGGTATAAAAATACACAAATATTTTTCTATGAATCATAAGCTGTTAATATAATAAATAGAAGGTTATTTGATAAACTGAACAGGGTTAGTCTCCAAACAAATTCTAAACTTAAAAAATAGATCTTATAGGCCTTAAATTCGGGTTAAAAAAAATCTCTGCTCTCAGTTAAATTTATAAATATTGAATTTAGAAAAAGACAATGTTTTTAAGCACTAAAAAATAACGCAAAAAATTGTAATTTTGCTGTCATTGCGCTTTTCTTTCTGTGCTTAATAGCCGCTTGGTGGAAAACAGCTGCTGATAGTCCAAGGGGGTCTCTCTGTGTCTGTTGCTATTCCTGACCCTACATACAAATAAGTATATATTTATATTATATATGGGAATGGAACCCGAACCCCAACCCGACCGATTATCAGCTCTGCCTCCATGGCGGTCACTTTGTTGTGTCTCTGCTTATCATGAAGGTGCATCCGATTCAACAAAGAAGAGCCCCGATGCAGCCAGCTGCTGCTGTACTTTGCATCTACACTGGGCGAAAATCTCTCAATTTTTGTGGCCTTATCAGAGCTCAGCTACTGCGGCTCAGGGACAAATGCAGCGCCAGCTCTGTTCAAGTCAAGTGCCAAAGTAGTTAAGTCGGCTTATTAAATTCTTTGAGCTTAGGTTTCCCCTGAAATATTCTTACTTAAATGAATATTTAAGTAAATAATTTATAGTATGTAAAAACGCTGCTAAGAATAGTATTTTATTTTCCGAAAATTTAAATTTAAAGCTTTACCACCAGTCTAAACTTTAACCCCATAAGCTAGCTATTTCGGGCAGCAAAACTGCCAAGCTGCCAGCACTATGTCATAAACTTTGACTGCAGCTTCGGATGCGCTTTTCGCTGCCTCGCCGAAGCTTTGACTTCGGCTTTGGTTTCGCTTTCGCCCAACGGCGGTTTGTTTAAATATTGACCGGATCGCAGCTGATCCGCTCAGTTCTGCAGCGGTACTCAGACGACTAAGATCGGCGGACTATATATATAAAAGCGTCGCTAGATAGTAACGGAGCAAGATAGAGCAGGCACATCCATAGAGGGCCAGAAAGTAACGGGACCCGCGACAAGACAACACACTCGTGAAAGAGACACTCGCCATTCAACACTCCGTCGATAAGATTAAACTAGGGCCCGAAAGAATACTTAATTAAAGCTAACGAAGAGCCAACAATCAAGACATAACCCGACCAGGTCTTAGCCTTAGATAATAGCCCAACTCGAGTGGCCAGTGATTTGTGGCCATTATCGGTCGTCAGTTGAGAACCCCCGACATACTTTAATACATATGTGCAAAGAGTGAACGCGAAGCAACCAAGGATGTACGTGGCCAACACCACCGGCGGCCTGATGCTGCAAACCATGTTGTACCTGGCCAATCACACCAGCCGGGCGGCGGTGAACACCCTCGTCGATCTGCCACCAGCCCCCAAAAGCGGTAAGTAATACACGATGCCGAACCAATATCATAATACCTAATTTTTAGTCCATTTTTTAAAATATATCAGTTATCCTAGAGGCAATTTAAAACTATAAAATTAATGCCTTCCTAAAGTTGAAATGATTATTATTATTAATTCATTTAAAAAGTAAATTTATGGAGTAATTTATATATTTCTCAATTTAGCGCTTGGTTAGGAACTATTTATTTTGGCCGCAGTTGTGTGTGTTTTAGGCCCAGTTAGGGGCACTAGCCTCCAATTTGGGGCTTCCTCAGCTCTGATCTCTAAGTGGTTTTTCTCGTTGAGTGTGTGTGCCAAGCAAAAACAGTTATTGGGCTTTTTTTCGGGGCATTCTTTGCCCACGTGCTGGGCGTTAGGGAAAGCTCTGCCCTCAAGTCGATGGAAACCAACATTAGCAGCACTAAAAAAAAAGTATAGAGAACTAAATTTAATAAATTATAACATAATTTCGCAAAATACCCAAAAGAGTTATTTCCAAAGTTAAAATGCAAGCGTTAATTACATTTATTAACACATATTTTAACAATATCTTTTGATTTTGTTTAAAACATAATCTAAACTAATTAAATACAAATTCTAATCAGTCTTAGTTTACATAAAAATTGCATATAACATTTTAATTTAGATATAATATCTTTAGATGCCGTTTGAGGCATTTTCCTTAAGACAAGCTGCCAATTTTTTTCTGTGTAACAGGTGCGGAAGCAGCTTTTCGATTTGCTTTGGAAATGAGGGTCCCGGGGCTAATGACGTGCCCCGTCCGGCATCGCAAATGCTATAATATGGCGATATGTGATATGGATATATCGCCATATATCCATAGCACTAGTCTATCTTATCGAAAACTTCCGATGCAAACGGAAGGCGAAAGCAGATGCCAAAGAGAGCCTCCAGGCCACGATAAAGAAATCAAAACGAAGACGACACTGGCCACCGATCAGTGGCTATCCATGCTCTGGTGGCCAGCAAAGGGAGCCTTCTAGAGGTCTTCACGGCTCACTGGAACCCTTAATGGCCCTCAGCTGTGGTCAAAAACTGGCCAAAAACCCTTCAGAATGTGATTCAATTATGATTTCTTGGCTTGTTATTGAAGTTTTTCCAGTTGGCTGAACTGATAAGCAGACCAAAACGGTTCTAACTGACATGTTTCTCGATGCAAATACATAATTAATTAATTAAATTAACCATTATATATAATTATAGGTATTTTATAAAAGAAGTCTCCAGGTTTTTAGGTTATTTTTAAAGCTTAAATACCCATGCTAATCCCTTTTTTAACTTCTAATCCCCGCCAGATATCAACGAGGTAAAGTGCTTCGGCGTCTACGGCTGCTTCCCCCTGAATGGACCCTGGAACACGGTGACCCGATCGATCAACGTCCACCCGCAGAAGCCCTCGGAGATCGAGCCTCACTTTACGCTGCACACGCGCCGCCAACTGGACCAGCCCAAATACCTGGATCTCAACGATCCGGACAGCGTCCAGGGCATGGGCATTGATCCGCGTGGCAAGATCTTCCTGCTGGTCCACGGCTACCTGGAATCGGGCGAGATACCCTGGATGTGGGACATGGCCAAAGCCCTGCTCGCATACGAGCCGGAGGGCAGTGCCTGTGCCGTGCTCATCGATTGGGGCGGCGGCGCCAGTCCTCCATATGTCCAGGCGGTGGCCAATATCCGGCTGGTGGGTGCCATTACGGCGCATGTGGTCCATATGCTGTACGAGGAGCTGCGACTGCCCAATCTGGACAATGTCCACATCATTGGCCACTCCCTTGGAGCCCATCTATCCGGCTATGCGGGCTATCATCTGCAGCGCGACTTTGGCCTGAAGGCGGCCAGGATAACGGGCCTGGACCCGGCTGCGCCGCTCTTCACCGACACCGATCCCATCGTGCGGCTGGACAAGACGGACGCCCACTTCGTGGACATAGTGCACACCGATGCCAATCCGCTGATGAAGGGCGGACTGGGCATTAATATGCGGCTGGGACATGTCGACTTCTTTCCCAACGGCGGCTTCGATAATCCCGGCTGCAACAAGAAGTTCCAGGACGTGGTCAAGAAAAAGACCCTCTTCCTGACCATGCAGGAGTTCCTCGGCTGCAACCACATCCGGAGCCAGCAGTATTTCACGGAGAGCATCGGCTCCAAGTGCCCGTTCCTGGGCATCACCTGTGATTCCTTTGAGGTGAGTGAGAGGAGCACAAAAACTGGAGGTCCTATTGATTTAATATCATATTTCTTTCCTCTACAGAGCTTCAAGGACACCAAGTGCACCAGCTGCGAGGAGCCGGGCCACACCTGCCTGCGCATGGGTTACCACAGCCAGGAGGACTACCAGGAGCAGGTGGATCTCGGCCAGCTGCAACAGGGCGATTCACCCGGCGTCTTTTTCCTGACCACCGGCGACCGGGCGCCCTTCTGCCGGCTGCACTACAGGATCACGGTCCGTGTGTCGGGCCACGACGAGAGCAACCTACACGGCGGCGAGGTGGGCATCCTCTCGGTCCAGCTGCACGGCAAGAAGAGCGGCAATGCGATCGGCAAGCGAACAGATGCCTCGGCCACGGAACTGATGCGATTCTCGCCGAAGGCCATGTACTTTGAGCCGGGCTACGAGTATAAGGCTCTGGTGGCGGGACGAGACGTACGGGAGCCGGAGTACGCAATCGTGAACTGGGAGTATCCAACCAGCATCCTGAATCCCCTCACCTGGCGCATCCTGTCCTCGCCAAGGATCTACCTCGAGTACGTGCTGATCGAGGCAATGGAGTCCAGCGAACTCTACCTGAAGCTTTGTCCGCAGCACGAGGGCGCTATTCTGGCAGGCGCCGAGAATGTCCTGCGTTCCAATTACTGCAGTGATTAGAATTCTTCTAGCTTTCGTAATTTTTTTTTGTTAATTTAATTACCCCTAATTATCCAATTTGACTTCCGAGTTAGTAGTAGCTGCTTAATCACATGCTACTTTGCCGTGTAAGTAGCTAATCCATGAATTTAATTCGTTTTATGTTAAGATTTTGTAAATTCCCGCTTAAAACAAGCAGAACAAGCTTGCTTGTGCCCCATCTATGGTACTAGCTTCTTGCTCCATGATGTGTTGTTTTTATAGCGGCTTTATAGCTGCGGCAGGAACAATTTGTATTTTATTTATAGTATTGTTATTAATGCATCCCCAACACAGCTATTTATATTTGTTATTTAATTATTTTTTTTTACAGCATCTAAAATGTATTTGTAGTTTGTAGTTAAATTGATGTAACTTTATTTAATAATGTATATAAAAACAACTGAAAACTAAAACAATAAGGGAAGGGTAACAAATTCATATGCTGCAAAATAGCTAGATCAGCACGTCGAATGCAAGGCTGATGTAATTTTTCCCAGTAGTGCAAAATAGCTAGAGAATTATCTATTATGCTAGTCAGATGCCATTTTCTCCCTATAGTGCAAAATAGCTAGATCAGCATCACTGGCGGCTGGTGAGCCGCCGCGTTTCTAAATTCCCTCAAATGCACCAGGCCAACAGAAGGCAGTAGATAGTAACTCCGAGCTGTTATAAACTGTTATAAAAAAGAAAAAGTGCAAGTCATTCTCATTTCATCGATCTGGCAGCTCGCATATGCCCAGCAGTATTTTTTACGCCAGTCCGGCAACCCTACAGTATTTATTGGCAACCCAGACAAAAACTGTTCCCATAGCTAAGACACAAACCAGCCTCAAAACTGTTCCCAGTCCAAGTGGTGCCTGGCTGTCGGAATAAATACTAAAGGGCTGCCAGAATGTCGTTAAATATACTACAGTGCAGAACCTTGGGGGAAACTCGTAATTCAAATTTGGCGGCTATTAATCGGCTTATAGAGCACCTTACTGAAAGCTGTTTGCTAATTTTTAATTTTAGTCGGAAGGTTGTAACAATGTGAAAGAGTAATTTTCGACACTATAAATAATCCGCATCAACAGGGGAATCTTTCTACCTATCTCCGGCAGGGAAAAATGTTTTTGATGTTGGCCAGCTTGCCTTGGGAGGCCATAAACCGCTGCATCATGCCCTTGGAAGACGCACCACTGAGAGCAAACTGACGTTTCTGAGGCAAGCCGCTCAGCTGCGGCATGGAAATGGTCCTAGTGATGAGCTTCTGCTGCGGCGGCTCCGGTATCCAATGTAACGCTGCTCCTGGCGTGTGACCACGGTCGGCTTGAGCGGCTGCTGCTACTGCTTGGTCACCAGCTTGCCATGGAAGGCCACAACCCGCTGCATCACACCCTTGGTAGGGCAGGCCGCTCAGTTGCGGCATGGAAATGGTCCTGGTGATGAGCTTCTGCTGCGGCGGCTCCGGTGTCATGTTGTAGCAGCTGGGTCCAATGTAACGCTGCTCCTGGCGTGTGCCCACGGTCGGCTTGAGCGGCTGCTGCTACTTCTTGGCCTGGAGGTTGTTGTTGCTCTGCGAAAAGACCGAGATGCCCGAATCATCCGAATGCTGGCCATCGAGGCTGTCCTCCTGGACGCTGTTCACGCTATAGGCCAGCGAGGGGGTGTTGGATAGCTCATCAATGGGCAGCAGGAGCGAAGTGGTCTGCATTGCCGCCGGCCGGGCTGTGACGAGCTCGCCCTGGTCTTGATCCAGCTCATCCTGATCCTGTGGCTGCTCCTGAGTGCATTTACCATAACCTAAAACGTATGATGTCAAAGCTGCCAGCAATCGATATTCAAAGCTGCGTATGGCGGCATGCCAGCAATCGATAGTCAATGCTGCAATGCCGTACATCGTCACTGATCGTCGCTGTTGCACATGGCTGCAGGCAACCAGCGGAAAGTCAAGGCGGTCAGACTTCGACATAAGAGTAGTGATAATGAACTGGGCACACTGCATAACGGTTCTTGATCAGGCTTTTCCACTGGGCAATGAGGCCTCTCGATGAGGGCGCCTCTCGGGCGTCAGATCACAGAGCTGGGCCAGCGACATGGCCGGACGCATCCCATTAATGCTGCCATTGGTCCATAGCAGTGCTCCACCTCAGAGTCCTCAACGGCCTCGTCGTCTGTGCTTAGCTAGCTGGATACGAAAAAACGTAAGATTAAAAGAGGATTCTTGAAAGCCTTGACGTGTACTCACAGCTTGTCCAGCGAAGCCTTCAGTGTGTTCTGCCTGTTAATCTTGCGCAGCAGCTTCAGCTCCTTCTCCCGCGACTTGGTGTCCTGCAGCTCCTGCTGGATCTTCTGCTCGACGGCCACATAGCCTCGTCGCAACGGCCTGCCCTCCGAGTCTCGCCCGTTGGCGAGTTGCCGTTCTCCAGGAATACCAACGCCGTGCGTGTGTTCAGCTTGAGGGTGTTGCTGTTGCTGCTGACTTCCATTCTGATGGCTCCCTGAGCTGCTGATCTTGCCCAATGGCGTGACGGGCGGCAGGGGACTATTGGGGGTCACCAGCTTGCCATGGAAGGCCACAACCCGCTGCATCACACCCTTGGTAGGGCAGGCCGCTCAGCTGCGGCATGGAAATGGTCCTGGTGATGAGCTTCTGCTGCGGCGGCTCCGGTGTCATGTTGTAGCAGCTGGGTCCAATGTAACGCTGCTCCTGGCGTGTGCCCACGGTCGGCTTGAGCGGCTGCTGCTACTTCTTGGCCTGGAGGTTGTTGTTGCTCTGCGAAAAGACCGAGATGCCCGAGTCATCCGAATGCTGGCCATCGAGGCTGTCCTCCTGGACGCTGTTCACGCTATAGGCCAGCGAGGGGGTGTTGGATAGCTCATCAACGGGCAGCAGGAGCGAAGTGGTCTGCATTGCCGCCGGCCGGGCTGTGACGAGCTCGCCCTGGTCTTGATCCAGCTCATCCTGATCCTGTGGCTGCTCCTGAGTGCATTTACCATAACCTAAAACGTATGATGTCAAAGCTGCCAGCAATCGATATTCCAAGCTGCGTATGGCGGCATGCCAGCATCCGTGCCGTATATCGTCACTGATCGTCGCTGTTGCACATGGCTGCAGGCAACCAGCGGAAAGTCAAGGCGGTCAGACTTCGACATAAGAGTAGTGATAATGAACTGGGCACACTGCATAACGGTTCTTGATCAGGCTTTTCCACTGGGCAATGAGGCCTCTCGATGAGGGCGCCTCTCGGGCGTCAGATCACAGAGCTGGGCCAGCGACATGGCCGGACGCATCCCATTAATGCTGCCATTGGTCCATAGCAGTGCTCCACCTCAGAGTCCTCAACGGCCTCGTCGTCTGTGCTTAGCTAGCTGGATACGAAAAAACGTAAGATTAAAAGAGGATTCTTGAAAGCCTTGACGTGTACTCACAGCTTGTCCAGCGAAGCCTTCAGTGTGTTCTGCCTGTTAATCTTGCGCAGCAGCTTCAGCTCCTTCTCCCGCGACTTGGTGTCCTGCAGCTCCTGCTGGATCTTCTGCTCGACGGCCACATAGCTTCGTCGCAACGGCCTGCCCTCCGAGTCTCGCCTATTGGCGAGTTGCCGTTCTCCAGGAATACCAACGCCGTGCGTGTGTTCAGCTTGAGGGTGTTGCTGTTGCTGCTGACTTCCATTCTGATGGCTCCCTGAGCTGCTGGTCTTGCCCAATGGCGTGACGGGCGGCAGGGGACTTGGGTGGGGACCATTGGGGGTCACCAGCTTGCCATGGAAGGCCTCAACCCGCTGCATCACACCCTTGGTAGGGCAGGCCGCTCAGCTGCGGCATGGAAATGGTCCTGGTGATGAGCTTCTGCTGCGGCGGCTCCGGTGTCATGTTGTAGCAGCTGGGTCCAATGTAACGCTGCTCCTGGCGTGTGCCCACGGTCGGCTTGAGCGGCTGCTGCTACTTCTTGGCCTGGAGGTTGTTGTTGCTCTGCGAAAAGACCGAGATGCCCGAATCATCCGAATGCTGGCCATCGAGGCTGTCCTCCTGGACGCTGTTCACGCTATAGGCCAGCGAGGGGGTGTTGGATAGCTCATCAACGGGCAGCAGGAGCGAAGTGGTCTGCATTGCCGCCGGCCGGGCTGTGACGAGCTCGCCCTGGTCTTGATCCAGCTCATCCTGATCCTGTGGCTGCTCCTGAGTGCATTTACCATAACCTAAAACGTATGATGTCAAAGCTGCCAGCAATCGATATTCAAAGCTGCGTATGGCGGCATGCCAGCAATCGATAGTCAATGCTGCAATGCCGTACATCGTCACTGATCGTCGCTGTTGCACATGGCTGCAGGCAACCAGCGGAAAGTCAAGGCGGTCAGACTTCGACATAAGAGTAGTGATAATGAACTGGGCACACTGCATAACGGTTCTTGATCAGGCTTTTCCACTGGGCAATGAGGCCTCTCGATGAGGGCGCCTCTTGGGCGTCAGATCACAGAGCTGGGCCAGCGACATGGCCGGACGCATCCCATTAATGCTGCCATTGGTCCATAGCAGTGCTCCACCTCAGAGTCCTCAACGGCCTCGTCGTCTGTGCTTAGCTAGCTGGATACGAAAAAACGTAAGATTAAAAGAGGATTCTTGAAAGCCTTGACGTGTACTCACAGCTTGTCCAGCGAAGCCTTCAGTGTGTTCTGCCTGTTAATCTTGCGCAGCAGCTTCAGCTCCTTCTCCCACGACTTGGTGTCCTGCAGCTCCTGCTGGATCTTCTGCTCGACGGCCACATAGCCTCGTCGCAACGGCCTGCCCTCCGAGTCTCGCCCGTTGGCGAGTTGCCGTTCTCCAGGAATACCAACGCCGTGCGTGTGTTCAGCTTGAGGGTGTTGCTGTTGCTGCTGACTTCCATTCTGATGGCTCCCTGAGCTGCTGATCTTGCCCAATGGCGTGACGGGCGGCAGGGGACTATTGGGGGTCGCCAGCTTGCCATGGAAGGCCACAACCCGCTGCATCACACCCTTGGTAGGGCAGGCCGCTCAGCTGCGGCATGGAAATAGTCCTGGTGATAAGCTTCTGCTGCGGCGGCTTCGGTGTCATGTTGTAGCAGCTGGGTCCAATGTAACGCTGCTCCTGGCGTGTGCCCACGGTCGGCTTGAGCGGCTGCTGCTACTTCTTGGCCTGGAGGTTGTTGTTGCTCTGCGAAAAGACCGAGATGCCCGAGTCATCCGAATGCTGGCCATCGAGGCTGTCCTCCTGGACGCTGTTCACGCTATAGGCCAGCGAGGGGGTGTTGGATAGCTCATCAACGGGCAGCAGGAGCGAAGTGGTCTGCATTGCCGCCGGCCGGGCTGTGACGAGCTCGCCCTGGTCTTGATCCAGCTCATCCTGATCCTGTGGCTGCTCCTGAGTGCATTTACCATAACCTAAAACGTATGATGTCAAAGCTGCCAGCAATCGATATTCAAAGCTGCGTATGGCGGCATGCCAGCAATCGATAGTCAATGCTGCAATGCCGTACATCGTCACTGATCGTCGCTGTTGCACATGGCTGCAGGCAACCAGCGGAAAGTCAAGGCGGTCAGACTTCGACATAAGAGTAGTGATAATGAACTGGGCACACTGCATAACGGTTCTTGATCAGGCTTTTCCACTGGGCAATGAGGCCTCTCGATGAGGGCGCCTCTTGGGCGTCAGATCACAGAGCTGGGCCAGCGACATGGCCGGACGCATCCCATTAATGCTGCCATTGGTCCATAGCAGTGCTCCACCTCAGAGTCCTCAACGGCCTCGTCGTCTGTGCTTAGCTAGCTGGATACGAAAAAACGTAAGATTAAAAGAGGATTCTTGAAAGCCTTGACGTGTACTCACAGCTTGTCCAGCGAAGCCTTCAGTGTGTTCTGCCTGTTAATCTTGCGCAGCAGCTTCAGCTCCTTCTCCCGCGACTTGGTGTCCTGCAGCTCCTGCTGGATCTTCTGCTCGACGGCCACATAGCCTCGTCGCAACGGCCTGCCCTCCGAGTCTCGCCCGTTGGCGAGTTGCCGTTCTCCAGGAATACCAACGCCGTGCGTGTGTTCAGCTTGAGGGTGTTGCTGTTGCTGCTGACTTCCATTCTGATGGCTCCCTGAGCTGCTGATCTTGCCCAATGGCGTGACGGGCGGCAGGGGACTTGGGTGGGGACCATTGGGGGTCACCAGCTTGCCATGGAAGGCCTCAACCCGCTGCATCACACCCTTGGTAGGGCAGGCCGCTCAGCTGCGGCATGGAAATGGTCCTGGTGATGAGCTTCTGCTGCGGCGGCTCCGTTGTCATGTTGTAGCAGCTGGGTCCAATGTAACGCTGCTCCTGGCGTGTGCCCACGGTCGGCTTGAGCGGCTGCTGCTACTTCTTGGCCTGGAGGTTGTTGTTGCTCTGCGAAAAGACCGAGATGCCCGAGTCATCCGAATGCTGACCATCGAGGCTGTCCTCCTGGACGCTGTTCACGCTATAGGCCAGCGAGGGGGTGTTGGATAGCTCATCAACGGGCAGCAGGAGCGAAGTGGTCTGCATTGCCGCCGGCCGGGCTGTGACGAGCTCGCCCTGGTCTTGATCCAGCTCATCCTGATCCTGTGGCTGCTCCTGAGTGCATTTACCATAACCTAAAACGTATGATGTCAAAGCTGCCAGCAATCGATATTCAAAGCTGCGTATGGCGGCATGCCAGCAATCGATAGTCAATGCTGCAATGCCGTACATCGTCACTGATCGTCGCTGTTGCACATGGCTGCAGGCAACCAGCGGAAAGTCAAGGCGGTCAGACTTCGACATAAGAGTAGTGATAATGAACTGGGCACACTGCATAACGGTTCTTGATCAGGCTTTTCCACTGGGCAATGAGGCCTCTCGATGAGGGCGCCTCTTGGGCGTCAGATCACAGAGCTGGGCCAGCGACATGGCCGGACGCATCCCATTAATGCTGCCATTGGTCCATAGCAGTGCTCCACCTCAGAGTCCTCAACGGCCTCGTCGTCTGTGCTTAGCTAGCTGGATACGAAAAAACGTAAGATTAAAAGAGGATTCTTGAAAGCCTTGACGTGTACTCACAGCTTGTCCAGCGAAGCCTTCAGTGTGTTCTGCCTGTTAATCTTGCGCAGCAGCTTCAGCTCCTTCTCCCGCGACTTGGTGTCCTGCAGCTCCTGCTGGATCTTCTGCTCGACGGCCACATAGCCTCGTCGCAACGGCCTGCCCTCCGAGTCTCGCCCGTTGGCGAGTTGCCGTTCTCCAGGAATACCAACGCCGTGCGTGTGTTCAGCTTGAGGGTGTTGCTGTTGCTGCTGACTTCCATTCTGATGGCTCCCTGAGCTGCTGATCTTGCCCAATGGCGTGACGGGCGGCAGGGGACTATTGGGGGTCGCCAGCTTGCCATGGAAGGCCACAACTCGCTGCATCACACCCTTGGTAGGGCAGGCCGCTCAGCTGCGGCATGGAAATGGTCCTGGTGATGAGCTTCTGCTGCGGCGGCTCCGGTGTCATGTTGTAGCAGCTGGGTCCAATGTAACGCTGCTCCTGGCGTGTGCCCACGGTCGGCTTGAGCGGCTGCTGCTACTTCTTGGCCTGGAGGTTGTTGTTGCTCTGCGAAAAGACCGAGATGCCCGAGTCATCCGAATGCTGGCCATCGAGGCTGTCCTCCTGGACGCTGTTCACGCTATAGGCCAGCGAGGGGGTGTTGGATAGCTCATCAACGGGCAGCAGGAGCGAAGTGGTCTGCATTGCCGCCGGCCGGGCTGTGACGAGCTCGCCCTGGTCTTGATCCAGCTCATCCTGATCCTGTGGCTGCTCCTGAGTGCATTTACCATAACCTAAAACGTATGATGTCAAAGCTGCCAGCAATCGATATTCAAAGCTGCGTATGGCGGCATGCCAGCATCCGTGCCGTACATCGTCACTGATCGTCGCTGTTGCACATGGCTGCAGGCAACCAGCGGAAAGTCAAGGCGGTCAGACTTCGATATATGAGTAGTGAAAATGAACTGGGCACACTGCATAACGGTTCTTGATCAGGCTTTTCCACTGGGCAATGAGGCCTCTCGATGAGGGCGCCTCTTGGGCGTCAGATCACAGAGCTGGGCCAGCGACATGGCCGGACGCATCCCATTAATGCTGCCATTGGTCCATAGCAGTGCTCCACCTCAGAGTCCTCAACGGCCTCGTCGTCTGTGCTTAGCTAGCTGGATACGAAAAAACGTAAGATTAAAAGGATTCTTGAAAGCCTTGACGTGTACTCACAGCTTGTCCAGCGAAGCCTTCAGTGTGTTCTGCCTGTTAATCTTGCGCAGCAGCTTCAGCTCCTTCTCCCGCGACTTGGTGTCCTGCAGCTCCTGCTGGATCTTCTGCTCGACGGCCACATAGCTTCGTCGCAACGGCCTGCCCTCCGAGTCTCGCCTATTGGCGAGTTGCCGTTCTCCAGGAATACCAACGCCGTGCGTGTGTTCAGCTTGAGGGTGTTGCTGTTGCTGCTGACTTCCATTCTGATGGCTCCCTGAGCTGCTGATCTTGCCCAATGGCGTGACGGGCGGCAGGGGACTTGGGTGGGGACCATTGGGGGTCACCAGCTTGCCATGGAAGGCCTCAACCCGCTGCATCACACCCTTGGTAGGGCAGGCCGCTCAGCTGCGGCATGGAAATGGTCCTGGTGATGAGCTTCTGCTGCGGCGGCTCCGTTGTCATGTTGTAGCAGCTGGGTCCAATGTAACGCTGCTCCTGGCGTGTGCCCACGGTCGGCTTGAGCGGCTGCTGCTACTTCTTGGCCTGGAGGTTGTTGTTGCTCTGCGAAAAGACCGAGATGCCCGAGTCATCCGAATGCTGGCCATCGAGGCTCTCCTCCTGGACGCTGTTCACGCTATAGGCCAGCGAGGGGGTGTTGGATAGCTCATCAATGGGCAGCAGGAGCGAAGTGGTCTGCATTGCCGCCGGCCGGGCTGTGACGAGCTCGCCCTGGTCTTGATCCAGCTCATCCTGATCCTGTGGCTGCTCCTGAGTGCATTTACCATAACCTAAAACGTATGATGTCAAAGCTGCCAGCAATCGATATTCAAAGCTGCGTATGGCGGCATGCCAGCAATCGATAGTCAATGCTGCAATGCCGTACATCGTCACTGATCGTCGCTGTTGCACATGGCTGCAGGCAACCAGCGGAAAGTCAAGGCGGTCAGACTTCGATATATGAGTAGTGAAAATGAACTGGGCACACTGCATAACGGTTCTTGATCAGGCTTTTCCACTGGGCAATGAGGCCTCTCGATGAGGGCGCCTCTTGGGCGTCAGATCACAGAGCTGGGCCAGCGACATGGCCGGACGCATCCCATTAATGCTGCCATTGGTCCATAGCAGTGCTCCACCTCAGAGTCCTCAACGGCCTCGTCGTCTGTGCTTAGCTAGCTGGATACGAAAAAACGTAAGATTAAAAGAGGATTCTTGAAAGCCTTGACGTGTACTCACAGCTTGTCCAGCGAAGCCTTCAGTGTGTTCTGCCTGTTAATCTTGCGCAGCAGCTTCAGCTCCTTCTCCCGCGACTTGGTGTCCTGCAGCTCCTGCTGGATCTTCTGCTCGACGGCCACATAGCCTCGTCGCAACGGCCTGCCCTCCGAGTCTCGCCCGTTGGCGAGTTGCCGTTCTCCAGGAATACCAACGCCGTGCGTGTGTTCAGCTTGAGGGTGTTGCTGTTGCTGCTGACTTCCATTCTGATGGCTCCCTGAGCTGCTGATCTTGCCCAATGGCGTGACGGGCGGCAGGGGACTATTGGGTGGGGACTATTGGGGGTCACCAGCTTGCCATGGAAGGCCACAACCCGCTGCATCACACCCTTGGTAGGGCAGGCCGCTCAGCTGCGGCATGGAAATGGTCCTGGTGATGAGCTTCTGCTGCGGCGGCTCCGGTGTCATGTTGTAGCAGCTGGGTCCAATGTAACGCTGCTCCTGGCGTGTGCCCACGGTCGGCTTGAGCGGCTGCTGCTACTTCTTGGCCTGGAGGTTGTTGTTGCTCTGCGAAAAGACCGAGATGCCCGAGTCATCCGAAAGCTGACCATCGAGGCTGTCCTCCTGGACGCTGTTCACGCTATAGGCCAGCGAGGGGGTGTTGGATAGCTCATCAACGGGCAGCAGGAGCGAAGTGGTCTGCATTGCCGCCGGCCGGGCTGTGACGAGCTCGCCCTGGTCTTGATCCAGCTCATCCTGATCCTGTGGCTGCTCCTGAGTGCATTTACCATAACCTAAAACGTATGATGTCAAAGCTGCCAGCAATCGATATTCAAAGCTGCGTATGGCGGCATGCCAGCAATCGATAGTCAATGCTGCAATGCCGTACATCGTCACTGATCGTCGCTGTTGCACATGGCTGCAGGCAACCAGCGGAAAGTCAAGGCGGTCAGACTTCGACATAAGAGTAGTGATAATGAACTGGGCACACTGCATAACGGTTCTTGATCAGGCTTTTCCACTGGGCAATGAGGCCTCTCGATGAGGGCGCCTCTTGGGCGTCAGATCACAGAGCTGGGCCAGCGACATGGCCGGACGCATCCCATTAATGCTGCCATTGGTCCATAGCAGTGCTCCACCTCAGAGTCCTCAACGGCCTCGTCGTCTGTGCTTAGCTAGCTGGATACGAAAAAATGTAAGATTAAAAGAGGATTCTTGTAAGCCTTGACGTGTACTCACAGCTTGTCCAGCGAAGCCTTCAGTGTGTTCTGCCTGTTAATCTTGCGCAGCAGCTTCAGCTCCTTCTCCCGCGACTTGGTGTCCTGCAGCTCCTGCTGGATCTTCTGCTCGACGGCCACATAGCCTCGTCGCAACGGCCTGCCCTCCGAGTCTCGCCCGTTGGCGAGTTGCCGTTCTCCAGGAATACCAACGCCGTGCGTGTGTTCAGCTTGAGGGTGTTGCTGTTGCTGCTGACTTCCATTCTGATGGCTCCCTGAGCTGCTGATCTTGCCCAATGGCGTGACGGGCGGCAGGGGACTATTGGGTGGGGACTATTGGGGGTCACCAGCTTGCCATGGAAGGCCACAACCCGCTGCATCACACCCTTGGTAGGGCAGGCCGCTCAGCTGCGGCATGGAAATGGTCCTGGTGATGAGCTTCTGCTGCGGCGGCTCCGGTGTCATGTTGTAGCAGCTGGGTCCAATGTAACGCTGCTCCTGGCGTGTGCCCACGGTCGGCTTGAGCGGCTGCTGCTACTTCTTGGCCTGGAGGTTGTTGTTGCTCTGCGAAAAGACCGAGATGCCCGAGTCATCCGAATGCTGACCATCGAGGCTGTCCTCCTGGACGCTGTTCACGCTATAGGCCAGCGAGGGGGTGTTGGATAGCTCATCAACGGGCAGCAGGAGCGAAGTGGTCTGCATTGCCGCCGGCCGGGCTGTGACGAGCTCGCCCTGGTCTTGATCCAGCTCATCCTGATCCTGTGGCTGCTCCTGAGTGCATTTACCATAACCTAAAACGTATGATGTCAAAGCTGCCAGCAATCGATATTCAAAGCTGCGTATGGCGGCATGCCAGCAATCGATAGTCAATGCTGCAATGCCGTACATCGTCACTGATCGTCGCTGTTGCACATGGCTGCAGGCAACCAGCGGAAAGTCAAGGCGGTCAGACTTCGATATATGAGTAGTGAAAATGAACTGGGCACACTGCATAACGGTTCTTGATCAGGCTTTTCCACTGGGCAATGAGGCCTCTCGATGAGGGCGCCTCTTGGGCGTCAGATCACAGAGCTGGGCCAGCGACATGGCCGGACGCATCCCATTAATGCTGCCATTGGTCCATAGCAGTGCTCCACCTCAGAGTCCTCAACGGCCTCGTCGTCTGTGCTTAGCTAGCTGGATACGAAAAAACGTAAGATTAAAAGAGGATTCTTGAAAGCCTTGACGTGTACTCACAGCTTGTCCAGCGAAGCCTTCAGTGTGTTCTGCCTGTTAATCTTGCGCAGCAGCTTCAGCTCCTTCTCCCGCGACTTGGTGTCCTGCAGCTCCTGCTGGATCTTCTGCTCGACGGCCACATAGCCTCGTCGCAACGGCCTGCCCTCCGAGTCTCGCCCGTTGGCGAGTTGCCGTTCTCCAGGAATACCAACGCCGTGCGTGTGTTCAGCTTGAGGGTGTTGCCGTTGCTGCTGACTTCCATTCTGATGGCTCCCTGAGCTGCTGATCTTGCCCAATGGCGTGACGGGCGGCAGGGGACTATTGGGGGTCACCAGCTTGCCATGGAAGGCCACAACCCGCTGCATCACACCCTTGGTAGGGCAGGCCGCTCAGCTGCGGCATGGAAATGGTCCTGGTGATGAGCTTCTGCTGCGGCGGCTCCGGTGTCATGTTGTAGCAGCTGGGTCCAATGTAACGCTGCTCCTGGCGTGTGCCCACGGTCGGCTTGAGCGGCTGCTGCTACTTCTTGGCCTGGAGGTTGTTGTTGCTCTGCGAAAAGACCGAGATGCCCGAGTCATCCGAATGCTGACCATCGAGGCTGTCCTCCTGGACGCTGTTCACGCTATAGGCCAGCGAGGGGGTGTTGGATAGCTCATCAACGGGCAGCAGGAGCGAAGTGGTCTGCATTGCCGCCGGCCGGGCTGTGACGAGCTCGCCCTGGTCTTGATCCAGCTCATCCTGATCCTGTGGCTGCTCCTGAGTGCATTTACCATAACCTAAAACGTATGATGTCAAAGCTGCCAGCAATCGATATTCAAAGCTGCGTATGGCGGCATGCCAGCAATCGATAGTCAATGCTGCAATGCCGTACATCGTCACTGATCGTCGCTGTTGCACATGGCTGCAGGCAACCAGCGGAAAGTCAAGGCGGTCAGACTTCGACATAAGAGTAGTGATAATGAACTGGGCACACTGCATAACGGTTCTTGATCAGGCTTTTCCACTGGGCAATGAGGCCTCTCGATGAGGGCGCCTCTTGGGCGTCAGATCACAGAGCTGGGCCAGCGACATGGCCGGACGCATCCCATTAATGCTGCCATTGGTCCATAGCAGTGCTCCACCTCAGAGTCCTCAACGGCCTCGTCGTCTGTGCTTAGCTAGCTGGATACGAAAAAACGTAAGATTAAAAGAGGATTCTTGAAAGCCTTGACGTGTACTCACAGCTTGTCCAGCGAAGCCTTCAGTGTGTTCTGCCTGTTAATCTTGCGCAGCAGCTTCAGCTCCTTCTCCCGCGACTTGGTGTCCTGCAGCTCCTGCTGGATCTTCTGCTCGACGGCCACACAGCCTCGTCGCAACGGCCTGCCCTCCGAGTCTCGCCCGTTGGCGAGTTGCCGTTCTCCAGGAATACCAACGCCGTGCGTGTGTTCAGCTTGAGGGTGTTGCTGTTGCTGCTGACTTCCATTCTGATGGCTCCCTGAGCTGCTGATCTTGCCCAATGGCGTGACGGGCGGCAGGGGACTATTGGGTGGGGACTATTGGGGGTCACCAGCTTGCCATGGAAGGCCACAACCCGCTGCATCACACCCTTGGTAGGGCAGGCCGCTCAGCTGCGGCATGGAAATGGTCCTGGTGATGAGCTTCTGCTGCGGCGGCTCCGGTGTCATGTTGTAGCAGCTGGGTCCAATGTAACGCTGCTCCTGGCGTGTGCCCACGGTCGGCTTGAGCGGCTGCTGCTACTTCTTGGCCTGGAGGTTGTTGTTGCTCTGCGAAAAGACCGAGATGCCCGAGTCATCCGAATGCTGACCATCGAGGCTGTCCTCCTGGACGCTGTTCACGCTATAGGCCAGCGAGGGGGTGTTGGATAGCTCATCAACGGGCAGCAGGAGCGAAGTGGTCTGCATTGCCGCCGGCCGGGCTGTGACGAGCTCGCCCTGGTCTTGATCCAGCTCATCCTGATCCTGTGGCTGCTCCTGAGTGCATTTACCATAACCTAAAACGTATGATGTCAAAGCTGCCAGCAATCGATATTCAAAGCTGCGTATGGCGGCATGCCAGCAATCGATAGTCAATGCTGCAATGCCGTACATCGTCACTGATCGTCGCTGTTGCACATGGCTGCAGGCAACCAGCGGAAAGTCAAGGCGGTCAGACTTCGACATAAGAGTAGTGATAATGAACTGGGCACACTGCATAACGGTTCTTGATCAGGCTTTTCCACTGGGCAATGAGGCCTCTCGATGAGGGCGCCTCTTGGGCGTCAGATCACAGAGCTGGGCCAGCGACATGGCCGGACGCATCCCATTAATGCTGCCATTGGTCCATAGCAGTGCTCCACCTCAGAGTCCTCAACGGCCTCGTCGTCTGTGCTTAGCTAGCTGGATACGAAAAAACGTAAGATTAAAAGAGGATTCTTGAAAGCCTTGACGTGTACTCACAGCTTGTCCAGCGAAGCCTTCAGTGTGTTCTGCCTGTTAATCTTGCGCAGTAGCTTCAGCTCCTTCTCCCGCGACTTGGCGTCCTGCAGCTCCTGCTGGATCTTCTGCTCGACGGCCACATAGCCTCGTCGCAACGGCCTGCCCTCCGAGTCTCGCCCGTTGGCGAGTTGCCGTTCTCCAGGAATACCAACGCCGTGCGTGTGTTCAGCTTGAGGGTGTTGCTGTTGCTGCTGACTTCCATTCTGATGGCTCCCTGAGCTGCTGATCTTGCCCAATGGCGTGACGGGCGGCAGGGGACTATTGGGGGTCACCAGCTTGCCATGGAAGGCCACAACCCGCTGCATCACACCCTTGGTAGGGCAGGCCGCTCAGCTGCGGCATGGAAATGGTCCTGGTGATGAGCTTCTGCTGCGGCGGCTCCGGTGTCATGTTGTAGCAGCTGGGTCCAATGTAACGCTGCTCCTGGCGTGTGCCCACGGTCGGCTTGAGCGGCTGCTGCTACTTCTTGGCCTGGAGGTTGTTGTTGCTCTGCGAAAAGACCGAGATGCCCGAGTCATCCGAATGCTGGCCATCGAGGCTGTCCTCCTGGACGCTGTTCACGCTATAGGCCAGCGAGGGGGTGTTGGATAGCTCATCAACGGGCAGCAGGAGCGAAGTGGTCTGCATTGCCGCCGGCCGGGCTGTGACGAGCTCGCCCTGGTCTTGATCCAGCTCATCCTGATCCTGTGGCTGCTCCTGAGTGCATTTACCATAACCTAAAACGTATGATGTCAAAGCTGCCAGCAATCGATATTCAAAGCTGCGTATGGCGGCATGCCAGCAATCGATAGTCAATGCTGCAATGCCGTACATCGTCACTGATCGTCGCTGTTGCACATGGCTGCAGGCAACCAGCGGAAAGTCAAGGCGGTCAGACTTCGACATAAGAGTAGTGATAATGAACTGGGCACACTGCATAACGGTTCTTGATCAGGCTTTTCCACTGGGCAATGAGGCCTCTCGATGAGGGCGCCTCTTGGGCGTCAGATCACAGAGCTGGGCCAGCGACATGGCCGGACGCATCCCATTAATGCTGCCATTGGTCCATAGCAGTGCTCCACCTCAGAGTCCTCAACGGCCTCGTCGTCTGTGCTTAGCTAGCTGGATACGAAAAAACGTAAGATTAAAAGAGGATTCTTGAAAGCCTTGACGTGTACTCACAGCTTGTCCAGCGAAGCCTTCAGTGTGTTCTGCCTGTTAATCTTGCGCAGCAGCTTCAGCTCCTTCTCCCGCGACTTGGTGTCCTGCAGCTCCTGCTGGATCTTCTGCTCGACGGCCACATAGCCTCGTCGCAACGGCCTGCCCTCCGAGTCTCGCCCGTTGGCGAGTTGCCGTTCTCCAGGAATACCAACGCCGTGCGTGTGTTCAGCTTGAGGGTGTTGCTGTTGCTGCTGACTTCCATTCTGATGGCTCCCTGAGCTGCTGATCTTGCCCAATGGCGTGACGGGCGGCATGGGACTATTGGGGGTCACCAGCTTGCCATGGAAGGCCACAACCCGCTGCATCACACCCTTGGTAGGGCAGGCCGCTCAGCTGCGGCATGGAAATGGTCCTGGTGATGAGCTTCTGCTGCGGCGGCTCCGGTGTCATGTTGTAGCAGCTGGGTCCAATGTAACGCTGCTCCTGGCGTGTGCCCACGGTCGGCTTGAGCGGCTGCTGCTACTTCTTGGCCTGGAGGTTGTTGTTGCTCTGCGAAAAGACCGAGATGCCCGAGTCATCCGAATGCTGACCATCGAGGCTGTCCTCCTGGACGCTGTTCACGCTATAGGCCAGCGAGGGGGTGTTGGATAGCTCATCAACGGGCAGCAGGAGCGAAGTGGTCTGCATTGCCGCCGGCCGGGCTGTGACGAGCTCGCCCTGGTCTTGATCCAGCTCATCCTGATCCTGTGGCTGCTCCTGAGTGCATTTACCATAACCTAAAACGTATGATGTCAAAGCTGCCAGCAATCGATATTCAAAGCTGCGTATGGCGGCATGCCAGCAATCGATAGTCAATGCTGCAATGCCGTACATCGTCACTGATCGTCGCTGTTGCACATGGCTGCAGGCAACCAGCGGAAAGTCAAGGCGGTCAGACTTCGACATAAGAGTAGTGATAATGAACTGGGCACACTGCATAACGGTTCTTGATCAGGCTTTTCCACTGGGCAATGAGGCCTCTCGATGAGGGCGCCTCTTGGGCGTCAGATCACAGAGCTGGGCCAGCGACATGGCCGGACGCATCCCATTAATGCTGCCATTGGTCCATAGCAGTGCTCCACCTCAGAGTCCTCAACGGCCTCGTCGTCTGTGCTTAGCTAGCTGGATACGAAAAAACGTAAGATTAAAAGAGGATTCTTGAAAGCCTTGACGTGTACTCACAGCTTGTCCAGCGAAGCCTTCAGTGTGTTCTGCCTGTTAATCTTGCGCAGCAGCTTCAGCTCCTTCTCCCGCGACTTGGTGTCCTGCAGCTCCTGCTGGATCTTCTGCTCGACGGCCACATAGCCTCGTCGCAACGGCCTGCCCTCCGAGTCTCGCCCGTTGGCGAGTTGCCGTTCTCCAGGAATACCAACGCCGTGCGTGTGTTCAGCTTGAGGGTGTTGCTGTTGCTGCTGACTTCCATTCTGATGGCTCCCTGAGCTGCTGATCTTGCCCAATGGCGTGACGGGCGGCAGGGGACTATTGGGTGGGGACTATTGGGGGTCACCAGCTTGCCATGGAAGGCCACAACCCGCTGCATCACACCCTTGGTAGGGCAGGCCGCTCAGCTGCGGCATGGAAATGGTCCTGGTGATGAGCTTCTGCTGCGGCGGCTCCGGTGTCATGTTGTAGCAGCTGGGTCCAATGTAACGCTGCTCCTGGCGTGTGCCCACGGTCGGCTTGAGCGGCTGCTGCTACTTCTTGGCCTGGAGGTTGTTGTTGCTCTGCGAAAAGACCGAGATGCCCGAGTCATCCGAATGCTGGCCATCGAGGCTGTCCTCCTGGACGCTGTTCACGCTATAGGCCAGCGAGGGGGTGTTGGATAGCTCATCAACGGGCAGCAGGAGCGAAGTGGTCTGCATTGCCGCCGGCCGGGCTGTGACGAGCTCGCCCTGGTCTTGATCCAGCTCATCCTGATCCTGTGGCTGCTCCTGAGTGCATTTACCATAACCTAAAACGTATGATGTCAAAGCTGCCAGCAATCGATATTCAAAGCTGCGTATGGCGGCATGCCAGCAATCGATAGTCAATGCTGCAATGCCGTACATCGTCACTGATCGTCGCTGTTGCACATGGCTGCAGGCAACCAGCGGAAAGTCAAGGCGGTCAGACTTCGACATAAGAGTAGTGATAATGAACTGGGCACACTGCATAACGGTTCTTGATCAGGCTTTTCCACTGGGCAATGAGGCCTCTCGATGAGGGCGCCTCTTGGGCGTCAGATCACAGAGCTGGGCCAGCGACATGGCCGGACGCATCCCATTAATGCTGCCATTGGTCCATAGCAGTGCTCCACCTCAGAGTCCTCAACGGCCTCGTCGTCTGTGCTTAGCTAGCTGGATACGAAAAAACGTAAGATTAAAAGAGGATTCTTGAAAGCCTTGACGTGTACTCACAGCTTGTCCAGCGAAGCCTTCAGTGTGTTCTGCCTGTTAATCTTGCGCAGCAGCTTCAGCTCCTTCTCCCGCGACTTGGTGTCCTGCAGCTCCTGCTGGATCTTCTGCTCGACGGCCACATAGCCTCGTCGCAACGGCCTGCCCTCCGAGTCTCGCCCGTTGGCGAGTTGCCGTTCTCCAGGAATACCAACGCCGTGCGTGTGTTCAGCTTGAGGGTGTTGCTGTTGCTGCTGACTTCCATTCTGATGGCTCCCTGAGCTGCTGATCTTGCCCAATGGCGTGACGGGCGGCAGGGGACTATTGGGGGTCACCAGCTTGCCATGGAAGGCCACAACCCGCTGCATCACACCCTTGGTAGGGCAGGCCGCTCAGCTGCGGCATGGAAATGGTCCTGGTGATGAGCTTCTGCTGCGGCGGCTCCGGTGTCATGTTGTAGCAGCTGGGTCCAATGTAACGCTGCTCCTGGCGTGTGCCCACGGTCGGCTTGAGCGGCTGCTGCTACTTCTTGGCCTGGAGGTTGTTGTTGCTCTGCGAAAAGACCGAGATGCCCGAGTCATCCGAATGCTGGCCATCGAGGCTGTCCTCCTGGACGCTGTTCACGCTATAGGCCAGCGAGGGGGTGTTGGATAGCTCATCAACGGGCAGCAGGAGCGAAGTGGTCTGCATTGCCGCCGGCCGGGCTGTGACGAGCTCGCCCTGGTCTTGATCCAGCTCATCCTGATCCTGTGGCTGCTCCTGAGTGCATTTACCATAACCTAAAACGTATGATGTCAAAGCTGCCAGCAATCGATATTCAAAGCTGCGTATGGCGGCATGCCAGCAATCGATAGTCAATGCTGCAATGCCGTACATCGTCACTGATCGTCGCTGTTGCACATGGCTGCAGGCAACCAGCGGAAAGTCAAGGCGGTCAGACTTCGACATAAGAGTAGTGATAATGAACTGGGCACACTGCATAACGGTTCTTGATCAGGCTTTTCCACTGGGCAATGAGGCCTCTCGATGAGGGCGCCTCTTGGGCGTCAGATCACAGAGCTGGGCCAGCGACATGGCCGGACGCATCCCATTAATGCTGCCATTGGTCCATAGCAGTGCTCCACCTCAGAGTCCTCAACGGCCTCGTCGTCTGTGCTTAGCTAGCTGGATACGAAAAAACGTAAGATTAAAAGAGGATTCTTGAAAGCCTTGACGTGTACTCACAGCTTGTCCAGCGAAGCCTTCAGTGTGTTCTGCCTGTTAATCTTGCGCAGCAGCTTCAGCTCCTTCTCCCGCGACTTGGTGTCCTGCAGCTCCTGCTGGATCTTCTGCTCGACGGCCACATAGCCTCGTCGCAACGGCCTGCCCTCCGAGTCTCGCCCGTTGGCAAGTTGCCGTTCTCCAGGAATACCAACGCCGTGCGTGTGTTCAGCTTGAGGGTGTTGCTGTTGCTGCTGACTTCCATTCTGATGGCTCCCTGAGCTGCTGATCTTGCCCAATGGCGTGACGGGCGGCAGGGGACTATTGGGTGGGGACTATTGGGGGTCACCAGCTTGCCATGGAAGGCCACAACCCGCTGCATCACACCCTTGGTAGGGCAGGCCGCTCAGCTGCAGCATGGAAATGGTCCTGGTGATGAGCTTCTGCTGCGGCGGCTCCGGTGTCATGTTGTAGCAGCTGGGTCCAATGTAACGCTGCTCCTGGCGTGTGCCCACGGTCGGCTTGAGCGGCTGCTGCTACTTCTTGGCCTGGAGGTTGTTGTTGCTCTGCGAAAAGACCGAGATGCCCGAGTCATCCGAATGCTGACCATCGAGGCTGTCCTCCTGGACGCTGTTCACGCTATAGGCCAGCGAGGGGGTGTTGGATAGCTCATCAACGGGCAGCAGGAGCGAAGTGGTCTGCATTGCCGCCGGCCGGGCTGTGACGAGCTCGCCCTGGTCTTGATCCAGCTCATCCTGATCCTGTGGCTGCTCCTGAGTGCATTTACCATAACCTAAAACGTATGATGTCAAAGCTGCCAGCAATCGATATTCAAAGCTGCGTATGGCGGCATGCCAGCAATCGATAGTCAATGCTGCAATGCCGTACATCGTCACTGATCGTCGCTGTTGCACATGGCTGCAGGCAACCAGCGGAAAGTCAAGGCGGTCAGACTTCGACATAAGAGTAGTGATAATGAACTGGGCACACTGCATAACGGTTCTTGATCAGGCTTTTCCACTGGGCAATGAGGCCTCTCGATGAGGGCGCCTCTTGGGCGTCAGATCACAGAGCTGGGCCAGCGACATGGCCGGACGCATCCCATTAATGCTGCCATTGGTCCATAGCAGTGCTCCACCTCAGAGTCCTCAACGGCCTCGTCGTCTGTGCTTAGCTAGCTGGATACGAAAAAACGTAAGATTAAAAGAGGATTCTTGAAAGCCTTGACGTGTACTCACAGCTTGTCCAGCGAAGCCTTCAGTGTGTTCTGCCTGTTAATCTTGCGCAGCAGCTTCAGCTCCTTCTCCCGCGACTTGGTGTCCTGCAGCTCCTGCTGGATCTTCTGCTCGACGGCCACATAGCCTCGTCGCAACGGCCTGCCCTCCGAGTCTCGCCCGTTGGCGAGTTGCCGTTCTCCAGGAATACCAACGCCGTGCGTGTGTTCAGCTTGAGGGTGTTGCTGTTGCTGCTGACTTCCATTCTGATGGCTCCCTGAGCTGCTGATCTTGCCCAATGGCGTGACGGGCGGCAGGGGACTATTGGGGGTCACCAGCTTGCCATGGAAGGCCACAACCCGCTGCATCACACCCTTGGTAGGGCAGGCCGCTCAGCTGCGGCATGGAAATGGTCCTGGTGATGAGCTTCTGCTGCGGCGGCTCCGGTGTCATGTTGTAGCAGCTGGGTCCAATGTAACGCTGCTCCTGGCGTGTGCCCACGGTCGGCTTGAGCGGCTGCTGCTACTTCTTGGCCTGGAGGTTGTTGTTGCTCTGCGAAAAGACCGAGATGCCCGAGTCATCCGAATGCTGGCCATCGAGGCTGTCCTCCTGGACGCTGTTCACGCTATAGGCCAGCGAGGGGGTGTTGGATAGCTCATCAACGGGCAGCAGGAGCGAAGTGGTCTGCATTGCCGCCGGCCGGGCTGTGACGAGCTCGCCCTGGTCTTGATCCAGCTCATCCTGATCCTGTGGCTGCTCCTGAGTGCATTTACCATAACCTAAAACGTATGATGTCAAAGCTGCCAGCAATCGATATTCAAAGCTGCGTATGGCGGCATGCCAGCAATCGATAGTCAATGCTGCAATGCCGTACATCGTCACTGATCGTCGCTGTTGCACATGGCTGCAGGCAACCAGCGGAAAGTCAAGGCGGTCAGACTTCGACATAAGAGTAGTGATAATGAACTGGGCACACTGCATAACGGTTCTTGATCAGGCTTTTCCACTGGGCAATGAGGCCTCTCGATGAGGGCGCCTCTTGGGCGTCAGATCACAGAGCTGGGCCAGCGACATGGCCGGACGCATCCCATTAATGCTGCCATTGGTCCATAGCAGTGCTCCACCTCAGAGTCCTCAACGGCCTCGTCGTCTGTGCTTAGCTAGCTGGATACGAAAAAACGTAAGATTAAAAGAGGATTCTTGAAAGCCTTGACGTGTACTCACAGCTTGTCCAGCGAAGCCTTCAGTGTGTTCTGCCTGTTAATCTTGCGCAGCAGCTTCAGCTCCTTCTCCCGCGACTTGGTGTCCTGCAGCTCCTGCTGGATCTTCTGCTCGACGGCCACATAGCCTCGTCGCAACGGCCTGCCCTCCGAGTCTCGCCCGTTGGCAAGTTGCCGTTCTCCAGGAATACCAACGCCGTGCGTGTGTTCAGCTTGAGGGTGTTGCTGTTGCTGCTGACTTCCATTCTGATGGCTCCCTGAGCTGCTGATCTTGCCCAATGGCGTGACGGGCGGCAGGGGACTATTGGGTGGGGACTATTGGGGGTCACCAGCTTGCCATGGAAGGCCACAACCCGCTGCATCACACCCTTGGTAGGGCAGGCCGCTCAGCTGCAGCATGGAAATGGTCCTGGTGATGAGCTTCTGCTGCGGCGGCTCCGGTGTCATGTTGTAGCAGCTGGGTCCAATGTAACGCTGCTCCTGGCGTGTGCCCACGGTCGGCTTGAGCGGCTGCTGCTACTTCTTGGCCTGGAGGTTGTTGTTGCTCTGCGAAAAGACCGAGATGCCCGAGTCATCCGAATGCTGACCATCGAGGCTGTCCTCCTGGACGCTGTTCACGCTATAGGCCAGCGAGGGGGTGTTGGATAGCTCATCAACGGGCAGCAGGAGCGAAGTGGTCTGCATTGCCGCCGGCCGGGCTGTGACGAGCTCGCCCTGGTCTTGATCCAGCTCATCCTGATCCTGTGGCTGCTCCTGAGTGCATTTACCATAACCTAAAACGTATGATGTCAAAGCTGCCAGCAATCGATAGTCAATGCTGCAATGCCGTACATCGTCACTGATCGTCGCTGTTGCACATGGCTGCAGGCAACCAGCGGAAAGTCAAGGCGGTCAGACTTCGACATAAGAGTAGTGATAATGAACTGGGCACACTGCATAACGGTTCTTGATCAGGCTTTTCCACTGGGCAATGAGGCCTCTCGATGAGGGCGCCTCTTGGGCGTCAGATCACAGAGCTGGGCCAGCGACATGGCCGGACGCATCCCATTAATGCTGCCATTGGTCCATAGCAGTGCTCCACCTCAGAGTCCTCAACGGCCTCGTCGTCTGTGCTTAGCTAGCTGGATACGAAAAAACGTAAGATTAAAAGAGGATTCTTGAAAGCCTTGACGTGTACTCACAGCTTGTCCAGCGAAGCCTTCAGTGTGTTCTGCCTGTTAATCTTGCGCAGTAGCTTCAGCTCCTTCTCCCGCGACTTGGTGTCCTGCAGCTCCTGCTGGATCTTCTGCTCGACGGCCACATAGCCTCGTCGCAACGGCCTGCCCTCCGAGTCTCGCCCGTTGGCGAGTTGCCGTTCTCCAGGAATACCAACGCCGTGCGTGTGTTCAGCTTGAGGGTGTTGCTGTTGCTGCTGACTTCCATTCTGATGGCTCCCTGAGCTGCTGATCTTGCCCAATGGCGTGACGGGCGGCAGGGGACTATTGGGTGGGGACTATTGGGGGTCACCAGCTTGCCATGGAAGGCCACAACCCGCTGTATCACACCCTTGGTAGGGCAGGCCGCTCAGCTGCGGCATGGAAATGGTCCTGGTGATGAGCTTCTGCTGCGGCGGCTCCGGTGTCATGTTGTAGCAGCTGGGTCCAATGTAACGCTGCTCCTGGCGTGTGCCCACGGTCGGCTTGAGCGGCTGCTGCTACTTCTTGGCCTGGAGGTTGTTGTTGCTCTGCGAAAAGACCGAGATGCCCGAGTCATCCGAATGCTGGCCATCGAGGCTGTCCTCCTGGACGCTGTTCACGCTATAGGCCAGCGAGGGGGTGTTGGATAGCTCATCAACGGGCAGCAGGAGCGAAGTGGTCTGCATTGCCGCCGGCCGGGCTGTGACGAGCTCGCCCTGGTCTTGATCCAGCTCATCCTGATCCTGTGGCTGCTCCTGAGTGCATTTACCATAACCTAAAACGTATGATGTCAAAGCTGCCAGCAATCGATATTCAAAGCTGCGTATGGCGGCATGCCAGCAATCGATAGTCAATGCTGCAATGCCGTACATCGTCACTGATCGTCGCTGTTGCACATGGCTGCAGGCAACCAGCGGAAAGTCAAGGCGGTCAGACTTCGACATAAGAGTAGTGATAATGAACTGGGCACACTGCATAACGGTTCTTGATCAGGCTTTTCCACTGGGCAATGAGGCCTCTCGATGAGGGCGCCTCTTGGGCGTCAGATCACAGAGCTGGGCCAGCGACATGGCCGGACGCATCCCATTAATGCTGCCATTGGTCCATAGCAGTGCTCCACCTCAGAGTCCTCAACGGCCTCGTCGTCTGTGCTTAGCTAGCTGGATACGAAAAAACGTAAGATTAAAAGAGGATTCTTGAAAGCCTTGACGTGTACTCACAGCTTGTCCAGCGAAGCCTTCAGTGTGTTCTGCCTGTTAATCTTGCGCAGCAGCTTCAGCTCCTTCTCCCGCGACTTGGTGTCCTGCAGCTCCTGCTGGATCTTCTGCTCGACGGCCACATAGCCTCGTCGCAACGGCCTGCCCTCCGAGTCTCGCCCGTTGGCAAGTTGCCGTTCTCCAGGAATACCAACGCCGTGCGTGTGTTCAGCTTGAGGGTGTTGCTGTTGCTGCTGACTTCCATTCTGATGGCTCCCTGAGCTGCTGATCTTGCCCAATGGCGTGACGGGCGGCAGGGGACTATTGGGTGGGGACTATTGGGGGTCACCAGCTTGCCATGGAAGGCCACAACCCGCTGCATCACACCCTTGGTAGGGCAGGCCGCTCAGCTGCAGCATGGAAATGGTCCTGGTGATGAGCTTCTGCTGCGGCGGCTCCGGTGTCATGTTGTAGCAGCTGGGTCCAATGTAACGCTGCTCCTGGCGTGTGCCCACGGTCGGCTTGAGCGGCTGCTGCTACTTCTTGGCCTGGAGGTTGTTGTTGCTCTGCGAAAAGACCGAGATGCCCGAGTCATCCGAATGCTGACCATCGAGGCTGTCCTCCTGGACGCTGTTCACGCTATAGGCCAGCGAGGGGGTGTTGGATAGCTCATCAACGGGCAGCAGGAGCGAAGTGGTCTGCATTGCCGCCGGCCGGGCTGTGACGAGCTCGCCCTGGTCTTGATCCAGCTCATCCTGATCCTGTGGCTGCTCCTGAGTGCATTTACCATAACCTAAAACGTATGATGTCAAAGCTGCCAGCAATCGATATTCAAAGCTGCGTATGGCGGCATGCCAGCAATCGATAGTCAATGCTGCAATGCCGTACATCGTCACTGATCGTCGCTGTTGCACATGGCTGCAGGCAACCAGCGGAAAGTCAAG
Organism: Drosophila serrata; assembly: GCF_035046125.1. Classification (NCBI taxonomy): domain Eukaryota; kingdom Metazoa; phylum Arthropoda; class Insecta; order Diptera; family Drosophilidae; genus Drosophila; species Drosophila serrata. The sequence goes on along the minus strand of NW_028257174.1, from coordinate 6,325,700 downwards.
GCGGTCAGACTTCGACATAAGAGTAGTGATAATGAACTGGGCACACTGCATAACGGTTCTTGATCAGGCTTTTCCACTGGGCAATGAGGCCTCTCGATGAGGGCGCCTCTTGGGCGTCAGATCACAGAGCTGGGCCAGCGACATGGCCGGACGCATCCCATTAATGCTGCCATTGGTCCATAGCAGTGCTCCACCTCAGAGTCCTCAACGGCCTCGTCGTCTGTGCTTAGCTAGCTGGATACGAAAAAACGTAAGATTAAAAGAGGATTCTTGAAAGCCTTGACGTGTACTCACAGCTTGTCCAGCGAAGCCTTCAGTGTGTTCTGCCTGTTAATCTTGCGCAGCAGCTTCAGCTCCTTCTCCCGCGACTTGGTGTCCTGCAGCTCCTGCTGGATCTTCTGCTCGACGGCCACATAGCCTCGTCGCAACGGCCTGCCCTCCGAGTCTCGCCCGTTGGCAAGTTGCCGTTCTCCAGGAGGACCAACGCCGTGCGGGTGTTCACCTTGAGGGTGTTGCTGTTGCATGACAATTGGCAAAAATTTAAATTCTTTTTAATTTCAAAATGAATTTGCAGATTTATTAACCTTATAAAAACTAGCATAGGACATCTTTCCGAATTAAAATCATTTTTGGCTTGTTATGATACTTTTATACTTAGTTAAACAAACAATTTTCACTTAAAATATAAATAAATATCGACTAAAAAAATGGTATTATAATTTTAGACAGAACTTTGTACGAATGTGAAGGAGTCATTTCCGACCCTTTAATTCATATATTTTCTTAATCAGGATCAACAGGGGAATCTTTCTAGCTATCTCCGGCAGGGAATTTTTTTTTTTTTAAATCGTCGATTTTTTAATAAAAAGGAAAGAGGTTACATCATTAAAATTATGAAAAATTTGATTTTTTGTACGTTTCATACTGAGTATGCAGCTTTATTAACCTTATAAAAACTAACATAGGGCAGCTTTCCGAATTAAAATTAAAGCATTTTTGGTTAGTTATGAGCAATTTTATGTTTTGATTTGTACAAGGAATTATATCATTTTAAAAATATAGAAAAATTTCATTTGTAAAATGATAGTATTTCATATATAAATTCTCAAATGCAATATTAACTTGATCTGCTTTTGGCATATTTAGCATTAAATTTCGGAATCTAGTTTCAAAATCTGTTGGCACATAATTGTGATAAAAAGTTTCAGCGTATAAAAGCATGAATATATATTATATATCCCCAGAGATTGGATCTGCCGGCCATAACTCAAATCAGCTGTGGATTCTAATGAATTATAAACACAAACACGAAACGACATCGAATTGGAGGGAACTGGAGGTATTCCATGGAGTCGCGGAGCTCCAAGACCGCTGTGGATGTTAATATTTTAAATGCTTATCGGGGCAAATGTATCTATCGCATGCATGTGTATCTTTTACATATAATTGATATTATCTGCATTGATTCGACGTCGTTTTCAACCTCGTTCCCTCACCCGCCGGTGTCTCATTTTCTTAGTTTTCAGTTCTCGATTCCCTGTCCCCTGCTTCAGTTTCTGTTTCTCCAACTCTTTCTTCTCAGACTGTTTTCTGTGGCTCTGGGTCTTTGTTTTATGATCGAACATTTGGACATTCCAATGCTCCCCAGTCCCCAAGTGCACTGGGAAAATATATATTATATCTAGACTTTATAAATTGAAAACAATCAAGGTGAACAAGATATTATGAAACCTAGAAAGGCTAAAGATTTAAACCATAAATATAATGATTATTATTGTAAAGAAACATTGAAACTATATATTGTTTTTATCTTAGTAAGCCTCATCTTTAAGCTAGAAAACTTCAGCTTATAAGATCTTAGCTTTTGCCTTGAAAACCCATCTATAATCATAGATTTAAAATCAAATTTGGCACACAAACAATATATAAAAATCTACCATTATAAGCCTCATCTTGAAGTGAGCTTCTTAACTTGTTTTTAGCAGTGTATTCCCCGCTTTAGGCCCGACCTCAAAGTCAACCTCAATCGGGGCTCCAATGCTGCTGGCCCATAAATATGTTGACAGAGACAGAGACGGGGCTAGGCGGGTGAAAGCGAGACAGTTGATGATCATGTTGACAATGTTTCGCCGGAGTTCATTTCGTTTCGGTTTCGATTCTGGGAATTGAAATTGAATTGAAAACCTTTTCGTGTTTTGACTCTGTCTCACTCGCGGCTCCCACTTATTCCCATGATATGCATTCATTAATAATGTTAATCGATTTGGGATAACTCTCCGCAATCCAAAAGCGAACTCTTGATCCCATCCACAGAGGGGCCAGTTGCCACCGAATGTTGCCCTTTCCCATTCACCTCTTCACTTGTTTGTGGCAGCAGAGGAAGGTTGGGGCAGCACATTGTCTAAGTGCCTCCCACTTTTGAGTGCTCCCAGTCCGCCTCTCAATTAGTTCGCCTTCTGTTCACCCTTTTTCCCCTCCCCCCTTTTCTTTTGGCCAAGACTTTTCCCTACATTTTCCCCAGGCAGACTCTGGGGCATAAATCAGAGAGCGAGGAGCGCCGGCTGAGGGACATCAAATGGGGCTCAAATCAAAATGTCATAATTCCAGCGGGCGACATCAGCGACAATACGTCAACAGACTTCACCCTTTCCTGGAGAGGATCGGGGTTTAGGGGGATGGAATCTGGAATAGGATGAGCATCCCACACCCACCCACCACTCGCTGTGTCACTCCTCCGTTTAATTAGTCGCCCGCGCCGGCGTCGCAAACAAATCACATAATTATGATTGAGCGCAGGCAGGCAACTCTTTCTATTTGGCTTCCGATGGGGAGCTGGGGGATTCCCCCTTTTTTCCCAATGGAACACTCCTCTCCCGCTGCCACTGTGGCGCATTTTGGGGTTTCCTTTATGGGCCGTCAGAGACGCGTGCATAAATATAAATCAGGGCCGGCTCACAGCTGCCGTAATTGAATGCAAATGTCCATCCAAAAATACGATGGATCTAAAGTGTTCTTCCCCCCCTAAGTTATCCCTCTGCTCTGGAGGACTATACAAGCGATAGTGTTGTGCATTTCTCTCAGATCTTGGGGGATCTATATTTATTATTTGTAGATATTTTGTAGCATTTTATCTTGATGAATATAGAGACTGATGAACGAACACGCAACTAAATGAATAGATAGATAAATTATCTTAAGGATGAGCAGGATTATATACAAAGGATCGAATGGGAAATCTATCATAAGTAAGCTTATTCGACAAATCAAAATTTAAAAATCTCATAACTCAGCCAAAAAAGCCTTAAATTCAAATCGGAAAGCAGTCATATGCTAGTTTTTATAATGTTAATAAGTCTGCATACTCAGTTTGAAATGTAAAAAAAATCAAATTTTTGACAATTTTCTTTTTTTTTCAAAAATCTAAAATTCTAAAAAAAATTTTTTTCTTTCCGGAGGTAACCAGAAAAATTCCCCTGTTGATCCTGATCAAGAATATATATGATTTATAGGGTCGGAAATGATTCCTTCCCTGCCTTACAAGCTTCTGACTGAAATCTTAGAACCCTTCAAGGGTATATTCGGTTTTTTTTAAAACCAAATTATTTTGGCACTTTTCCCGCTGGTTTTCCCAATAATTTTCCGTCAGCACTGATGGGCCACATCCCTCCCATTTCCCGCTTTCCCGCGGAGGCGACAATCTGCTCTAAATTATCACGTGTAGGTGCCGCCGTCGGTTGGCCCCGCTTTTTCATTGCTCCATTGTGTTTGCTGGCGATGCGTGGAAAACTAATTTCCCACTCTCTCTATCCCTATCTCCATCCCGCTCTGGCATATTTTCCTGTGCCATTCATCTTGTGCATTTCTCTGATATTCATAATTTGTGGCGTGTGCTGGCGATGGATGGCAAAGAGGCTGGAGGATGTCGCCTGCTGCCGAGTGTCTCCTCCTTTTGTCATGTTGTTAAATTGCACCACGTGTTTTTGATAATGACGACATAATTATGCACATAGGAAAAATGCAGTGGCATTGAGATGAAAGGGGAGCCGGAAAATGTGTAATTTTCCGACCTAAAGAAGAGGAGGCTTCTCAGGGAGCAAGAGAGCTGATGCAATTGTTTAAATAACAAAGTTCAGGAGCTAAGATATTAATTTATTTCTTATATAAAGTACCCCGAAACTTTGGAATATATTTTAGAAATTATAAAACCTAATATTTATGCCTTAAATGATTTATTTGGGACTCTTTCTTAACCCTCTGTTTGCTAGAGCTTGTCAACCCTCTCAAAGATCTAACAAATGAAATGTCAAAAAGCAAAACAACAAAAACCAAAAACAAAAGACAGCAAGGATAATGTACAAAGGATAATGGGTTATGTGAGAAGAAACCGCCCGCGGTCATTTAGAGCACTAATTTAAATATCGTTAGTAAACAATTAAAAACAAAGAAATGCCAGGACGCAGGACAATGCGACGCATACGTAAAGCCTCATGTCAACGCCCATGAAACGCCCCGAGGCGTGGCAGCAGTTGCTGGTATCCAGGAGCAGGAGCAGGAGTAGCAAGGACCTGTGGCAGCCAGAGGGAGGGTGCGCATAAATGTCAACAAGGAAAAACCCAAAACATCAAAGTCTCTTTATGGGTAAAGTCTCTCCCTCTCACGTACCTGGCATATCCTGTGCATATTGTGTATCCTGACTTTGTTATCCTGGTCGAGCATGCCCCGAACTGTGCAGGATATCTGCGTAGGAGAAGGACGAACAATGAAGCAGCCCAGACGACGACAGTTTTCTGTGGCTTGTGACAGGAGTTGGAATTGGTTATTGAGATGGGAACGAAGGCAGGTGTTGTGTGTCATGGATCCGGGCACTGTAACTGGTCTTGGGTCCTGGCTCCTGGTTCCTTGAGTCTTCCTCCTGGTTCCTGATTCCTTCTTCTTTACCCCACTTGCATTCCAAATGCCATTTGTCAGGCGAAATGGGAATCGTGCCTTATCGATGCGGGGCTAACAGGCACATGGTCTCAGCCACGTGTCCTTCCCAAAGGAAGAGCTTGGACCAGGGTCACCTGATGATGCTTTTCCCACCAGGGATGAGTGGGTGGGTGGCAAGTCCTGATGCTGCTGCTGCTGCTGGTAATATGATCCCTGCGTGCCTTGGCATAATTTGTTATCTCGGTGCCCTTTTTGTGCTGACGTTGATTATTTTCCGCCGCACTCGCTCCTCCTGGGCTTCCCCATTAAAAGATGCACAACAACACACACACACCTTTTGTGGCCACAGAAAAATATCGATTACATTTCGCTGAAAGTTTTCGTTACGCAAAAAAACAGAAAAGAAATACCAAAAACGAATAATGCAACGAAATGAAATGGAATAAATACAAATAAAAGCGACCAGAAGACAAAAGAACCGCGGAACAAAAGCAGCCAGGTCTTGGATCCCACATAACCATAAATAAGGGTAATAAAAGTGATGTTCAGTTGTCGCAGCTGCATCTTCCCATCGCTCCACGGCTCCAAATCGAAAGATACAGGAGGCCACAGGACGCCGATACAGATACAGATACAGATACTTGCTGATACTGCCAAAGTGCAGATACTCGTTCCGCAATTTGGTCCAAAGAGATGCGGATACAGATACCAATAATCATAACATTAACTCAGCCGCCGGAAGGACTAATGAGATCCAAACTGAACTCTTTGGCAAAGATTTATCCTGCATTTTATAATAATGTATTATACTTAACTTATGAGCAAGTAAAGGTGAAGTAATTAAGGGTGTTCTTCAGATATCTCAAGTTCTATGCCTAATTATTTAATTGAGGTTTGTGTAAACGAAAAACCTTACGAAATCATAAAAATTATAAAAAAATAAAAAGCATATGTTATTGAAATCTTAATTAACAATGGGAAACCAATATTTGATAGCCCAAGTATACATTCACATGCAGTTTGCAATTGAATTATAGGATTAAATTGGAAATCATACAGCTAAACTTATAATATTTATTGATATTTTTATATGACAATTTTTGTGGAAAAATCAAAGGTTAAAAATCGCATAACTCGGCCAAAAAATCATTAATTTCAATTCGAAAAGCAGTCATATGCTAGTTTTTATAATGTTAATAAGTCTGCATACTCAGTTTGAAATGTCAAAAAATTCAAATTTTTGACAATTTTAATGATGTAACCCCTTTCCTTTTTTTCAAAAAATCCAAAATTTTAGAAAAAAATTGTTCTTGCCGAAGATAGCTATAAAGATTCCCCTGTTGATCCTGATGAAGAATATATATGATTTATGGGGTCGGAAATGATTCCTTTACTAAGTTTAAAGCTTCTGACTAGGTATTATATGTGTTCTCGAAGTTTGTTTGTTTTACATAGATTTTTGTTATTAAAACCTTAAAAACAACTTTTCTTTTCCAGATTTGCTGTTCTCAAGCCTGTTTTAAGAAGATAAGTATACACTTTGTTTAGCTTTTGAGAACACAATAAAAAACAATGGATTGCCTTTGGCTATGCTTGAATTTTATTAATATAATTATAAGTATTGTTATTATTTTCCATCCTGTTATTATATTTATTATTATCTCTCTTATTTTCATTATTATTCTGATGCATTTTCCCTTAAGCAATCTAGGATTATGTTGCACTTAAACCCAACTGTTAATAATCGCGGTAAATGTGAGGCCTCGCATAATAATAGACACCGACAATATACATATGTGTATAAATATATTGATAAGTATATATAAGTAGTAAAAAAAAAACAATGTAAAGTTGGACTTAAAACACTCAATGGAATCTCCCTCTTCCTATATCCTGTGTATATATCTATATATATTTTTTTGTGTTTCCCGCCTTCGGCTTTGATCTAGGATCTGCGAGCTGTGAAACAATCGTATACGTGGAGAGGTCCTCAACTCCTCTACATGTGTAAAAGGAGCCGCCTGGCCAAATGCTCTTTTTCCCTTTTCATTTCGATATTTTCCCCCTGCTTCCCTTCTGCACCGGGACCCTTGAAATTGTTCCATTGTTTCCAGACAAAGGATGCTCGTGCGTTATTAAAAACAATATTCGAGGGCTTAGCCATAATGCTTGGATGGGCAGGACAGGGAAGGAGCAGGAGCAGAGTCGAGTCATATGGGGAGTGTCCTTATCTCGCATCTCGGCATTAACACTTTGGCAAAAATAAACACAAGCACACATGCACACACTCTCTCTCAGGCTCTCTCTCTCGGACAGGACACAAAATGGCCGCCAAAGGACTCGAGGCCAGACACTCCCCCGCAAACCGGAAATGGATCGATTTTGGACCCCGCTCCCTATGTTTTCTTTAAAATTGTTTGAATTTAAAGATTTCTGAACTTAACATGTATGTATAAAAACCAATTAAAGTCTAATGTTTTCTATTAAAATGGCCAAGAAAATGTCCTAGTTTGAGCCTGCCCCCAATTCAGACCTCTATTCTCTCCCTTAGAGCTTTTCGAAGGCATTGGCATTGGTGAGCAACTCCCGGGTGAGACGCCACACCTGCTTGGCAGCCTGCTCCAAGGCCGATGGAGACTTGCCCTTGAACATATCCAATCCGGGCAGGAAGTAGTGCGGACAGCGGCGATACTGGAGGCAGGATATCAGCTGCAGGAAGATGCCATTGATCCTGTCCGCCACACAGCCCTCGTCCCACTCAAAGTCCCGCGGATGCTTCTCGCACTCGTACAGCAGCAGGTTCTTGAGATGATAGGCGCTGATGGGATTACCAGGCAGCTCCAAGTGCTTGTCCCGCAGGGTTTTCAGCATGCTCAGGCAGCGACGGCGACAGCCACCTGGAAGGATTTAGTTACAGTTACTATTTAAAGATCCTTAGATCCAGAAACCCACCTTGAAGCAATCGATTCTCTGCCTCAAAGAAGCTCAGCACCCAGGCATCGCCCTCCATGCTGGCAGCATTGCTGCTTCCACTATTATTATTATTATTATTGTTATTCTTGTTCTGCATCAGGATACTCTCCTTGGACAGCAAATCGAATCCCTCGGTCTTCACCTCTGCCACGATATTGGGATGTGGCCATGGCAGATGCGGCACTGGCCAGTGGGCAGCAGATCTTGGCCAGATCCCGGAGCACTTGAATGCCGGCGTTATCTGGACAATGAAGCGTTCCCTTATGCGCAGCTTCACCTCGGTGGTATCTCCAATCATCTTGACCATATCCCGATAGACACTCTTATCGCAGGCCTGCGCCACCAGGGTCTGGAAGCGGGCACGAATCTTTCGCGAGGATAAGTAACCGCTGGCTGTGATGAACTCCACCCACAGGGACATGGAACGTTTCCGCCCATCACTTAGCTTGAGGACAGCACAGCCCGGCAAGGTGCCATCGTCCACGAAATTAAAGACTCCCATCTGGTTCAGATAGAGCACAATCTCGAACTCATTGGGGGAGATCACCTCAACGCCCTCGAATCTGCGAAGAAGATAATATAGTTTCTGTATTCCTTTCAAGAGTGAAATGTTATGGATAAAATCAGGGAAAAATCACAGCTCTCTCTCTCTCTTATTGATTTCTGCGTAATTCCAGTCCACTATGACTGTCATCGCTTCCGATTTCTGCTCGGTCCAGTGACTACTCTTCACCCAACTCCATTCCACTCCACCTTCCACTCCAAGTCCAGTGGTATCGTTACAGGCAAAAGTGCAGCGTCAGTGTCTGTTAAGTGTCAAGTCATGCCCATCGGGGATTCCCCCAATTAAGACCAAGTGAAGGTGACTTTTATGGGTCTGCTCTCTGGAGTATACACATAGATATACTTAATAATGAAATAGGTAAATGTAGGAACGATTTAATTGAAATGCTGCTAATGTTTACTACCTTATTTATATTTTGCATAAGTTATAGATAGATATAAATATCTCCTCAATTTATAAATACTCATAACGTTTCCTTTGATTCCTCCCTAATTTCCATTATTTAAATATATATTTAACGCCTTACCTGCCATTGCACTCCACGAGGCTGGAGATGAAGCGCGGCTCCTGCAGTTCCACCTCCTTGAGAATGTCCTGGACAATCTTGCAGATCTCACGGATAGCCGTCGCTGTCTTGAACATCCGTGCCTGGACGCGTTCAGCACAATATCGATTCATTTGGTAAATCATCCGCGTCTGGGCGGCCATCATATCCGGCGGCACCAGCATTGCGAATGCTGTTCTTGCTCCTGCTCTAGGTCTTGCTCCTTTTCCTGCTCCTCCTGCTGCTCCTGCTCTATCTTGATGCTGCTGCTGCTCCTCCTCCTCCTCCTGTTGCTCCTGGTGCCCCTCCTGCTGCTATTCTAACTCCTATCTGGGATCTCCTTCTGCGGCGACACTGGGTCTGGCGGTCAACTACAAAGTCAAGAGCGGCGAGCCAATTATGCGAAATTCGGGAGCGGAGATGGAGCTGAAGCTGAAGCTGAAGCTGAAGTTGGAGCTGAGGAAGATCACCAGGGAGATCGCCCGATCGCGGACAGAACAAAGGAACAATTCAATTGTGAGTTACGGTGACAGGCGGAGCGGCAACAATGGGCACAAGTGGAGCACGACAAGAGCTCTCTGTTCTGTACTTGTGGATGTATCTTGCCCTGCGTGTATCTTCAGTTGTATATAGTATTTTAATGTATCTGTATCTGTATCTGTATCTGTGACTGTGACTGCAACTGCATCCGGCGGATTGCAGTCACTTGGCTCCTTTTGGGGAGCAACTCGTTTTTGACCGAATCTCTGGAATTAGCCGCAAACGGATGCGTTTAGCGAATGGCTTTCGTGTCGAATGGCTCCGCTCAGTGACCAGCTGCCATTTGGCGCGGATACCCACACCGATGTCCCGGGGTCCCGAATCCCAGAGAGTCCGATACCGAAACCGAAACCGAATCCGATACCGATTCGCACAAACGTCGCGCCTTCTTCTGGGTTTGGCGTTGTAAATCTCGCGGATATTTACAGCTTCGGCAGATAAAGATAAAGTGCAGTCTGTGTATCTGGCGAATCCGCCATTTCATGGAATTTTTTTACGCTGCAGCACAGATACGAGTGCAGATGCAGATACAGATACACAAGAGGCGGCGGCGGCGGCTCAGATACCGATACACAGATGCAGATACATGTCCGACTGTCACGTGACAGGCGTCTCTGTCTCGTGCCACGCATTCCAACGTCCAACGCTCAACGTCATCCCAAAATCGGAGAGTCCGACTCCAAAAAAATCGATGAGATACTCCCCGGTCCTCATATACCCCTTTGCATCCGCATCTGCTGGCTATCCGTATTTATATCTGCAAAAGCTTCGAAAAACCAGGGTGAAAAATGTACTGTGGCACGACCAAAAGATACCCTTTAATGATAAAGGTTTATTTAGAGATTTATATTCCTTTTAATCTATTTAATTAATTTATCATTTATTAACTCAAGTTTAAAATATTCACTGATATAATGGGGTTTTGTAGAATTAAAAGAAAAGTCAATATCTTATTAGTATCTGTATCTACATTTAGGAATTCTAGTGCCTTGAAAGCTTGCTTAGATACTTTCGTTTCTGTTTAGATACTTTAATTTTATGACTTATTACTAAATACTAAATTCCAAATACTAAATTGAAGTTAAGAATCAATCGGAATCGTTAGTAATTTTCATATTTACACCCCTGTTATTTAAACTTATAATATTAGGTATGAATTATTTAAACCTAAGGCACTTGAAACTTGTAAAAAATAATTAAACTTATTGCAAATATCTATCAAATCTTCTAAAATCTAAATAGACTTACCATTACGAGGTATTTCTAGCCGCAAAGTTTGCCTTTCAATAAGTATCTCTCGCTCGTATCTGTGCAAGCAATTGTATCTGCGTATCTGCATCTGTGTAGCCCGTGTATCTATCGCTCTCCCGCCGCATCGCGTTTGGGCATGTGTGTATCTGTGAGAGAGTGCTGGCCAAGCATTGGTTAAAGGTAGCTCCGCCCATTCTGTGGCCGTTCCGGTGCGGCGCTCTCTTTGAAGTGCCTTTTGCCGCGAACTCATACTACGCGCATGTGTGTGTGTGTATCTGTGTGTAAATTTAATTTGTTAAATACATTTCGGCCTGCCATCGCGTACGAGCTGTGTGCAATAATTTATCTGAAATGTGCACTCATTTAGCAAAGAGCAACCCTCGTCCATGTTCGCCGACGACAACGACGGCAACGGCGACGGCGATATCTTTATATCTCACGGATACACGGAGCACGGGCACAGGCACAGGCACAGGCACAGGCCCAGGCATATACACTTACACTCATAAATATGTCGCGTGGATTAATGTGCCCGCTGGCAATTTCTGACAGCCATCCACAGAGCCCAGTTCCTCGGTCTCCCTCCTTATGTATCTGTAAGTACGCCGCAGCACTGTGTATCTCAGCTCGGCTCAGCTAAAGTCTAGGGACTGGCGACTCGGATACGGATGCGGATGTGGCTGTGGATGCAGATGACTCATGACTCCTGACGGACAGTTGGACATTTAGCTAGATCAAAGCGGCCGTGGCCTCTTCCAATTAGACAAATCCCAGACGCTGTCACTAATTCAAATGGAGGCAAAAACACGAGCCAAACAGAATAGCAAACATTTCTGGCATTGTTTTCTCGCTTTGAAATGGGAAATGTCATCGTAAAGATATAGCTCTTAAGATACAATAGTTTAGAAAAGAATTATATATACAAATATAGGAAAAATTGTAACTATTTTGTAATATTTTGCAAGACTAAGCAAAAGTCTGTGGGTTAACTCAGAGCTCTCTTAACTATATGATGTTTTTAATATTTTCTTCAACACTTTATTCCTGAGTCTCCTGTAAATTTTCTAGTAACAAACCCCCTGCAGTTTTTCTAGAAAATCAGCTAATTTCCAATCATTTATATGAAATAAGCATATCATAGGGAATTAACCATAAAAAATCTCCTTAAAGTTAAGGGAAGGTTTCAAGTAAAAAGATAGAATGTGAATCTTAAGATATTATACCTCTTCTTAATACTAATATATAATCTAAGCACTAATTTATAAAATATATAACAATACCAATGCTTAACGACTACACCTCTTTGTAAATAGTATTTAGCATAAACTTTTGAAGTAATTTCCTGATTCTCCCCATCGCTTCTTATTGTATCTTTTCTTTCCTTGCCTACTGTGTATCTGTATCTGTTCTGTTCAGGCCTTTTGTTCGGTTTTCATTGACATCAATCAGTGGCAGTTTTTGGCCAGAGATCTAGCCGTATCTAAATAGTATTCAGCCCATTCCAAAAAGCCAATTTGTTGGCGACGTGAATCGAAGATGTCAGTTGAATTTTAATGGAGTTCAAATGAATGGGAATACGGAGATACTAACCATGGAGGATGAAGTCCAGCCAGGTGACACTTGGCTGATTTTTTGGCGCGGAACTGAGGGATTTCCACAAAAGATACCTAGTAAGAGAGGGTCACATTTCTGCATATAAAAGTAGAAGGGATTCAGCAGGATATCAGACTGGCATATGCCGTGTATACATATATATCTCTAAGATCTGTAGGAAAATTTGAATATAATTTATGTGCAATCGTCGCTTTTTTCTCGGTTGGCCGCCTCTCTCGGGGTCTCTTTTTGGAACCGATCGGATCGCTTCCATTTCCCCCAAAATGAAGAACGATCCATCCATCTAAACGTTTGTCACTTGCTGCCTTGTCGCCGGAACGTTTGTCTTCTTGCTGCTCCGCCAGCTCTGCTCCTTCGTTGTCGCGTCATCGTCGAGTGTGTTGTCCAACTGTCCACCATAGCCCACTCCCTGGCCCATGCCCATGCCCATCCTCGTCCCTTTGGCCAACCATCATCGGGATCGTTTATTTCCCAGCTACGTACATATATCAGGCTGTCCAGCTGAGTTGGATTCGTGGAAAACGCAAGAAAAAAGTAAGCTAGAGCGCGTCTTATAAGATCATGTATCTAGATCTAAGAACCTAAGGTAGAATCACCATACCCCTGTTTTGGGTATAGCCCAAGGTTCAGTCACCTTCAGTCCTAAATAATGAGCTTAAGAAATATTATATTGGATGGGTTTAGAAATATTTCATTATAAAGTACTGAACGTAACCTTTATAAACAACCCTTTATATACTCTCTCTAACTTGTAGATTTCAAGATTAGTATATGATCAAGTTTTTGATACAACTTTTCCTTACTTAGTAGTAGAATCCTGTAGAATATATAGACCCCAAAAAACACAAAGCTCTTGGAATTCCCAATCTATGCTGACATCGATACCAAGCCCCTTCCCTTACTCACATCCCAGAGGAAGACATCTGATGAATTAATAAGCAGACCGAGCTCAGTGCAACCTGGTGCAGTGCTAAGCGGATTTGCGTTTATGGCCATTAACCCGGGGACAGAATTGTGGAGATACCTTGAGGATGGGTTGGATACAAAGAAAGACGCCGGAGAGATCGAACTTTTTGCTGGCTTTCCTTGAAGGCAGACTTTTGACTACTTTATTGAATTATGACAGCGAACAAATCAGCGACACGATCCGCGATCCAAAATATATATCCAAGTGCATTGGAACTCGACGACATGTGTTCCGCCCGGATCTGATTCGAATATTAATTGGTTTGAATGCAACAATCTCTCGACGACAAGTGCAGCTTCGATGGAGACGAAGACGAAGACGAAGACCCACTGATGTCATTTTACTTAACATTAATTTCAAATAATATCATAATTTATCGTTACAACAAAGGGCTGGCTGGGCATTGGCCCTTGGATCTCGGACATTGATTCACATTTCAGACACGTAACCGGGAATCGATCTCAATTTCGTAGTTCAGATATCACGCGCACACAAAAACGAAGGAGAACTCTGTGGAGGATCGGTATCGATACTGGGTACTCCCCCGGCACTTGCGATGCCACGTTCCTTGGGCTTTCTGGTTCTGTTTGTTTTTGGTCAATATATGCGCAACGGCGGCCCTTTTCAAGATGCCCACGATCACGTTGACATTTCGCCTGGGCGCGGGAGTCGGATCCCAGTCGCTGTCCACAAAACCAGATCCTTCTACCAACCTCCTAATCCCCCTGCCCAACATGTTGACATGTCGCTGGCCATGATTGATTTAGGGCCGCTTTTTGTTTTCCACCGAAGTCCAGGCCATTTGAACCCATTGTTTTTGGCCCAGAAAATGGGCAGAGGAGGAGGAGGAGGAGGAGACTCTGCTTTGTGGTTCAATAACTGGCAACCGGGAATCAGTGTTGACTCTCTGACTCTGTCCCTGGTCTCTCATGTTAATTGATAGTTGGTTATAGCTGGGATTAGACGGTTTGATCGGTGAGTGTAATGCAGGCGATAGGGTTTCCGGGAAATTACCATCCATTTGAGGTATATGGAAGCTATATGATATGGATAGTTAGTATTTAATAGTTGAATATTTTTATACCCTTGCAGGGGGTTTTATAAGTATATAAGGTGAAGGAGTCATTTCCGACCCTATAAAGCATATATATTCTTGATCAGCATTAAAAACTGAATCGATCTAGTCATGTTTTAAAGAAACAAATTTTTGTCGATTTTTTTTCTCAAAAAATCGTCCTTAAAATCATCGTTTAAATTGTCAAAAATTGTCCAAATTTTAAATTTTTTATTGAGTATACAGATTTATTAACCTTCAAAAAACTAATACAGAGCAGCTTTCCGTTTTGAAATTGATGCTTTTTTGACTGAGTTATGGCTTTTTTTAAATTTTGATTTGTACAAAATTACACTACATAAAATTATTAACAAATATCACTTGAAAGAAAGCAAATATTTCAGGTCTTCTGGCTGCCAAGGACTTAACTTACAAAGTAGGGAACAATTAGAGCTATTACAAATATACTATTTAATTATTATTGCACTTATTTAACACTCCTTGTCATTGAATATTTATACTTGCTGCACTCCTACAATACAAAAGTAAAAGATATCAATTTATATTATTTATAGATTCTTAGCTCACATACCAATTGATGATAGATTCTTTCATTCAATGCAAGGCAAAGGAACCCCATCTCAAGGTCTCCCCCCAATCTATCACCTGTAAATGTAAAAATACCTGGTTCAGGTGAAATTTAGCAGCAGCCAAAAACAAAAAAGGATTTCAGCGACAAGGAGGAGGAGCTGCAGTCGAAGTCAGAGTTGGAGTTGGAGTCCAGTCCCTGTTCCAGGTTCCAGGTTCCAGGGGAGGCTGCCTTGAGGCGCTGCCTCTCCCTCCACCTCCCTTGAACGTATTAAATTAATATTTACTTTTTGTCAAAAGGCTATAATCAAGCACGCTGGCGATGACAGGCTAAGAGGCTCTAATTACAGCTTGTTACCTTGATGCAGCGGCCACACAGGTCGTGGCTCACTTCGCTTCACCTTGGCCTCGGACTGGGCCTGGGTCTGGATCTCGCTCTGGATGTGGATGTGGATTGGAAACAGGAACGGGTTGGGCATGGAGCTGGGTATGTGCATGTGGCCAGTGCAGATGTGGACTTAGAAGCGGTTACCTTGGGCCTGGCAGGGGGAACTGCAGCGTCCGCGTCCGTCTTCCGTTTATGCTAAGTGGCTAGCGCCGTCGGTTGGCCACATCCTCATCCTCGTCGTCGTCCTCGTCCTCCTTCTGCTGCTCCTTCTCTTGTCCTGCCTCTACCCTCCTTTTCCTTTAACCCAAAAAAATACTCGCGTGATCTTGGCAACAGAAAACACTACAAAAAATGTTTTTCAAAGGTTAAATATTATAAGAAATGAGCTGGAACATATATCTTTCAGAGAAACGGATGTTAAATGTAGAGTTGATCAGTAAGTATCTTTCAACAGTAAGTTAATATGAACAGTGAGTAACGATGATCAGTAATTGACAATGATCAGTAAGTATCAATGAACATTAAGTAACTATGAGCAATAAGTAACTATAAACAGTAAGTATCTATGAGCAATTAGTAACTATAAACAGTAAGTATCTATGAGCAATTAGTAACTATGATCAGTAATTAACTCTGAACAGTAAATATCTATGACCAGTAAGTAATTATGATCAGTAAGTATCTATGACTAGTAAGTATCTATGACCAGTACGTATCTATCACCAGTAATTATCTTTGAGCACTAATAAACAATGACTTGCAACTTTTGTAACACAACACATACCCGAGACTTGGCCGGCAGCAGTCACTTCGTTCCGGGGATGTTAGAACAAGTTGGGAATCATAAACACAGATGTGCAAGATGTGTTTTGGCACACAATTCAAGCTTTTTGAATTAAACTATGGAGTTATTCTTCTATATAATTTTACAAATATATAAATCGGAGCATGGCGAATCAGTGGACTATATATATACATATATATAGCCGACATAGGAACAATCGGACGATTTATAGAACTATGATCAGTAATTAGCTATGATAAGTAATTAACTATGACCAATAAGTAACTATGATCAATGACAGTAATTAACTTTGACCAGGAAGTATCTATGACTTAGTTATGATATTTTTAAACTTAGTTAAACAAACAATTTTCATATAAAATATAAATAAATATCGACTAAAAAATTGATTATAATTTTAGTTTTAAGCTTGTAACCATGTGAAGGAGTCATTTCCGACCCTATAAATCATATATTTTCTTGATCAGGATCAACAGGGGAATCTTTCTAACTATCTCCGGGAGAAAAAATAATTTTTCAAAAATTGGCAAAAATTTGAATTTTTTTACATTTTAAACTGCAGTATGCAGATTTATTAATCTTATAAAAACTAGCATAGGACAGCTTTCCGAATTGAAATTAATGCATTTTTGGCTTAGTTATATAGTTTTTAAAATTTGATTTGTTGAAAAATTTGTCATATAAATATTGATTATAAGAATGTGAAGCTTAGTTATGATCAATATCCAATTCAATCCTCTAACTTTGGCTTTCCGAAGTTAGGTTCCTTTCTTAATATATAATAGTTAATTTTATTTTGAAGTAGAATCTTTCCTTTTCCCAGTGTACTCACCAGCTTATTCCCTGCTGCAGCCTATTTGAGGGTTTAATGCACTGCCTCCTTGGCCTCAGTCTCCATCTCCTGCTGCTCCCTGTTACTCCCTGATCCTCCAGCCTGATCCCTGCTCCTCCTGCTCCTGATCCTCCCTGCCTTTAGTTTGATTGAAGCCAGCAAATTAAAATCCCCTGCCAGGTTTTTGCTCGCCAGAGATCTCCCTCCATCTCCAACTCCATCTCCTCCTCAAACGATCTCCATTCACTCCGGCGGTGGTGGTGGCATTCCAAATGCAATTCTCACGATTTGGCAGCCATTTGTGTACCTCAAGCCTCATCATCTCCTTGTAAGCTGCTCATTTGGCCTCATGGCACAGATGCTGCTCCCCGGTCAAATTAACCATTTAAATAAAACATTTGTTTTGATTTGCCCAGCAAAAAAGGAGCTGGGCAGGAAGGAGGATCTGAATGTTGGAGCTGAAGCTGGATGAGGGATGCCAACAAGCTGGCTGACAGGCGTGCGGAAATCACAACCAATTTGAAAGCAAAAGGGAATAAAACCAGACTTTATTGCACATATATTTATATATAAATATATATATACTCTCCAGGTGTATTTTTCAGATTTGTCACGCAAGCGGCTCTTCCCTTACATTATTTTTTTACTGAGAGAAGCGAGTAATTAACTACAAAATTACCATTAATACCAGAGACTTGTTTACCTCATATTTACTTATCTTTATTTTTAATGTATCAAACATAAAAGCAAGCTTACAAGTTCCCTCTTTAAAGACAAAGATCAACAAAGTATAAACACTTAAAAAATCCTTTGTGATAAAATGTTCTTTAATTATTTCAAGTGAGTGGTGGGGGCATAACAAATTGTGTGTTTAAAATGTGATTATGAGATGTTCATAAAATTTGCTTTTTGCGGCCATTAAAATGAATATAAATTGCATGGAAATGGAAATGGAATTCAGTACGGCGAGTTCAGGAAGGTGGAATGGAATGGGAATGGCGGCTAGAACCGATTGCCCAAATTATCATTTATTAATTATGGTTTAATTTGTGTGGGAAGGCGGCGGATCAAAAATTAAATAAACAAAAAGAAGACAGACAAGCAGAATACAAAAAACCAGAACAAAAACAAATAATAAATTCGGAACCAGGCACATTAAAATGCAAATCAAAGCCAATAAAGCACAACTCATTAAAGGCGCAACTAGGCGGTTAACAACCCGATTGATTCGGGCCAAAAAGAAAAAAAGATGAAATAATAATAATAAAATCAATTCGAATCGAATTTCAACTGAATAATCGTGGCAATCCGAAAACCACATAAATGGTCAAAAAACCAAGACACCGCCCACGTGCTTGAGTTAGATACATATTATCAGAGCTATTTCAACTTTAGTTGAAGTTAAAATATATCTTTGTTCTGGTTAAAAATTGACCTGGAATTTTTAGTAATACTTCTCTCAAATGTTTAAGATTTATATCCATATTTGCAGCCTTGAAATTAAGCCATTACTTCCTATAGATATTTATTATAATTACTACTTGTATTACTTTGAAGATGATATACTTTTCGGAAGTATATTAACCTTAAAATAGTCAACACTGTGACCTGTGAATCAGGGTTTGGGTCACTCGTGTTATAAGTTATATTATTTTATAATTAAAATTAAATCTTTAACTTAATTTAGTTAATACGGTTCCAGGGTATTCCCTGGTGCGTCTATCCTCTTCCCCATCCCACTTGAACTCATCTCGTGTCCATGTCTCTGCAATTGTCATTTTCTGTTTAATTTACAACTATAAAATACAAAAGCCGCACTGTCATAAATCACAGAGACCACACTAATGTATAAATTACGGCCAAAAAATAATGCAAAAAGACCGCAAATTAAAATAATAAAACACACAAGAAGTAACATCAGAAACATAGCACGCACGCACACGGAGTTAAATTATTTAATTTATGAATGACATAAAGTTTAATTTGAATGCTTGAAACCGAAACCAAAAAGCGACACGTGATCGAAATACTATATAATCGATCGATACTGAAGATATCGGTGGGTTAGCATTTACCTCTGCAAAAACACAAATTGTGGCCACTTTATGGGGATTGTTAGCTGTCCGCGGAATCGCTGTTAATTCGCAATTAAAATGCGCCGCATGTCAGTCCAACCGGCGAGCCAAATGTCATTCGTTGACATTTTTCCCCTCCAATCGAAGTCTATCAATATATTTATATATATTGTATTTATATATATATATAGAGGCGGTGTGACATCAAAGGGCCGGCAGAAATGATGGACAGAAGAGAGGCTACCTTTGAGCAGACTCTGACAGATATTCGCAAATAACAGCCACTATATACGGTCATAATAGAGAAGTATTGAGTATTTTTAACTATATACAATTACTTATACTTACTTTTACATTTTAACACAACCAATAACATTAAAAGATGCTAAATTCAATGAAAAACTTACGTTTTATTGACTAAACTCACAAAGAAGAAGGCAAAAACATAGAATAAATAATTTAGAACCAATCAGGGAAATATTCCTCAATCAGTTTCCTTGGACTTAGATCTAATTTTGCTAATTTTGCTCTCGCAAATGGACCAAAAAAATTGTTGTAAAAAAAAGATGTATATTACGTATACGTAATTTGTAACTCCTTTTCGCTCTTCATTGTGCGTTATGCAATCTAAATTGGGCAGCACTGGGCTCTATAGGCTAATAGGTAGGCTCTAATTATAGGAAACTCTGTAAGCGGCGTATACTTTTCGAAAGCACCTAAACTTAAGTTACGATCTAGCGAAATATCAAATAGTATTTGGGTTGCAATTTCACTGCTCCAGCTCCTCCTCCGACTCCTCCTCTGATCCGATCTGCGCTCCTCCAACTGCGTCTCAAAGAGACCCAGAAAACCCTAAGACAAAAAAAAAAAGACTAACCACACAAAAAAAAGGCAACTTAAAGGCAAACCCCCCGTGCCACAGATCGTTCAAGGCAAAAGGACTCCATCCGTGGTCCTACAGCTCCTCCAGACAACGGACATTGGTCAGCATGATCCTCGTCAGTCGCCAGACCTGCTTGGCGGCGTTCTCCAGGGCACCCGGTGACTTGCCCTTGAACAGATCCATATTGGGCAGGAAGTAGTGCGGACAGCGGCGGCACTGCAGGCACGAGATCAGCTGCAGGAAGATCCCATTGATGCGATCCGCGATGCAGTTCTCCTCCCACTCCATCTCGCGGGGATGCTTCTCGCATTCGTAGAGGAGCAGGGTCTTCAGATGATACGATGTCACCGGATTGCCAGGCAGATCCAGGTGACGATCTCGCAGGGTCTTCAGGATGCTCAGGCAGCGGCGGCGACTAGCTCCTGGAATTGAGAATTGAGGAAAATGGGAAATGAGTGCCTTTTGTTCAAGATAGATAATTATATTGTGATATTGTGATTTAGAGGAACTTATTTATGGAGTTTAAGGAATATCGAATTATTTTATGTTATGATGGGGTTTACTTTTTGATTTTCTAATCAAATACTAAATTTTATATCATTTCGTTAGGTTCTCTTGGAAATATTTCTTATATGGAGTCTCCAAAGAACAAAGCAATAGTTTTTTACCTTTAAAGAGAGCTATCTTTTAAATTAATAAATTTACTATATGGATCCTTATATCTGTAGAAATAATATACTAATCTTAAGAGGAATTATATGTATACAAATATATATATAAATCTTATCAAACCGCAGTAGAATATATATTTTATAAATTACTTCAAAAGGATATCAAGTTTGTTGTTCAAATTCTATACATTTCCCAGTGATCAATACATCAATTTGTTTTCCACCTGTATTGAAGTGAAATGATATTGACAGAACTATATAGTTTCGTTCATTCTTTGTCATATAAGTAAACATTAACTGATCGATGGGTTCGGTCATTAGTACTCTATCTATCTCAAGTGCATCGCTCTCTAAATGTTTTGGTAAGTGTTTTGGGCCTTTCAACTGACTCATCCAATAAACAGACTAAAGCCTTTTACAGATCAAAGATATACTAGGTTTCCAATTAATTGACATTGATTAAATATATATATCAGGCTCTTTAATATATTTTTAATCATTTAAATGAAATTTTAGGCATGCCAAGTCCTTTAAAAAAAGGTTCTAGGAATGTATCTATCGAAGAAATCACTGAAAATATAATGAATTAACATATGCAATTATAGTATATATGCATATTCCAAGGAGATATAGCTGATACCTGTTTCTGATCTAAGGGTTTTACTTACTATCATTAAATTTATATCTTTATTAACTTGTTTTAAGAACTTAAGAACCCCTTTTATACCCAGCTGTAACCTTTTTTCTGGCTCGACTTTGATTGATCAACCATTTGTGTGCTGGAGTACTTATGATTTGGGTTTCAATCTCTCTCCTCCAAAGCGCTCTACACACATATGTATATGTCCGGTCGATCCGATTCCTAATTTATTACGTCCAAGTGCCTTTGGAGCACATAAATCATGGCTACGTTGGCACGGTGTCACGGCAGGCTAATCTCTTCGGCTCCGGGACCGATAATCAAGTCTAGTTGCTGCTCCACACACATTTCGGCTAATCAATATTGAACGATATTGCCACAATATTGGCACTGCGAAACGGGGTACTCCATGTCCATGTCCATGTCCATGTCAAGTGGGAGGACGGTTAAGTTGGGGCAAGTGACAGTGCTAATTATAACCCACGAATGCGATATGGATATCCATATTCCCTTTGAGACAAAGCGAGGAAAGTTAATCAGAGTCTCTTTCTCTGGCATTAAATGAAATGACAAAACACGCGGGGGAACATTCATGGGGATCAATATCGATCGGCAATCGGAATTTGAGATCGTTGTCAGGGCCTTAGAATTGATTTTGATTTCGACTTGGTTTCGGTTTCTGGCATCTGTCTCCAACTCAGAGTCTGACTTGGTTTTTGGCTTAATTTTCATGTTGTGTTTTGTTTTTAGCTCTCATCTTTCTTCATCTCTTAGCTTTTGCTGTTCTTTCTTCTGTGTTGCTTTCCTTCTTTCTACGTATCCCTCCTCTCTTATTTACTTGGGTTGCTTTCTGTCTGTGTGTCATCTCATGGCTGGGCCCCTCTGTTGTTTTATTTATTTGTTGACTTTATCTAATCGCCGAGATTTAAAATATTTATAAAATCGTTTAGAAATTTATTTATGGCCCAGCCATTGGCATTGTTCATGTGGAAACCCGTTTTCCGTTGGCCATACGAACCGACCAACTAACAGTCTACCGGCTGAAACTGAAACTTGGGGACCTGAGGGACTGTGACTACCGCGGGACTGCGCTCCGCTTATCTCTCGGGGATCAGCAGATTTGAGTGCGTTGTCGCGACCAAAAAGGAAAAGAATATATACAAAAAATCAGAGAACTAAAAACTGGTAACGGAGAACCCAGAATGGAGTATGGAGCATGGGGCATGGAGCACCTACAGACCCAACCCGGAGTCTCGGGTTTGGAGCAAGTAACCCCCCCAAGTGATCGAACGCCAGATTTATGATCGTAGCCAGCCGGGCGTCACTGGCTCGTATCTCATATCATATCGGGAACCGATAATCGGATGTCTCGTTGGGCAGTCGTCGACTCCAGTAACCCCCGATCACCAATCACCAATCAGTAATCATCGATCGCAAGTGATGCCTCTTATCGCATTGACTAATTGAATCTGCAATGCTGCATGTTTTACACCAAACTATGCAAATTATGAGAGGCAGAGCATTAGGGAAGAGTTCTTGTCAATGATAGATAGGGTTATATTCCCTATAAATCTTAGTATATCATACCAGTAATATCACAACTTTTTACTGATCATATACTATTAATATCTGAATCTAACTGAAAGCATCCCTTTATACAAATACATATACTTTATATCATCTATAATAACTATAAGCAACTTTAGTTATATCAAAAACCCAATCCCATAGTTTGTAGATACTTCAGAAACCTCAAAACAGCTACTTGATATATATTTTATATATATTTATGCCACAAAAGGGAATTTCCATCAAGCGCAATCATTATTCTTTCATTCAAGATCTAGCTTAAAGATCTCTGAAAATTTATACGGCGTTCCCCCGACTGGCGTTTAATTTACAACCAATTACGGGCGTATCGAGACCAAGTCGCTGATTTGATGGGAATAAATCAATTCAATTTAAGTGTGTCACTGATTACTGATTTGGGGGGGAATACTACGTAAACATGCCCAAAATACGGGAGCTACTCATTTGGCACTGGGAAAAATACCTATTATATCGAAAAGTTATAAATAGTTATTAAATAACTACATAATTTTATAATAATTATAGTTATAATGCTATAAGACCTGACCTTTTCCTACGTCTGGATTATTAAATATAATTGATGATGATTAGAAATTATTTCAATTATTGGCTACTAAGTATGTGCAATAGAATCGATTAACACATAGTTGTTCTAATAATTATACCACTAATGAGAACTCTCTTTTAAATTAATTTGAATTATTTCATTTACTGGATACTATATGAAATAGATTAATTGAAACCGAAACTTATAATAAGAACAGTTCTTGAAAAGCTTTAGCTCCATTCTAAAGGGCTGTAAAATTATATAGTAAATACTTTAAATCTTCTTAGAACTCTCTCAGCTGTAGATTTATATTCATTTAAAGTTCTGAAGGTAAATATAATATCTCATATTTAAATCTTAATATCATGTATAAGCTTTATCAGATGCTTTCCTCCAAGAACTGCATCTTCTGACAATCGATATGCAAATGTTTAGGGGATTCTATGAATATACCACCTCAAACCCCAATAGAACACAGTACTTTATATAATCCAAGTTATAGTCTATCCCCTATATCGTTATAACCCATATATTCCTTAGATTTTACTCAACTTCCCCAAACAAAAACACCTGACAAATGCCGACGGCAAATGGAACTCACCTTGCAGCAGCCGGTTCTCGGCATCGGTGAAGCTCAGCACCCAGGCGTCACCTTCCATGGCCGAATTCTTGCCCTGCAGGGCGATGCACTCCTTGGACAGCATATCGAATCCCTCGGTCTTGACCTCCGCCACGATATTGGGATGCGGCCAGGGTATGCCGGGCAGGGGCCAGTGGGAGGCAGAGCGCGGCCAGAGGCCGGCACACTTGAAGGCGGGCGTGATCTGGACAATGATGCGCTCCCGGATGCGCAGCTTCACCTCCGTGGTGTCGGCAATCATCTTGACGATGTCCCGATAGGCGCACTTGTCGCACGCCTGCGCCACCAGGGTCTGGAAGCGGGAGCGGATCTTCCTGGCCGACAAGTAACCGCTGGCCGTGATGAACTCCACCCACAGGGACATGGAACGCTTCCGCCCGTCGCTCAGCTTGAGCACAGCACAGCCCGGCAAGGTGCCATCGTCCACGAAATTGAGGACGCCCATCTGGTTGAGGTAGATGATGATCTCGAATTCCGTGGGCGAGATGACCTCGAGGCCCTCGAACCGGCCATTGTAGTCGTTCAGCGAGGAGATGAAGCGCGGCTCCTGCACTTCCACCTCCTTGAGCACATCCTGGACGATGCGGCAGACCTCCTGGATCTGCTTATGGATCTGCGCCTTGCGCACCTGGACCCGGTCCGCACAATACTTGTTCATCTGGTAAACCATCTTGGACTGGGCCGCGATCATGTCCGACGGCACAAGCATGGTTCTCCCGAGTGTCCCGATACCCAATCCCGATCCCGGCGGCGGCGGCAACTGCTGCTGCTGCTGGTCCTCCTCCTAGGGCTTAGTCTCTGCTGGCTGGATAACTGCTCTTTGCACTCATTACCTGGGGTCACACATGGGGGTCACCACAGCACACACACACACACGTACGCACACAACAAAAAAGAATCCAAGCGAGAGGGGGCAGACCAAGGAACGAACAAACGACGGACGGCACTTGGCTTTGAATTTCCAACTTTAAGCTTAACTTTTGGCGCTTTTCTTGGCTTTTCACGTTTATGGGATTTTTCTTGATGTTCTCTCCGCTGCTCTCTATCAACTTTTCCCTTTTGCGGTGTCTTTTCGCGCCGTCAACTGAACATTGACTGATTCCGCATGGCGTTCGCACCACAAGAAAAGTGTCTCTGCCGCCGCCGCCGCCTCCTCTGCCGCGGTTGGCTTCGCTGCTAGCTGCTGGCTCCAACTGGCTTGTGCGAGTGAGACAGCCCTCGCCATGCGCTCTGGGCCAACTGGTGTGCTCTCGCTCTCACTCGCGCCCCCAAAGCAATCATGGCTGGAGCTGCTCTCTCACCTTTCGCCGGGTTACTGGGCTCTCTCTCATGCCATACACTCACACAAATACTGGAGCTACTACTTAATTTAAATTTTATTTTAAATATAAATATTATAAAAATAATAAATATCCAATGTTTATTGAATGTATTTTTAAGAAGATGATGTATGTGTAATGCCTGTAATGGCCTCAAGTGGTTACATTTAAGGCTACAAGCTCGAATATTATGACTTTAAGAGTAGCCTCACATATAGAGTTAATATAAATTACAGTTAATATTTATTAAAAATATATTAAATTGAGGAATTACAATATTTTTTCTGAGTGTAAAGTGCATAAAACACTTCTCGACTTGTCTGCTGTGTTGATCTTGCCGGCTATAGTTGTTTTTTGTTTAGTTTAGTCTGGCATTAAACCACCCCGCGTCTCTCATTGGCTCCGCCTTCTTCCTTAGCTCTCTTTCGGACACGCACACATGCGCAATAGCTCTTCCGCTGCCACACAGATAAGCACCCATACAGAGCCGCCCTTCCGTTTGTTTGTTTTGACTCTCCGGCTCGATGGCTCTTTTGGGGGTGTTCTGCCTGCCCCTCTGGTTGTGGGTGGACACGGTTGGCTGGCTAACTGAGTTATTGGGGGGGATTTTTTGGGATATCTGAGAAAGGGGGGTGGGCAGATTGGAGACCCGAATGAGAGGGGTGGAAACTTTTGGAGCTCAGTTTGCAGATTAAAACTATTGATTTGGTGACTTTTCCCCCTGCTGAAGTTGTGACCCCAATTTTTAAGGTATTAAATGAAAATCTATGATTTAACTAAGAATTAAGGTAGAAAATTTGAATTAAGTCGGAGAAATATTCAAGCCTTTGGTAAGGTTACTAAATTCTACTTAAACAACTTTTGGTTTTATTGAAAATAAATAATAAAACCATCAGAAACAAGTGTGGAAAGTACAAATTAATGAAGTTTTGGAATTCAATTTATTTATGATAACTATTTTAGATATTATTGTTAACCATTTTCAAACACAATTATAAGGAGAACTTAATCTAAGCCAAGAAGATATTATATTAAGGAAATAAATTGCCTTAAAAGTACTATTTCTACACAGAACTCTATAGTTTTATAGAAATAATATAAATCTTTGATATTATTTATAGAAATATTACAAATCTTAGATTTCCTTGAACACTCAACATCATACAATTTGAAAGTAAATAGTAGAATAGTTTTAACTATTTGAAAAATGAACTAAAAGCAAAGCTCTTCGGTTCTTAGGTTTCTTTCTTTGAATGGAAACTCTATTGTAACCAAGTTATATCTACCGTAGCTTTGAGTAATTAATTTTCCCCGGGAAAGTATCCTATAAGAAATGGTAAAAGTCTCTATTTATCTGACTCCCACCACCTATACCTTCCATTCCTTTTTTCCTACACGCCATATCTCTGGATTCCTTACCGAATTAATGCATATCTAATGTGATTAATGAGCGTTTAACACGAGCTTGTTGGACTCCACTCCACCCGGGGCTACGTCCAGTCCACCATATTTGTCGTGGTTCCAGGGCGGGGTCTCCACTCTGCCGGGGTCACCACTTATACTAGACTTGGCAATGGCCTGTCCACTCCAACATTAAGTTGCACTTTAAAGAGCGGCGGACAAATTATTATGTATAATTCAATTTGAACTGTGTGCCGGAACGTGCATTAAGATAATGCTAATTAACACCTCAGGGTAGGAGTCGAACTTGGACACTCTCTGGGCTCTGCGCTCTCTTTCTTCTTCTCCGATAAGACCCGAAATGGAGACTGGACAAGGGAGAATGGCATTGAGAATGGGAATGGATATGGAAATGGAAATGTTGATGGAGCGATGGAGAGGAGCTGCTGATAGGCAACACACCACATTGAGGGGCTGAAAAATGCGGCTGGAATCATTTTAATGGCCGCGTAAATGTGGAAAATTATCAAAGGAACACGAACTTAATTGCGGCCATTATCGCTTTTATGGCATATAAATTGGAAATGAATTATGCAACAGGAGACCAGGATAGCCCCAAGAGAGGGAGAGGTCTTCATTAGTGCTCAAGGTCAGCATGGTAGCTTCTTAATATTATGTGTATACATATATGTATATTGGTTGGTAGTATATAGCCCTATCCCCGATCAATGTACAGGATTTATGCGTGTTAGTTATCGATTGGCGGCGATACTTTTTTCGTTACCGATTTCCATCCTTTCCGATTGCCCAGTAGTCGCATCTTTAATTAAATTGTGTATGTTGTGTCGCCATAAGATTCTTCCAAAAAAAACGACTTCATCTGGGTTTCTTTGGAGGCTTCTTGTTTATCAGATGCACGAGATCTCCACCTTCAATCCCTTCCTGCTCCGGCACAGAGAGAAATAACTTATTAATTTCTCACCTAAGTTTAGAGTATGAAATTGATAAATTATATACCCCGTAATTCTTGATATATTCCCTTATCATTGGTTATTTTTGATGTATTTAGTATAATTTCTAGTTTGTATTATTTATATATTATTTGCAGTGCCTTCACATACGCTTTGTGGTTCTGCGGTTCAGCTTCAAAATGACCAAATGGCGGAAAATTAAGCCGGAGCTGGTGGAAAAGGAGGAGCACAAGGAGCAAGCAGCAGCAAACACAGAAGCGACAACTGCAGCACAGAGATTGCAATCGCTGGCAGGCTACACATCCCTTTTTCCTCCACCAGCAGCTGCTGCTGCTGCTGCTGCTGTTGCTGCTGCTGTTCCTACACGACACTCTGACCCCCTCCTGTCTGAGCCTTCGTCCTTTCCCCTAACCATTCCTGGACTCACCCCTTACATTATCCACTTCGTGGCGCTTTCGCACGGCCGACACTTTGACGGGGACAAGTTCATTTATCCGGAGATGAAAGGACAAGATATATAAGTCCAGGTTGTGTCAGCTTCCTTCCAGCAAATTCTACAACATTAACAAGTAATTACTGCAAATATACTTGGAGCTATTTGTAAGGTTTCTTGTTGATTTTTAGAAAAGGTTTTAAGCTGCAGTTTTAATTTGATTTAATATGCATTTCATATAATATAATACACATAATTCAAGACGTGATTGTATGCTAAGACAGAATTATCCATCCATCAAGTTTCGAAAGAGTTTAATCAATAAGAACATATATAATTATTAAATTTGAATCTATATATCATAGATACAACTTGCTACAAACTATCTTTGCTTTGACATCAAAAACTTATAAGTAACTATCACAAACTATTAAAAATATTGAGAAATATTCTCAGAATCCACCGCACACGATCGTTCCCTTTCTTTTGTTAGAGAAGTTTGGATTACCTGGAGTGTATGTCTCATCGGGTTACCTCAATGGAGCCCTGCTCAGTGACATTTCCCCCGATCTCTTGTGGCTCTTGGGCTTCATAATGAATGGCGGAGTGAAGAAAGGACTGAGACTCGGCTTAATTAGGCCAAACAAAGATGCACCTTGCCATGCCTCAGCGCTCATAGATCATTTTCCGATTGAACTGACCGAGCCCAGATAATCCCTGAATATACGTAAGAAACCCCTTTTTTAAACCCTTTTCAGAAGTCTTTTTCCTGCCATTTACGTACTATTTTTTAGTGCAGAGAGGGAAAAGAGGGTATAGAACTAAAAGAAAACTATCTATAAACTATATGTATTTTTTAGAGATTTTTATAGACAATTTTTTTGATAAATCAAAGCTTAAAAAACTCATAACTAAGCCAAAAATGCTTTAATTTTAATTCGGAAAGCTGTCCTATGCCAGTTTTTAGAAGGTTAATAAATCTGCATACTCAGTTTGAAATGCCCAATTTTTGAAAATTTCACCCTTTCCATTTTTTAAAAAAATTGAAAATTTTTGAAAAAAAAATGTTTCCTGCCGAAGATAGCTAGAAAGATTCCCCTGTTGATCCTGATCACGAATATATATGATTCATAGGGTCGGAAATGATTCCTTCACATAATAACAAGCTTCTGACTGATATTATAATACCCCTGTAAGGGTATAAAAATAGTCTTAAAACAGAGTATTAAACAACAAATTGTCAGCACTGTCTGGATCACAGAGGAGTGAGGGAGCCTTAAACCATTGTGCACTGGAGTTTGTCATTCGATATGATGGCCCCGTTGACAGGGGATTGTTTTGTTCAATTCCAAACCGATAAAGACAGCCGCGCGATGGCCTGGCGCTTGTCTACATAATATATATATAGTATATATGCTCCTGATTCCTTGCCTTATCCCCCTAAGTTAACCCTGTTCAACCCGACTCTTGTGGCATGTGCAAAGGTCAGCTGGCTGCAATGGCGAGGGCATTGGCATTCCACGGCGGTTAGCATTTACCTGGTCCTGGTTTACCCTTTCCCCTTTCCCCCTTTCTCTGTGTGGCGGAGGCCACCTCCACCGATCTCCCCAACTGGCCAAGTGGCGCCTGCATCCCGTCGTGCGTCGTCTGCATATGCGGAATATGCGTGAGCGTCGCCACGAAATGAGACTGAAGAACAAGCTGGACAGGGCAAAAGAGGGGGTCGGAGGAGCCGAAGCTGGATGC
This sequence comes from Drosophila serrata, assembly GCF_035046125.1. Lineage (NCBI taxonomy): Eukaryota > Metazoa > Arthropoda > Insecta > Diptera > Drosophilidae > Drosophila > Drosophila serrata. Next base: position 6,295,734 of record NW_028257174.1, on the reverse strand, counting down.
CCCTACTCCAAATCTTTGGAGCTCTGCTCTGGCCTGCTCTGCTCTCTCTCCCCACCCATTAAAATCAGCGACATGCGGTTAAATATGCTTAAGTTTTTCCGCGGACAACTTGAAATTAAGTAGATGCCGGAGCCGGAGCCAGAGCCACGTTCAGGTAACATAAGAGCATGCAAATTGCAATCCAGCTGCCCCCTCAGCCCCGTGAAGGAGTCCCCCGGGTCGGACAGGTCCCCATGTAGTTGGCTCGATTTATATTTTGTTTGGTCAGAGGAAATATCAACGCGTTTGCGTAAACGCTGGCTTAATCCATTCATTACGGCCATTAGGCTTTGTACGGCCTCGCTCCATGCGACTCCTTCGTCTCCTCCTCAGATGGAGCTGACAGGCAGGCCCCAATAATTGCAGGGCAATTGATTAATCCCAGCTCTCTTAGCCAGGTCCCTATGTCAACGGTCTGTAATCTTCTCCTTTTGCTTCTGACACGTTCGCCGGACCCCAAAAAAGGGGGTTCCTCACTCACTCACTCACTCAGTCCGATAATTGGTTAGTAGCAGCTCCATGGTAATTGCAAGGGCCACCAATCAGTGCCTTCAGTAAGCTGGAACACTACTACATATATTGTATATAGATTATTTCCGGCGGAAATCGTGGAAGCTAACTGATGTATTCTTACAAATAAATATTATTTGATTAATTATGGATTACCTAAAGTGGAAAATCATGTAACTATAATGATATATTTTTATTAAATTAACTATATTTCCCTTTCTTTTACAAGCATATTTATTATTTCTCATGAAAATTGTGTATATTAAGTCATATATTTAAACAATAAACTGGGATGCTGTGAATAATAACAATAGAAATCGAGCAAATAAAATGATATACCTTCTGTAATAAGTGAATTGAAAAATACAACCAAGATTAATATCAATAACTGGCACTGTAAATCCTGTAAATATTTCGATAATTTCCATATTTTATATGTATATAAAATATAAACAGAATCCTAAGCACTCTTTAGTTACTATTTTCCACTGATCATAGCGCCCAGAGTGATCCGCCTGCCATGTGGCACAGCATGGAGCACCTTAGTGCACCGAGGATCACCAAGGCTCGGCGAGGAGTGGACGCAGATCTTCCCACAGCATCTTCTGTTTCGAAAAAAAAAGTAAAGAAAAGGAAAACGAGACGGGAATGAGATCATTTAGCGATCGTTCTCATTTAAATTATAACCAAAAACACATGCAGCGAAGACCAAGTCGGTGTCCCTCGAACGAGTTGGGATACACTTTTTATAGTGGGCATTGGATCGCATTGGGGGCTGTCTTATCTCTCGCCTTCATTTAAATTATGGCAACGAATTTCGAGTGGCAGTCGCCTCGTTTTTGTTCTTATTTAATGCAATTCCAGCAGATCGCGCAACATGCGCTGATGAGCCATTAGGCCATTAGTCGCCACTAAACGAGAAGGGAGCAGGAGCAGGAGCAGGAGCAGGAGCAGGAGCAGGATCCAGGCTGGACGATGACAGGGAAAGGAGCAGGAGGCCGAAGGAGATAAGAGTGTGGCGCCCATGAACATGAAATTGCTATTATGGCCAAGAAATGGATGCTACCAAAGAGCACTTTGCATTATCGCAAAACCAGAGAGGCGAACGAGGACAACTTCTCTCCTCACCGATCGATCATTGGGATATTCTCCTACCCATTACCAACTATCAACTACCAACTACCAACTACCAACTCCTCATCCCTGGCGGATCTTCGTGTCATTATTTCCCATTGTAAAGTGGACAAATTTATGGCGCAAAACACGTCGCAATCCCAGTTGGCTCGTATTGTACAAGTGTTTATTTTGATGGCCATCACAGCCAGTCGCTAATTAGGATGTTCCCCCCGCGGTCCACACGGATCTCTTGGTATCTGGTCTCTCGTCTGTGGTATCTGTGGCATCTGATATCCCCCCAGTATCTGTGGCATCATTAAAATCAAAATCATGCAAACGTTTAACTGCGCCACAAAAAGTTGTCGCAACAAAAAAAAAAGAAAAAACCGCACCAAAGAGCACCAAGAAGGATCGTTAAAACGAGGCAGTTACAAGGCAGTTCCAAATCCCGTCATAAAATTGCCAAACTGATGGCCCAGCATCCCAACTCTCTTGTCTCTTGATGGTTCACAATTTGTAATTGAATGCATGTAAATTGATTTCATCTACCAGGTATCATAATTCCAACAATTTTATGTCCACAGAGGGGGTATCATCTCTGGTTTCCAGGGACAGCAGTTGGGGAAGCCTTATAAATTTAACGGATCAACTAAGTGATGCACATGTGCTTAATATTATCGTCAAGTACACTTTAGGCCATTAGCAGGCCATTTAGACTGTCCCTCTGTCCGTTTGTCCGCCAAAAGCAACAACTCCACTTCGCTCGATTGTGATAATTCTGGGAGAGCTGATCACTTTGCTATCTTGAATTATGTCAGTTTTGTAATTTTATGCGAATCTTGTTAATTGCGCATAAACCTCGCTCTTGTCTCTCTCCCTCTCTATCTCTATCTCCCTCTTGCAGACACGCACGCAACGAAAGACTTAGGCAACGAACTCGAGCGGCAGCTGCACTTGCAGCGACCCAGAAAGAAAAATAAAATAAAGTGGATCCAAAGGAGCCACAACAACATGCTAATGAGAGATCACAAATCGAAGGGGAAATACACACACAGAGCATTTTCCCAAAGGAAATCCACACTTAGCCTAAACTGTCTGTCATTCCTGTCCATTGCGAGTGGAAAATCTTCAAATTAAATTAATTTTCCCCCACCTTGGCAAGCAATTATATTAGCTGAGAGTGCTGAAAGCCACTTGTCTGCTTTTGATTGAAATCTTCTAGCTCATATATTGAATATTCAAAGCTAACTAGTTAGCCAGAACTATATATATTGTTATCTGTATATACCCAAGCCCATAATGAAGGCTCGAAATCAATTTGTTTCGGGGGATAGGGCAAGAATCGAACCGAATTGAATCGAATTGAATTGAAGCACCGCTGGCGCCGATCCCGAAAGGTAAACTCTCTTCAAAATCGCATAAATTGCGGTTAATAACGCGCGCTTAGGCCACAACTCACGTCAGAATGCATCAAGGGGCTCCGTATGGCGAATATTTATATTTCGCATCGAGCCGGCTTTCGACGCTCCTCGTCCCAATAAGACCAATAGGGGGAACTTTAAAGCAAAACTAAAACAAAACAAGAGCCACGCAAAACCAATAAAGGCTCCCAGAGCACCAGAGATCCCGGCTTCGACTTCAAATCCAACTCCAAGTCGAGCTCCAACTCTCATTCCAGTTGAAGCTTTAGGCAGTGGCCACAAAGTGCACTGAAAATAAAAGATCTAAGAGCCAAGTGGAATTCTCATTTAATTATTCCCTTGCTTCATACAAAACTATGATTAACCCCTTTGAAATACAATATAAACCCATATAAGAAATATAATATTATATTTAAAATGTTTCAAATATATTCTATATTTTCTTTCAGTGCATAAGCTCAGCTCTAAGTCACTGGGTGCAAGTGAGACAGAACGAGAGCCGAGTGGGAGCAGCGTGACTTCGGTTGGGATAAATTATTTCGGGACAAGCAAAATATCACTTCGATTAATTCAAACAAAGACCCAAACGCAAAGGCGAGCGACTTGGCATCCCCCCTTCTATCCCCCCCTTGGGGGTAGGCCCTCTCCCTCCCACTCACTGGCCACCGGCAAACAACTTCTGCAAATAGAGTTTTTTTGCCGCCATCTCGCCATCCCACTCCCACACCCACTCACGCCAATTGGGAACAGGGGTGTACTGTAAAAGGGGCCAAATCTGATCGAAATTGTAAGAAAATACAAAAAAAATATATATAACCTAAGAGATAATTCATAGTATTAAATCTTGGCAAGCTGAAAACCATTAATTAGTACCTAGAACTTATTGAAAATAATATAATAAATATATATTACAATTGTTCGTCTTATACAATATAATATAGTACATATGTTATAAAATAATATATAGCAAATTATATTTCATAATTTATTATATTATTACTACTAGCTGTACCCTGCCACGTTTCTCTGTGGCATATTGTGGTTAAGAGGGCACTTCTGAATACATCAATGTTCCGGCAAAATCATCTTCCTGGCATAAGGTGAAGAAGGCAGTCAGAGTTGTCGCTGGCGGATTCAGGACTCTTTCTTGCACATTTCTTTCTGTGAAATAGATACGTTGACCATTCTCCAAATGGACTGCCAAGTGAACTAAAGCTGGATAGCGTTCATGAATGGGGAACGAACAAATTCTCCATGCAACCTCGTTGCTGCTTTTGTATCTTCCAGCCTGGTATTGAGATATTTCATCGACAACTCGTACTGCATTGCTGTCCCCATTTTCTGCCTGAACACCAAAAACTGCCATATCGCTGCCTTTATTCACGTACTTGCAGATATATTTAATCGATTTCACGGAATTGCAATATTCTACGTTGATGTGCGCTTTGTATGATTTTGACAATAGTGGTGAGTATGGAACCACCCAACGATTGTCTACCTCAATATCACCAATTCTCATGTTTAAAGTTGCCGAAGTCCCTCCATCTTCAGTTGACCGTCTCCTATACAGAGGATATCCATCGTCCCCTGTTACGGTGTTGGCTGTAAATGCTCGAGGATATCGCTTGGAACACTTCCCGTCTACCATGCATGGTGAACTTCGGTTGAGGGTACCACATGGGCCATGGATCATGTTCTTGATGACAACTGCATGCAAATCTGTATCAACCTCTGCCCGTGGAATCTCAGCGCATATCACATTGTCAATTTCGTCTGGAGTAATTTTATCATACAGCCAAATCAGTATGTGCGCATGCGGCAATCCTCTCTTCTGCCATTCTACTGAATACATCCAGCACCGCTCAGATCCCGAAACTCCATGTTTCACAATGAAATCCATCAGTGACTTGAGCTTTTGTCTAAAAACACGGGCTGTGATGTCATGCCTATCCCTATATGATTGTCCAGGAAATAACAGCTGAACTATCTCGTCCCAAGCTGGATTGCATGTGAAGGTGATAAATAAGTCTGGACGGCCGTAGCAACGAACATATGCCTTGGCATCTTGAGCATATTCATGCATGTGGCTCGGACTACCTATGTATGAGGATGGCAAAATCGTGAGCTTTCCAACGTTGGTTGTATTACGGTCATTCATCACAGCATCCCGCAAATGGATATATTCCTCGGCCCGAAGTTTCTTCTGATTCAATCGGAGGAACAGCAAACGTTGTTTCAATTTTTGCATACATATCGACAATGTACTGAGGAAACAACTGACGACATTTCAATATATGATTGCAATCGGTCCTCCGAACCATTAACCTGTATGAGTAAAAGTTCATCGCGCAGCCGCGTCTCTCGGATGGAGGCCCGTTCTTCGTCAGTCATATTCGTAATCTTACGTCTTTTTGCTTCTGTATTGCGAATACGACGACCCAATCTCGACTTCTTTGGTGGCATGACTTCGTTTCTTACTGAACCTGAACAAAAAATAAAATTTGTATCTCCAATTTCTTCTTTCAATATGTTTTTAATGTTTGACAGGAAATGCTTTGATTTGCTTGTAGAGGGCGCAGTAGTAGGGGCACGGGGAAACGCTAAAAAAATAGATATATTCGCAACCGCAGATAAGCTATCAACATCAAAAGTAGTCAATAACCGAGCTGGAACCTCAACGCATCTTCTCTAAAAATTTGGGCATAAACGGTTCAGAACTTTTCAAGTTTCTTCTTTCAATATGTTTTGAATGTTTGACAGGAAATGCTTTGATTCAGCTGGCTGCCTGTAGATGGCGCAGCAGTAGGGGCACTTGGAAACGCTAAAAAAATAGATATATTCGCCACCGCAGATAAGCTATCAACATCAAAAGTAGTCAATAACCGAGCTGGAACCTCAACGCATGTTGTGTAAAAATTTGGGCTTAAACGGTTCAGAACTTTTCGAGTCTATGAAGGATGTAGACACGAACAGAGCATTTTTATATATATAGATTATCTTATAAATATCTCCATATATTCTTGGAAATATCTTCTTACTAACTTTCCCATATACACTCAAGGTCCAGTTCACCATTTAAAATATGTACCCCCTCTGCAACTACGCCCCTGCCCTTCGTTTCTGGTTGAGAAAAAGTGCATTAAGAGTAAAAACAATATCAGTTTTATTCTCTCATTGTTGTTTATTTGGAATTGAACTTAATTTGGACATGATAAGTTGCTCTTTCTGTCGGCAGAAAGGCGGTGGCCTTTCAAGTAAGAATTCAGGATTCAAAGGGTTTAAAACTTAAATCAATATATGTATATATATAGAGAAAAAAATACATTTTTTAGAAGCACAACAAAGCTATTATAATTATATATTATTAATATTATATTCCAGTTCCCTCTCCTTAGCATAAAAAAAGTATCACCTATTTAAAAGAACCTGTCTTTCTCCGCTCTCCCTTTCTTGGATTTTTTTTTGCAAGCCACACACAGTTGTGTTCACAGCAAAAGTGTCTTAAATTGCATACCCGAGCACATGAAAAACAAGCAATTTAGGGCAATTTCGATTAAAATCAATATTTACAAGGCTCTCAGCTTGGGCAGAGCGCGAAGAAAGAGGCGAAGCCAGAAGAGTCACGAGATTCTTCGAAGATCTGAGGAGTGAGGAGTGAGGAGAAGCTGTTGCAGTGCGCCAAAATTACAAATTTAAACATGAAAAGTTATAAATAATGCGACGATGATGGGCCTACAGTTAATAGAAGGGGATGCACTGAAGAAAAATTGAGTAAACTATTGAAAATTAGAAGAGAAGAAACCCTAAGAGCACTGTAAGCTATGAATAAAATAGAGATCTTAATAGATCATTAAGAAGCTTAAAACTTAGTGGAGAAATCATTTCCGACCCTATAAATCATATATATTCTTGATCAGCATCAACAGGAGAATCGATATAGCTATGTTTGGTGAAAAACTATTTTTTTTTAATTTTTTCAAAAATTGAAAATTTTATAAGGGATTACATCATTAAAATTTTTAAAAATTGATCAAATTTCGATTTTTTTTAAATTTTAAAATGAGTATGCAGATTTGTTAACCCTATAAAAACTAGCAGAGAAATGCTTTCCGAATTGAATTTAATGCATTTTTGGCTTAGTTATGATATTTGCAAATCTGTGATTTACCCAAAAAATTAGCATATAAAAATATTGATTTAATATAACTAGAATACAGATATTTTAGGTTATTTTTTATTATTATTATTAATATTTGTAGCAGTGCCTATAAACAGGGCCTCGATCCCTGCTACCCAAGTCAAACTCAGACTCCAAAGTCAAGACACGAGACTGGAGACTGGAGACTGGGGACTGGAGACTGGAAACTGTTGAGTCGAGAGCCCCGAAGGCGGAAGACCCTAACCCGGATCCCGTTCCCTTTTTTGCTCTGCTAAAGAACTGCTGATGTGGCCCCATCCCAAACCCCATCCCGAATCCCCATCCTGAATCCCCATTCTGGACCTAGCCCTGGTGTGGTTGGTTTGCTTTGGTAATCACCTTTTGTTATAAAGACTGTAATTAGGGCTTCATTAAAAGGGTGGTCCGAGCTTGTCTTCGCCTGGCAGTCCCGGGAACGAACGTTGATTGAAAACGCTCTCCAAGTCCAGGAGGAAGGGTAAGGGGGGACCTGGAATGTAGCGCCGATCAACAAGCGGGCCACGCCCCCAGCGCACGCCTCATAAATAAAGTGAAATGTGCGTGCGTGCGATCGCCGCGATCTCAGGCATTGCTATAAAAAGCAAAGAAACACAGTGGTTTCGAGCCTAATCGAATTATATAAATTAAAATTGAATTAATATCAAAACAACTGAGAAAATAAAGAGTTTGTTGAAGGGTCTTTAGCTTAGATATATTATATATTAACCCTCCTGTACAACATTTAAAAGAAAGCCACGTTTAGTAATAAAATTCCACTTCCAAGTTAGGTATATGTATTTTAATATCAAGGATATATATATTTCCCGTTAAAATCCTCTTTAAAAACTCTGTATTCAACCCACTGTTGTGGTGTAAAAAACAAATAGGGATCCCTGCATAATTACAGTCCACTCGAAAGTGTTCCTTTATGGATGGGGCGGACACTTGCAGTGCAGTTTATTCACCTGCCAGGTGGAAGGTGGAATCCTTCCTTTTGCAACTTTTAACCACTGTGCTGGGACACACTGACCACTGTTCCACTGTTGGGGGACCCACCGCACGCTCTTGGAGGAGATTTCACGCCTTGCAGCTATTTTGCAAACTCGGAATCCATCTGGAACTCATCCAGAGCTGAGCAGAGAATCTTTTGGCTCGATGCAATAATTAAAATGCCATCAATGCACCTGACGCACTCTTCCAGAGAGAGTACCTGTTTCTCGTTCAGTTTCTCTCTATTTTTCTACCTGGATTGATCACTTGATCGGCAGCGATAAGAAGTTGGCTAAGGTAAGAGTGGACTGCATGGGGAAAAATGTCACCAGAAGTCGGGCAGCTCAATGAACATATGATTTATAAACACGGCTAGAGGTCGCTGACAGGCCGCAGGTTTACATCATGACCAACTGTTTCCACCAGCTCGGGATCTTCGAGCCCGCCCTCATCCACCTGGCTCAGTCAGCTCCTCTCCTTATCGCTCGGGGAACACGCGATAAGAATGTCATCCATCTTACCAACTCGAACATGGCAGGGACAGTGTCCCTTTTTAACCATTTATTTGGACCCTCTTTTTTCCCCCTGTTGTCAACGCACTTTCCTCTCGACTTGATCAATGTCTCCTTGGGTCTGGTCATCCTGGAAGAGAGCCAATGAAGCATGGAACTAGAAGAGATCTATCTAAAAAGGTATTTCCGAACTACTTTAATTGTATAGCTAACTAAAAAATATATTCCCAAGTTTACTTTCTCATTTTATACCCCTTTGCAGGGAATTATATTTGTGAAAAGCAGTAAAGGAATCATCTCCGACCCTATAAATCATATATATTCTTGATCAGCATCAACAGGGGAATCTTTCCAGCAATTTCTGGCAGAAAAAAAAAATTTCAAAAAATTTTCGATTTATTTCGAAAAAAAGGAAAGGAAAGGAAATAGTGAAAAATTGGCAAAATTTTTATTTTTTAACTGAGTATGCAGATTTGTTAACCGTCTAAAAATGAGCATTGGAAAGCTTTCCGATTGGAAATTTATGAATTTTTGACTGAGTTATGATGGATTTTCTCTGCAAGGATATAGAAATTTCGGTTACCCGAGGTTAGCTTCCTTTCTTGTTAATATTAAAACACTGATCTTGTGATTTATAAACTTAAATAAGTTTAAGGAAAGAAAGGTCATAATAGCATTTTAAAACTACATATGTAATCCTTCTTTTCAATACAACATAATTAAATGCTTTGTATTGCTTACTAATCAATGACTCTTCGATCTCCAGATGTACCCAAGAATATTATTTAATTTAATCATCAATCTTTAATAATTTCTCTTAGTGTATTACCTGTTTTTCTTCCATTCAGCGACTGTTGTGACCGCATCAATTGTCCGCAAACAATGAGTATACGCGTGTTATCGATGCGTTGCCCAACCAATTTCCACCTTTTTCACTTTTCTGGCCTTTGTCAGCTCATTACGGCTGCTGTTTTTTGTTGTTTCTTTATTCCCTGTTTTTAACTTGTTTGTTTTTTATTCTTTTTTTTGGGTTGTATCTCCCTGTGTGTGTGTGTGTGTTGCTTTGGCTTAAACGCTGCGGGTTGTCCGCCGGCAACGTCGCCACCGTCGCCGCTGACCTGCCGTTAACCCATTGAGTGTGGCGCCCGGCCAAGACTGGCCTGACCCGATCTTGATCGAGAACGTTGCACTGAGAGAAATTTCATTCCTATTATATATATTTTTCAGTATTTTATAAGCCATAAAAGAAGCTTCCATGAGGTTAAAGGCAACCCAAACAAAACCTAAACAGCATCTATAACTAGAGGTTAGTTTCAATGAATTCCAATTCTGGAAATATTTTCCAGTGCATTTAAAATACCTGGGTTTGGCCCCAAACAATGTGTCATTTTAATGCTGACCGGAATGATTTTTATTGTCCTCATTTGGGCTGTTCGGTTACACTTACACACTCCCCGTCCCGGAGTCGTAAACATTTATTAGTTACGGCTCATTTCGAAGGCGAATAAACAAACAAACAAACAAATAAACGCCCCAGAATGCGGAGGGAGAGAGAGATATCTCCTGGAGATCTCTGGAGATCGGAGATGGGTTATAGCCACCTGCCGATCGGACATCCTTTCACTTTTAATGAACCTAATGAACAGTCGCATAAATCATCGCCAGAGGGGGGAACCCACAAATGTCTGAAGGTTTGTCGCGCTCATTAAATGCAAACACAGCCACGCCCATATCTCAGGCTCAAACATGCTACTATACAGGTACATATATATATATGTGGATATATATCTTTCCATATGTGTTTGTGCCATTAATCTATTGGCTTATGACCGTTGGAAATTAACTTGCCACATCGTTTGTTTGTCTTTTCTAGAATTTTATGGCTCCTGTTGCGGTTGCAGCAGGTGTAAATAAAGGTAAACTCCTTAAAGCACATACTTTGCTGTTACATTAATTATATTACCACCTGGTTCAGATTTTTCTTTAATAAATATATATTTATAGAAAATATTACACATATACCAAAGACAAGTTAAAGTCCTAAAAAGGATAATATACTCCTGAGCTAATCCCCCCCTACATAGTTTACCCATTGTTTCCTACTATTGTTATTATTATCACTATTACTATTATTTATTAAAACAGCTGTGGGTTGGTAAAAGAAAGCAAGGGAAAAACAATGCCGAAAAGTGGCAATGCAATTGTTTTCTCGGTAGGCGGCAGCATGTCGCTACTTATCGGGCTCGTTAATCGTTAATCGTTATCGCAGGACTCAAAGGACACAATCTCTTCTGCCTCAGCCTCCTTCAGACTTATCGTGATGCGAACTTCGGGTTTTGGGTTACCATCAGAAATGATGTCAAGAAGTGAGAAATGCCCAGCGATCCGACACGCGATTGGAGGCGGAGGATTGCATTTTCCTCACAGTTATGGTTACGGTTACGGGTTCCGGTTCCACTCGCACTTTTCCCTCCTCCTGGAATATTTCCAGGGGCTGCTAATGCAGTTTCCATAAATATTTATCGGCGATTATGCTCGTATTACGACGCGAAATCACGATATTGCGATAAGCTGGGAAACATCTGTTCTTGGTATTACACTGATCAAAAGGGAAGAATTAAACAAATAAATTAATTGATTTATAATCAAATATGGTAAATTTACAACAACTTCGCTTAATTTTGGATTAGAATTCATTATAGTTTCTAGCTTAAAAAACGAATGAAAACACACACTGTATAATTGCTTAGACTCAAATACTTTTCCTTTCTTGAATGTTTATTTATATATTTTTTTATTATGTACCTATTTCTTTTATTTATTTATATTATATATTTATTTATATTATATATTTACTTATTAATTTGACTGTTCTCCTTATTTTCCCCCAGTGTCATATCTATATTCTGGACAATGTCGCATTCGTTTGCCTTATTTGGCCAGTTGACAATGTTGGCCAAGTTGAGTTGTAGCCGGGCGCAAAGAACCATGTTGTTCCGATCCGCTTTTTAACCTTACCCAACTCCTCCTGCTCCTCCTGCTTCTGCTCCTGCTCCTGCTCCTGTTACCCTTTTCGGAACCACCCATGCCTTTTCCCCTACCCCAGGCACTCCTTTCTCATGCCACATTCCCTCTGCCTGCTATTGTTATTGTTATTGCTGTTGTTCCTGGTTGTTTCTGGCCGGTTGTTGTTTTTATTTTTCTGTTGTCGTGTTCAGTGGCCGTAATACTAGCGTTAGTGTACCAGGCGTATTTGTTTGTTTTATGACCGCATAAAATTTAATGCCGCATAAACTTATCGCCTAACGAGCTCTCAATGGCAGCCGAACGAAGAGCTTCAGCGATGGAAATCTTGCTCGAAGAATATCATTTATAATATATTTATAATCAATTTAGTAATATAAATCAATGGTATACAAATATAGCATATTTCCGTGTAGAAAGTGACTGGTATATAGAGAGATAAACCCGATACCTGGGACACCCTGTTGGCCAGGCACGTCGACCGATTTGTGAGCAATTTTAATTTGGCTTGCATTTTCACTGCGTCACAGCTATTTTCAGTCTGCGTTTTTCACATATTTTGTAGTCTTTTTTTTCCCAATGTTGGTAATTTGAGCGTAATTCGCGTAAGCGATAAATTCCTACAGGATCAGAGGCGTACTCTTAAAGGGGAGTCTAATACATTGCTGAAAGAAATTAAACTAAAAGAACTACAAATTTAGGCTTAGATTCACTAGCTTAATATTTAATGAAAAGTAGTAGAAATTTATTTAAAAATATTCGTAAAAATTAAGTACTAAAAAGGTTGTAATTTTTATACCTTTTCAGTAGAGTTTTATGATTTTAGTAAGTGAAGGAATCATTTCTGACCCTATAAATCAAATATATTCTTGATCAGCATTAACAGGAGAATCGAACTAGACATGTTTTAAAGGAAAACAATTTTCATAAATTTTTGCAAAATTTTATAAGGGGTTACATCGTTAAAATTTTCAAAAAATGACAAAAATTTAAAATATCTTTAAAGTCAAGTTTGGTATACAGATTTATTAACCTTAAAAAAACTTGCACAGAACTGCTTTCCGAATTGAAGTTAATGAAGTTTTGGCTAAGTTATGGGTTTAAAAATATTGATTAGTCCAAAAAGTTATTGGAAAATATGGATAAATATATCTTAACCTCATCAAGGTCTGGAACAACTTTCCCATATCATTTAAATATATACCACACATTTCGAAAAGATTGAGTTAAGTATTCCAGCTGTTTTTACTAAATCAAGTCATAATATCCATGCCAAGGTTGGTATATCTCTTTAATATTTGATATATTTACCAAGGTACTCATCGATATGCTTATGGATATACAATTAAGACCGGATTTTTATAGCTGAGATGTACTTACCTCCCATTGGCTTCGATTAGCATCCACGCCTCTGATCGCAACGATAAGCTGGCAGTCAATTTGCTTGACACCTCACGTTCATCAATGAATTGCAGGCAACGGCAACTGCAACTTGGCAGCATCTCTGGGCTCTTGGATCTTGGATCTTGGATCTTGGATCTCGATTCTCGGATCTCTCACTCAGCGGTTCGTCAGTGGGTTTTTGCTTGGGCTTCTTCTTCTTTTTTTGTTTCCCAGTTTTTATCCTTTTTTGTCGCCGTCGACGACGAATCAATCTGCAAATGTGTGTGCGTAATTATTCCAGCAATTTGTTGCTGCGCCAATTGCCGCCTGCATTCCACAGCATCTTCCCTCTCTCGCTCCCTCTCGCCGCCGCTTACGTACATCGCTTTGCGCCCGACTGATGACAAATAATTATGTTAAGTTGCATGTAATTGGCAATCCGCGACACTCGATCCAGAACTGGGATACAGTGTAACTAAAAACTTATATTAAATAGTTACATATATTAAATTATATTTAAAGTGTTAACGATAAGAAAATACTTAAAAAAGAAATGTTTAAATGAGTATTTTAGTCTATGGTGAATTCTTTTTAAAAGTCTAATAGACAATAGAATAGAAATTCAGATTTTCAAACAAAACAAATTATTTTAATAAAAATATATCAATATTTATAGTCCCTGAATCCCTAAAAGGTTAAAAAGTTCTATTGAAATTGTTTACTAACTTACTTTTAGTTATATTTATTAATATATTTATAGTAGCTCCCTCACTTTGCTATCTCAGTGTATTTAGAAAAACGCCTGCTGCCTTCTGTCTTCGTTTTTCTTGGTGTTTTCTTTATTTATTCCTTTTTTTGTATTTTTTATTTTTCTGCAAATTTTCCATGGACTTCTGCACTGTGCTGAAATGTGCACAAAATTTATTGCCGGCAATTTGGTTGCATGTCATTCCAGCAACGAATGCGACGTGGCAATAATTAAAAGCGGAAATGCGCTGATGAATGGGGCGCAAGATCTGCAAAAAAACACTCTAGAAAATTAAAGAAGACACAGAGATTTGGAAAGGGAAAAGGAGGCTTTTCAGACCGGCCTAGAAGTCCTGCCCTGGAGGCGTGTCATCTTCAACAAGCCATTATGTCAAGGGGCAGCCCTTAATGGGGCATTATCCATCAAGAGATCTTCTGGTTCTTAGGTTCTAGCTCCTTCAAATGTACCTCCCAAAATCAATTGCTTTGTTAATTGATGGTGAGCCATGCATCAAAATAGCACCTGGTGGTGGATCACAAATACAGGTAGCTAACCTGAAGTCTGCCAAGATCGTTTTTGTTATTGTTTTTCTTTTCTTTTTTTTCGGGGGCACGCGCGACTCATTTATCACGCGGTTAAAGTCGGGATCAGCGGAACGGACTGCGGACTACGGACTACGGACTACGGACTACGGACACCGGACTCCATTGGGGCAATCGAATTGACATATTGGCAACGCCCTCATTAGGTCGCCTCCAAATCCCCAAAAATGCCCAAAGAGGTCACAGACCCACGGAGATCGCTGACCAAGCCACAAAAGACCCCCAATTCCATCCAGTGATGATTTATGCAGATATTATTACACGGCTGAAAAATAATATTCTTACACTTAGGGAAACACTAGTGAATATGCCATAGTAACATATATAAGATATAGATTTAAATATTGTAACTATACAGTATTTAAAATGATCTATTATGCGCCTATAGAAATCTAATCACCAAACATTTTGATTCACAAAACATATGGCTTTCCTTTGACTTCTTTCCTTTCCTTACTATACAAACCCCCATTAAACCTAGTTCCCTTTCTTATATATATACTCAAAATAGATAACGTTCTAGTACAATTTTTCTCTCTGTGTGTAAAAAGAACCCCCCTGGCGTGAAGCTATACCTTATAGACTGATCGTATTGGATCGCCTTGAATCGCCTTTGAATGTGAACTGCGACGAATTAAACTAAACGGCAACACGATCCATAAAGATAATCTTTATATCAGTCCTTAGTGACTTAGGCAAACGCTCTTGTTGTGCAGATTTAATGCCACATTTTATGGTGGAAACGGGCGCCATCTCGTAGGAGATCGGAATTGGACTCGGAGGGGTATGGAGTGGTACGGTGTTGACCATAAACTTTTAATTATGAACCATAAAATCGGTGGATGCTTCGGCGCACACAGATGAAGTCATAAAATCAGAAAACAAAATTGAGTTGTTGTGCGAGTCGTTGTCTTGATCATTATTGGTTCGAATGGGTGGGCCTCCTGGTTATGGGATCGAAGACGGAGACCTAAATGCTCTAAGCATTTCGAAAATGTCCATTAAATTGGCAATAATTGAAAATGCAGCGATCTATATAGCCGGGGGTTGGGGTTTAATGAGGCAAAACAATAGAGATTTGAATCCGGGAATTGGGAATTTCCTTTTCAAATATATAATACACATATATGATATTTACTTAGCGGTTTCAATAAAATTTAACGATGTTTTTATTGTGTGTTTATCCATAAACTAGACGCTTTTGTTAGGGTTTATTCATCATTGTTTATTATTTAGTTGTTCTATTCTTTGTTTTTCAGGAATTATATTATGTTATTCCCACAAGAATACCTCTTTTCCCCTATATTTAAGCTCACATTCTGCCTGCTTGTGTATCTTTTATGTAGTTGAGTGAATTTGCCCAAAACTTTATGCGATTACAAACAAGCTTCTTCTCTGAAGCTAAATTGAAACAGTCCCGAGAAATTCAAGCGTTAAAACCGAGCTGAAGTCACCACAAAAAAAAAAAACAAAAATAAATAAAAACCTAAAAAATACAAATAAAAAACAGCCAAGAAGAGCAGCTTGGGCAGGTGCCGCCGCGTTCTTTTCTTTGGTAAATGGAATGAACAAAGGTAAACCTTTTTTTGCACTGTACAAAATATTTTCTTTAATCCCATTATAAAATCATAACCTGTCCTACCTCATAAAATAATATTATTTTGCATTTATATTACTATAAATATCTTTGTTTTATTATAGAACTATTTCCTATTATTTTAATGTTTGCAATTTTTTGTTAGTGCACGAAACATAAGTTGGCCCAAAGTCGTGTTATCATTTTAATCCGCAGTTGCAAAAACAAGGTAAATTGGGTTAGCCGACGTTTGTATATCCTTACAGGATCATTCACAATTAAATCGGTGGACTATGTATATATATACATACATATAGCCGACATAGGAACAATCGGACGATTTATAGAACCATGCTCAGTAATAAACTATGACCAGAAATTAACTCTGAACATTAAGTATCTATGATCAAAAAGTAACAATGATCAGTAATTAACTCTGACCAGTAAGTATCTATGACCAGTAAGTAATTATGATCAGTAAGTATCTATGACCAGTAATTAACTATGATCAGTAAGTATCTCTGACCTGTAAGTATGTATGTATGAACAGTCACTATTTTTGAACACTAATAAACAATGACTTGCAACTTTTGTAACACAACACATACCCGAGACTTGGCCGGCAGCAGTCACTTCGTTCCGGGGATGTTAGAACAAGTTGGGAATCATAAACACAGATGTGCAAGATGTGTTTTGGCACACAATTCAAGCTATTTGAATGAAACTATGGAGTTATTCTTCTATATAATTTTACAAATATATAAATCGGAGCATGGCGAATCAGTGGACTATATATATACATATATATACCCGACATAGGAACAATCGGACGATTTATAGAACCATGATCAGTAATAAACTATGACCAGTAATTAACTCTGAACAGTAAGTATCTATGACCAGTAAGTAATTATGATCAGTAAGTATCTATGAGCAGTAAGTAACTCTGAACATTAGGTATCTATGACAAGTAAGTAACTATAATCAGTAAGTATCTATGACTAGTAAGTATGTATGTATGATCAGTAACTAACTTTGAACACTAATAAACAATGACTTGCAACTTTTGTAACACAACACATACCCGAGACTTGGCCGGCAGCAGTCACTTCGTTCCGGGGATGTTAGAACAAGTTGGGAATCATAAGCACTGATGTGCGAGATGTGTATTGCTACACAGTTCAAGTCATTTGAATGAAACTATAGAGTTATTCTTCTATATAATTTTACAAATATATAAATCGGAGCATGGCGAATCGGTGGACTATATATATACATATATATAGCCGACATAGGAACAATCGGACGATTTATAGCTTAACAATTTTGCAATTTTGCCAATTTTTTTTAATTTTAACGTTGTAACCCATCGAAAATTTTTTTAAAAATTTTATAAATGGCTAGATCGATACAGCTTTTCAAGCTGATCAAGAATATATATGATTTATGGGGTCGGAAAAGACTCCTTCACATCGTTACAAGCTTGGTTTATAATACCCTGGAAAAGGGTATCCATATATAAAAAGAAAAGAAATCAAAGGGTAAAGCGCGGGGATTTTGGAACCTGAGCGAACGAGCGTTTCCCTTGAATGAAACCCGAAACCGGAGCAGGGCACCATACCCAATCCCATTCCCATTCCCATTCCCATTCCCAATCCCGATTCCGATCCCGATCCCAAGCCCGGTGCCAGATCCTGGCGATTTTTCGTTTCGCCTGTGTTGCATCCAAGCGTGAAAATACCGCGAAATTCCCTTTTGTCTCGATCGGAGTTCTTTTCTTTCATTTTCAACTCGTCTTTTGTGGCTCTGCTTTTCCCCCCGAGTTGTTGTTGCCTTTTTAAGCCGCGCCACACTGGAAATTATATCAAAAATGTAAACAAAAAATAAGCGTTAACATGGCAACAATGATGTCCCGCGGCGACATTGAAATATGGTTATTATACATTTTTATGACACTGTCCCAGGTTCTTTGACTCTTTCGAGGGTGTTTGTTAGGCGGTCATGGCTAATTATCCAGCGACATTCTGGGCCTAAAGTTGACAATCTGGCCAAGATGAACTTGAGGAATTTGGTTAACTTTGGTTAAGAAACAATTCTACACAAAAACTCTCTTGCACAAAAGCCTAATATTTACCCAACCCTAAACCTTAATTAAGACTCCTGTTTGATGGATCAGACAAGGCTCTCTTTACACCTCCTTACACGCAGGACCTTCCACAGTCACTAATTGGTAAGGACCAACCGGTTGTAGAGTGTCGGCAAAACAAAAAGCGCAACCTCATAAACATTTAAATAGGAAGGTTTCCCTCGGAAACATCAACAGCTCCTGGCAATCCAATCAGAGATTAAAAAGCCGCCCGCAGAGACAACGCCCTCGTACATCCTTCCTATTCGGATATCCTGCCCCTCCCCTCGGGGTCCCTGTTGTGTCAAAATGCAAAAATTCAATTGCTTAGCCCTTTGTCGAGGAAAATTGACATAAAAATCCATTTGTCAGCCCCTTCAGATTAAAATCAAGGATTTAAAGTGTAATTTGATTCACGGATGATGCAAGGACGCGTGCGTTTCAAGTGGAGTGGAGAGGAGTGGAGTGATCAAAAGAGCAAAGCGTGACCCCAGAAAAAATCACACAACATGGGCAAAAGGACGAAGGACGCACAAGGAGGATGGAGAGCAACAGCAATAAATGACAACAAACACACCCCTCCTGAGGGCCGGGGGTGGGCACCACCAGCAGCACCAGCAGCACCAGCCTCAGCCCGAAACGGAAGAGTGATTTTAACGCTAGTCCTGTGGCAGCAGGAGCAGGACGAACAGCAGCAAGGAGCAGCAGCAGGGTGTCCTCTGACACTGAGAGAAATACACTAAAAGTTAGCTTCAAGAATCATATTACACCAGGCCAAGATCTTACATATGCTAGATTGTGGCATATTTGTGCTTTTTAAATAAAATAGTTGCAAATTTAATGATATAAATATTAAATATTATGCTATATATAAATAGTTTATAGCATAAGCAATGTCCTTCCAGTACTTAATACCTATTTCCCTGAGTGTTTTCCCCCTCCTCAACCTCTTGATTCTCTCGAGTGCTATTTTATGCTGAAGTGTGCCAGACGCATTGAACCAGTGGCTGCTCCTGCTCCTGTTTCTCGGCCAGGATGCTCCCTGGTGAGGATGTGACCGCGACGGCGCCACCATCCAAATGTATGGAATACATGGAATGTGCTGTGCAACCGGTTGAGTCCATTAATCATTTTCTAATTTGTGGAATGCGACCAAAGAGCCCAACTTCAGGGGGGGAGTATAATCGCATCCAAATTTCTGTCGACAAGGGGGAAAAGAGAATCATCCCCCTTTGGTAAGAAAAACACCCGGAAGGAAGGAAGGCAGGAAAATTGGACACTGAAAATGAAATTTTCACATCTGTAATTTGTTAAGTGCGTTTGTTTATTCCACCGAATTATTTCACTTTTATGGGTTAAGTGCTTTTTGAGTTACGACGAATCCAGTAC
This sequence comes from Drosophila serrata, assembly GCF_035046125.1. Taxonomy (NCBI): domain Eukaryota; kingdom Metazoa; phylum Arthropoda; class Insecta; order Diptera; family Drosophilidae; genus Drosophila; species Drosophila serrata. The sequence continues at coordinate 6,276,122 of NW_028257174.1, read as the reverse complement.
CAGGTCCTTGGGGTTACTTCATGTAACCGAAGATACCCAGGATGCCGAGGGTTCCACCAGGCATTCCCAGACGGTTGACATTAATTAGTTGTCTGGGAATTGGCCCAAGAGCAGGGAGGTGGATCTAATACAATTAGAGATTCATTTAGAGAGTTTTTCCAAGAAAAATATAGATCTGAAAGGAGTCTTAGGAAAGGACTTAAAGACTCTCAATCTTACTGAGAAAATAAATATAAATATAGGATATTTAATATCAAGTTCTCTAGAGTCTAGATCTTTTACTATAAAATATTTTACAAGGTATCCCATCAGATATCTCCTAGAGATTCCTGAAGACATCTCTTTTCGATCTTTCTGCCATATCTGCCACATCTTCCCATTTTCGCCTGGAACTGGATCTGCGAACCAGAATCAGCATCATTATCGATGTAAAAGCAAGCTCAACGGGATGCTCGAATGAAGCTGTCATCATCGATCACAACATTTCCATGCCCCGAGGATGGAAATCAGACAACTGTAAACTAATGACATTTGCCGGGGTCCCAGGGTCCTGGGGTCTGGTCCTTGTATCCTCTTACAAATGAGCTGAAGAACAACCACCAGTAACCAGTAACTGAAGGGTGGTTCCAAACCCAATCCCAGCCAGCAGTGGAGGATGCTTCCACTCGACTCTTGGCAGTCATTTGTTTGTTTTCGAATGCCGCCTGTCCAAATATGCGGCAGCTTGTAACAATTACCAAATGACACCCTCGACACCCTCGACTTCAATCGGAAATGGACAGAGGATATATCTACATTGGCAGGGGTATAAGTATAGTATAGTATAGTAAAGTAAATCCACTTGTCGCAAAATCAATGGCAATATTTTCACCATTAGTTGATGTCGTCGTTGTTGAAAATGAAGTAATCAGGCGACGACGAACTCAACTTAAAATTCAGTTTGAGGGCAGAGTTTATGAGCTGGAAGAGGCATGCATGGGTTAATCCGGCTCAGCTTTCATGGGGTTAAGGGTTTTTTTACTTAACAAAGTTACTTGGTGGCTTTTACCCTTGAAAGAGGTACTTGGTAGTTGTAACTCTTGTTATTTCTGAATAACTTTTAGTTAACTTTAAGAATTGTATTTAAAATTATTCATGATAAGCCAGACTTTAATATTTTTATAAAGAAATATTAAAAGGCGAAAGGTAATACTATTTTTTAAGCATTATCTCCCCTTAACAAAAAGCTTCTAGTACCTAGATTTCCTACGATTTCAAACACACCAAAAATTGAAGAATAAAACTTCTCATAGATCTCATTCCCTGGCAGCTGTTTTAGAGAAGCTTTTCGCTTTTCCTCCCTCCCAAAAACAAAATAATTATGAAAAACCGACGACATCTGCTGCTGTTTTAGTTTCAATATCTGTTTTAGTTTCTATATCAGACTCTGTGTCCGAGGGGAAGTCAATATGATTTGTGATTTACAACAGGTTTCAATTAACCAAAAAAAAAAGAGGCCCCCAAATGATATTTAATTTTGCATTCTGTGGGTGGGAGGAATGGGGAGCACCAAACGACAACGATGCAGCCGAGGCAGCTGAGAGGCGATGACAGGGACATAAATAAAGCGGCGGTTAAGTATCGTGTAATGTTAGACGAATAGTTTTCGGTTTGTCATGTAAACTGTAAGTGGAGAAGTCGTCCCCGAAAAGATGTATATCTATATATGTATATATGAAGATAATACAGAACGCCTCCCGTCCATCCCAGGGGTAAACAGCCGGCGATACATGTTGCACATTGCTGATGCTGCTGTTGTTGCTGCTGCTGCTGTTGCTGCTGTTGTTGCTGCTGCTGCTGTTGCTGCTGCTGCTGCTGCTGCTGCTGCTGCTGCTGCTACAGTTGCAACTAATTGAGGACAAGGCGGCAACGCTGGCGGCATAAATTAGAGACAATGCTTCGTCTAAGTGGATTGGTTTGAAGGCGGGGTATACTCCATATTCGAATATTCCTACATCAAACAAGAGATGTGGTTTCAACACCAGATATCTCAACAATTTTGATATTATGTTAAGAAACATAGCTTATAAAATATATCAAGCCTAATATCACATCGTAAACGTAGTATTATAAGTATTATATTATATTCTATCCTAAATATATCATTTTCATATCGAATATACGAATCATGTTTAAAATTATATAGGAAAAGTTGCTTATCTTTGTATACATATATCTTAATCTTTTTAACGATATAGTATTGATATATTATAAACAAATCAATCCGATTTCCCATCGCTATCATTGGCGCCTTGATGGATTGTCAAATTGTGCACAGAGCAGACAGGCGACTGCAGCAGCGTGGCGACATCATTCAATTAAAAATGCATCCCCATCTTTCATTCTCCTTCTCCCCCTCACTATTCCCCTTCCCCCACCTGCCCTTTCCCTTCCCCTTTCGGTGATGTAATCTCCGGGCTCATTAAATTCAAATGGAATTTGTTCGAAGGCAAAACTTAATCCGCTCGTAAACATCCCGACTCCCCCAAACGCAGCCTCGTCGGTGGCCCCCCCCTTTACCTTCCCCGCCTGCTGTAGAGGCATGGCCCCAAGCATAAATCAGCTGTAGCTAACGTAAGGATTTTCCAGGCTCAATCTAGCTGTATATTCCAGTTACACTTGGAGAAAATAGGGATTTAATGCTATATATCACTCACTGTTTAGGTTGGGTATAGGGTTGGGGAGTTGGGTATAGCCTTAAATATTTTATTACATTTATTAGTAAACAAAATAATTAATAGAAATTTACTAAGGGTTTTTAATTCTATCTTTTTCACAGCAATCAGTTAAAAACTTCAAGCTTACTCTTGGAAGTGTTTTTAAGTGTAATAAAATAGTAACAAAAACTGTGTTTTGGAGAGTCGGTGGGGAGGAGGGAGAGAGTGGAGATTGGAGAGCGTGCGTCGCTGTAAACCTCGTAACGAATGCTGGCCAACGGCAGAAATCTAATTTCAAGCACCAGAGAGCAGGCGGCGGCAGGTGGATGCGGGGGAAGTGGATTCGTGGTGAACTTCTGGCTGCCTTTTCCACTTGGCTAGCTTAACGATTCGGACTGCTGTCAGGGTTTCGCCAGGTCCTCCTCCTCCTCCTCCGCCTCCGACTCATCCTCCTCCTTCTCCTCCTGCTGCCTTTGTTGTCTATTTGATGTCTTAATGCGAACCACCCAACGCATCATCCACCCAATACCCGCCCCTCTCCGCTCCGGGGATTGGGATTTCCCGGCCGGCGTACCGTTTTAATCAAATGGATTTCTCATTTTCCCCCCTCTCTTTCTATATTCGATTTTCCCCTGGCGGCGGAAAATACGGAAATAGACAACAGGAGCGACGATTTATTAGGTTCCTCCACGGCTAATGTCTGATCTCTGTCGGCATTATTCATGATCAAGTGTCCGGCTAAAGGAATCGATTCCTCAATATCCAATGGATCCCAAGATGGCCAGGATTTATCAGCAGGGATCAAGGGATTTGTATAGGAATATATCTATGAGTTTCTAACGATCTTAAAGAGATTTATGATATTTTTAAAATATATATCTGATAAATATAGGTCTCTGGAGCATTATTTGCCAATCAAGAAATAATATTTCTAATAAAAAAAAAACACGTTTATTATACCCCTTCCAAGGTGCTATAAGTAAACACAAAAGTTTACAAATTGAGTGAAGGAGTCATTTCCGACCCTATAAATCATATATATTCTTGATCAGCATCAACAGGGGAATCTTTCTAGCCATGTTTGAAAGAAAAATTTTTTTTAAGTTTTTTTTTCAAATTTCTATAAGGGGTTACATCGTTAAAATTTTCAAAAAATGACAAAAATTTTAATTTTTTTAAATTTTAAATTGAGTATGCAGATTTATTAATATTGCAAAAACTAACACAGAACAGCTTTCTGATTTGAAATTAATGCATTTTTGGCTTAGTTATGAGATTTTTAAAATTTGATTTTCCCATAAAAATGATATTGCCTATATTTAAAGTATTATTGTATCTTGCGATTATCTGAATGCCAAAACTGATTCTCAAGTTATATATAATTCATTTCACCATTTAAATTTAAATTAAATTAAACTTAAATCATAAAACAAATAAAATAAAATAGATCTACACAATGTACAATGTCAAAATTGAAACTAAAACAAATTGACATTTATTAGCAAATGAGATTTAATTAAAATAAAAGAATTCTTGTTTAATTAAATCACTTTATTACCAATTATTATTATTTACTACTATTAATAAAACCTTTAGCAATGCACCTACATAAATGCTATGCCATTAAATACCAACAGTGGCTTGGTATGAAATGTGGGAACAGTTTTGCAAAAGTAAACAAATCCAAGACACACACCCTTCAAATGCACGGTCTGGCACACGAAAATACTAAAATACAGATCGATAGTTTCGATATTTTTGCAGCTGCACTTCCACCACTAAATCAGCGCCGCGTGCTCGTTTTGTTTTTGGTTTTCGTTATTTAGAACAAGAATTAAAACGCTATATTCAATCTAAGAGAGCCAGCATGGGAGGCCAAGGAAAAGCAATTAACCGGAAACGCAAATTCGTGGGCCGCAAGGCGGACGACCCGGAATTCGATCTGGACAAGAAGCAGTTCAAGGTGCTGCACTTGAACGCCAGCGAGAAGCGTCTGATCATCGTCTTGGAGGGCGCTCAGCTGGAGACTGTGAAGGTGGGAGAGACTCTTAGCTACTGTCCAGGGAATCCCTAACACCATTCTAATCCCTTCCAGGTGCACAACCAATTTGAGTTGCTGAACTGCGACGACCATGCGGGCATCATGCGCAAGAACCAGCGTGATCCAGGCACCTGCCGTCCAGACATCACACACCAGTGTCTCCTAATGCTGTTCGACTCTCCGCTGAACCGCGCCGGCCTGCTGCAGGTGTTCATCCGCACGGAGCACAACGTACTGATCGAGATCAATCCACAGACGCGCATACCGCGTACCTTTAAGCGTTTTGCTGGTCTGATGGTCCAGCTGCTGCACAAGTTCCAGATCCGTGCCAACGATTCATCCCGCCGACTGATGAGTGTGATCAAGAATCCCATTACGGATCACCTGCCTGTTGGCTGCAAGAAGTACGCCATGAGCTTCTCCGGCAAGCTTGTATCCAACTGCCGGGAACTGGTCCCGCACGGCGAGGAGGGCAGCGCCAGTTACGATGTGCCCGTAGTCATGGTCATCGGTGCCTTTGCCCACGGCGTGCTCAAGACAGACTACACGGAGGAGCTGTTCTCGATCAGCAATTACCCGCTGTCGGCGGCCATAGCATGCTCCAAACTCTGCTCCGCCTTCGAGGAGGTGTGGGGCGTTGTGTAGTGACTATTATATATTATAATGGTTTTTTTAAATACTATATTCCTAGTTTAGTATTGTAGTTAGCTAACGAATTACATTTTGTGCAGATTTGCAATTGAACAAATGGCTCCCTGGATTAATTCGGGAATCCTGCTTTGTATTTGGATAATTTTTTAGTATAGTTATATCATAATCGGTTTAAATATCAATTTCCGGCATTATTTACCCCTAAACCGGATTGCCAAAGCAGCATTTTAAGTGCTCAAAGGCTTTGCTTTCTTGATATATACATTTAAATTACGCCTCAATCCCCGGTACCGCCCCTGGACAGGTTATCAGTCGCTGCAGCCATCGTGTATACATCGTGGTTTATTTTTGTTTTGTATAATTCGCAATTACAAAAAAGACAGGCATAGAAAACTTGATGAAATTTTGAATCAGCACGGATAGCGGATAGCATCGTGCTGTACTTGGTTAATTTACTTATCTAATTGCCATTAGCCCCAGTGGTTGCCATTGCTTCATCTGGTCTGTTCGGTTAGGTTCGGTTGGATGAGGGATAAGGATTGGGATTGGGATTGGGTTGTGGGTTCGGGATTGGGGTTGATTGGAGAGCATGAGCATTCGCATTCTTTGCCGGCTGTGTCTACTTGGCTCCTGGTTTCTTAGCGCCAGCCTCGGCGGCCTTCTTCTCAGCTTCCCGCTTGGCGGCCGCCTCCTCACGCTGTTGCCGGATAAGGGCTAACCGGGCAAGATCCGCCTTTGCCTCGGTCGTTTTGCCTGCAGCATGAAGCTTCTCGTATCGCTGGCGGGCCTTCTGCTTCTCAATCTGTTCACGTTCTCGGCGCGACAGCTCTGGCTTGGCAGCGCCACCGGCTGGCCCATCGTCCAGCTTGATGGCCGAAAGCTTTTGTGTTGCCTTCTTGGTCACCCGGTTGGGATTCTCGATCTCAATCAGCGAGGCCACGCCCTTCTTGGCATCCCGCGCCTCAGCCTCAGAGTCATCCTCGGATTCCTCCTCCGATTCGGACTCTGAGGAGCCACCGGCACCGCCGGCTGCCCGCTGCTTTTGTCGCTGCGCCGCTTGGCGACTGGAAGCAGCGGGTTTCCGGGCGGCCGATGGCTTTGGCTTCGCTGCCGAGCCGCTGGCCTTGTCCGCCTTGGCGTCCTCAGCATCACTGTCACTGCCGCTACCGCTGCCCGACTGGTCGCTCTCCTCCTCGGATTCCTGCTGCAGCTCCTCGGGCGACGTGAAGTGACGAGAGCGACCCTTGTGGTTGACGAACTTTCCGCGTGGCATGGCTGCTCTGTCTCCTCGCTAGCTCTCTGGCTGTGGGTGTCTCCGCTGGCGACTGCTGCGGTGTGTGTTCCTAGCTCCTAATTGCTCTCCTTAGCGCTTGCTTTTCTTTCCGGTCGTCTTTCTAGGCTCGCAAACTAATTAATCACGTTGCATGCTCTGTCAGTTGCTGGAAAACTCAGTTGTAGAGCTGGAAGAAACGACGACGACGCAATCGATGAATCGATGCTTTCGAAATCATCAAGAACATCGATGAGATGTATATTCATTATTTTGAGGTTATTTTCTCTTGTGTATATCAAAAGATCAAAGAAATTTGTTTATGACCTTCTCGTTTTTTTATATATATATAGTTCCAATAAGAATTATTAAATAAACACAATTAAGTAATCGATACATCGATGACTCCGTACCAATTCAATTTGCGCCATCGATAAGCTTGTATCGATTGGGTTAAATAGAACCAAAGGTTTAAATAAAATCTTTTATTGTTCCTCCACGGACCAGGACCCGGACCGAACCATGCAGTAAGTGGTGTCTCAGCCGGTGCTCGATCGAACCTAACCCTCATGTGCCGCCTCACTCGTTTAGACGCTCTCGCGCCAGTAGCACCAGCAGCGGCCGGCAACCGGCTGCGGCGGGAACAGCAACACAACAGCGCCAGGTGCAGCCCCTGGAGGCGCCCAAGATCATCGTGATCCATCCGGGGTCACAGCACTTGCGCATAGGCCGGGCGGCTGACCTCAATCCGCTGACACTGCTCCATGCAGTGGCTTACCGGCGGTGGCAGCAGGAAGGCGACTGGCCGTACCACGATCCCCTGCTACCGCCGCTGGACAACATCAATCCCGCCCGGCTGCAGGTTGAGTTTGAGGAGCAACGCCTGGCCGTGTCGCGCATCCTACAGCACTGCGTTGTGGATGAGAAGAACCGCCTGCGCGTGGCCACGCCGCCTCAGCAGCTGGCCCACTTCAATCGAAGCAGCATGGCCGAGAAAGTGCAGCCTCCGCACCCGGAGGAGCAGCCGTGGGTGGACCGCGAGGCTCTAGCCTTGTTCGATGACCAAATCTTGCGGTTAAGCGCCTTCGAAGCGCGTGACTACGACATCCACTTCCCCATGCAGAGGGGTGAGCTGAATATACACAAGGATAAGGGTGGATCTCTGCAGGTGTGTGTGTCCAGTTCCTCCAACTTATCACCTTAAATCACCACCTTCCTATTTACAGGCTAATCTACAGCATATGGAACGCATCTGGGGCTACGCCTTAGAGGTGCGCCTAAAGATACCACTGCGCGACCTGGGTACTCACTGTGCCGTTCTTGTGGTCAACGATGTCTATGTACGTCGGCATCTGCGAGAGTTTATGACCCTGCTGTTGCAGCGCCTGGGCTTCCGGTGCTGCTTCCTTGTCCAGGACAGTGTGGCCTCCACCTATGGCGCTGGCATCGGTTACGGCTGTGTGGTGGATATTGGTGCTCAGAAGACCTCTATTGCCTGCATAGAGGATGGAATTTCGCAGATGGACGCGAGAGTGAGGCTTAATTACGGCGGCGGGGACCTCGACCAGGTGCTGCTTATGCTGCTGCGCAAGTGCGGCTTCCCCTATCGCGAGTGCAATGTCCAGGACAGCTATGTGGATGCCCATCTTCTAGACGAGCTGAAGGAGAAGTTCTGCCATTTGAATGCCAGTGTTTGTGGCGCTCAGGAGAAGCACTTCAATCTGCGTAAGCAGAACGGCCAATGGCTGAGATACACGCTCCAAGTGGGCGACGAGGCCATCATGGCACCTCTGGCCCTCTTCCACACTGAACTGCTGAACATCACAGGCCGCACCAGAGCAGTGTGCACGCAACAGGCACCCCAGGAACAGTACGATTGCGAAGACTGCTTCGATGCCGAGTACCTGAAGGAAACGGGCAGAAAGAACGGTGTCCGGGCTGGCGACTCTACCTTGCCGGGAGCTCCGGGTCCGAACCCCTCGGTGCCGCGTCCACCCCAACTGCCTGTGACCGCCGATGATGAGGAGCTGATCGTTGTAGACCAAGACGAAAGCAACTGCAACTCCCAACCGCAACAGCAGCCTCAACAGCAACAGTCCTCGGCAGTGCAACCCAACAACGAGAACCAGGACTGCTTCCACAACAGTCTGGGTCAGGTGTTGCCCCTGGATCAGGCCATAATCCAAGCAATCAACAGGCTACCCAACTACGAAACCAAACGTAAGATGTTTAACTCCATACTGCTCGTAGGCAGCAGCGCCAAGTTGCCAGGGCTGCCGGCCTGGCTGGAGCATCGGATTAGCCAACAGATGCTGCCCAGCGGCATTGAGGTGAATGTCTTCATCAAGGGCATGGACGCCGGCATGGTGGCGTGGAAGGGAGCAGCCATTATGTCCGTGCTGGAGAGCGCCCGGGAGCTGTGGATATCGCAGCACGACTGGCATAAATATGGACTGCGAATACTCAGGGAGAGATCACCCTTTCTCTGGTGAGTGAAAGACTCCATCTCCTCCTCCAGCTAGATAGGAATATCGAATATTTTTAGGGAATTTGTAAATTATTCTTCAGAATTTTAAATGGCAAAGTACAAGTTGATTAAAAACGTAGCCCTAAGTAGGCACTAAAATTGTATAAATTTATAAATCTCTATACATAAGCTATGTTTTTAAGGCACTTGTATTTAATCTTAGAGGCCAGTACTATATCTTATGTTTATATTTAAGGCATTTATATTTAGAGTCCAGCGATAAGCTTGAAATAAAGGTAAAAAAATAACGAAAACAAAGAAAACATTGCACAAACAACATAGATTAGGCTTATACCAGGTACTTGGGCGCACTGGAGCCCATGTAGTGGTAGAGATCCCCCAGTGTGGAGCGCACCAGCTTGGCCTTGATGGTCTCCCGCTGGAGCCGCTTGTAGGCCTCGAACCGGTGGCAGCCACCGAAGCTGAAGTAGTAGTTGCCGCCCTCGCTGCCTGTTATCCAAAGCAGATCGATGGGTGGCACCTCCGCCGCCTCACTTTCTTCGTGCTGTGTTCAAGGAGAAAGAGAGGGAGATAGAGAGCCCATTTAAATGGAAAGGCAAGTCATCGGAAATGGCAATCGATATCATAAATCCTGTATTTAGCTTTTTGCAAATTTAAATTTAAATTAGTGCTGACTAATACCACTATTTAATAAAAGACTACAAAATCTGCTAACTAACTTCTAATCGACACCGATTAACCCTTGCCCGCACCCACACTCACCTTTATGGTCTCCATTAGCGATGCCACTTTCTGCTCATCCAGGACGGAAGGTATTGGCCGCTTGATCACACTCATGGGTACATGGTGGATCTCCGCTATTCCTGCCGAGTGAACTGTGGTGTCCATGGTGCTGTGGCTAGTCTGGCGATCAGGGAATTAACAGAAACTTCTTTCAGTTAAGTTGTGAAATTTCACACCAGCCAGACAGCAACAACAACAACGGTTGTTGTTATCGGTGTTGCGGACAGTGTTGCCACCTACGCCCACACACACTCACACAAACGGCGCTTGAGGCTGCCACAAACCAGAAAGAAAAGGAAAACTTACTGGATTTGTGTAATTTCTCTGGAGGATCGGTCTGATTCCGATGGCGCGTCTGCTCGCCTGGCGTATAAACTGGCTAATGAACTCCATGGCAGCCGGGGCCAGCCAGCGCTAAGTATTTTTGAGCGGCGCAGCGGCGTTGAAACTTGTTTTACGTATGTGTGTGCGTACGTTTACCGCTATATGTTTTGCTGCACTCTTCGACAGCGCTCCCGGGCCACTTGTTGTTTGTTTTTTGCATAATCAAGGCGCGATCACACTCCCTGCGTCTGCAGCCCACACACTGCCGGCCCCCCCATAAACAAATGCACGCACACAATTACGGCTGGGCCAGTATTGCCTTGCGATAAAAGCAAATGAAAACGAAATTCAAAATAAGGAATATATATAAAAGTTGCTGAAGAGGGGCAGGAGGAACGGTGGTGGACTGCTCTGCTCCCAAGAATACTGTGAACTTGCATACTCTTGGCTCTGATTAGCGTCACAGAAATTAAAATGTGTAATCTACGTTGACAACTCTTGCTGCTTGTTTTGCTCCCTCGCCTATCAGAAGCCAGATAAATATGCGCCGCAATTCGAGGGGGGCAAGTGTTAGGAGCAGCGTACTGATACGGAGGGATAGCAGCAGATGTCGATGCCACTTGTCGTTCTGTTTTGCGTGCCAAAAACAAGTTGATTTTGCATATTTCTAGAATAAAACGAAAGGCAAAAGCTCTTGAACCTGGGGACCCGTTTTAAAATAACAGTTAAAACAACAACGGGCAGTTGGCAGCACTGCACTTCTGCTGACCAACTGCAAGCGTTTTTCAACACTTCACAATTTGAATTTACAAAGCTTGCCAAAAAAAAAACGTTTTCGTTTGAATTTATTGTAGAGATTTATGAGATTAAAGTTTTCAAGGCTGTAGTATTTTTTGGCAAATGCAAAAATTAGGCCAATGGGTAACTTAAAATACAGTAGGGGGTGACGGGCTCTGTAACATGGGAAATTATTTGTGTATCACTGCGTTGGTAATCGTCATCTCCGGCGGCTTGTCGCTGCCACAATCTTCAATTAACTGCTACGCGGTGTTCAACATGCCGACAAGGCAGCCCGTCCCGACTCCAACTCCGATTCTAAGTACTACAACTATGACGATTCTGACTATACCTATGTGACTTACCCGGAGCGAAGACGCTTACAAAAAGGTAACCGATGCCGGAAGCCCATTAACAGTCAAAGTTGGCCCTCAGCCACAGAGCCACAGAGGCGACGCTAGTTCCTGTTTCCTATTTTTTTTTCTAAATAAATTTCTCCTCCAAAAGATAGAGTGGATGCGAGCATGAAATTCAATTTGGTGCAGACACTGGTCTTCACATTCTGCCTAATTAGTGTGCAGATACATGGCATTCAAGGTGCTTCCAAGGAATATCTATAAGAAAATAATAAATTTCAATAAAAATGTGTCATAAAATATCAAATTTAACTTGAATACCTGAAGGGTACTGAAAGGAATAACCAATTTCGAACAATTTACAGATGCTAGTGGTAAGCGGATCGTGAGCAAATATGAGCGGGTGATGCAGATGTATCCACAGCTGTCGTCAGGCGGGGCAGAGTCCTCACAGTGGCGTGCTGCCGAAAAGGATATGCGACATCCCTGCAAGCGTGACTGCGCCGATCAGCAGCCGATGACCTGCTACTACTACATGGTTGTCCATTACGACGACACAATGTCAGAGACTTGCAAGCGATACCTCCAGGTGAGTGTTTGGGCACATCCCTATCAGTTGCCTTGTGATTTATGCATGTCTGTGTACGTTTCTTCCTCGTGTGTGCTGTAACGTAGGAAATAGTTTATATAAAGTTCTGGGCATATCGTTCCCAAAAGGAATAATACTTACCTGTCTTTTCCAGTCCAAATACCGCTTCAACCTCGGTGGAAAAGAGTTCATAGATGGCATCAAAGTGGCAGAGGAACTGGGAAAGAACGATGACTGCAAGTATGCCGATGGCTTGGAGAGCGAAGTGATGGTGGTCAATGGCCAGCTGCCCGGAATGAACATCGAGGTGTGTTACGGCGATACGATTGTGGCGGATGTGATAAACAGCATGCACGAGACGACAACCGTCCACTGGCACGGCATGCATCAACGCTTGACACCTTTCATGGACGGAGTGCCCCATGTAACACAGTATCCCATTGAGGCGGGACAGGCCTTCCGCTACCGCTTCGAGGTGGACCACGGGGGCACCAACTGGTGGCACAGCCACACCGAGCACCAGAGAGCCTTCGGCTTGGCCGGTCCACTGGTGGTGCGTATGCCGCCGAAGCTTAATCCACATGCTCATCTGTACGACTTTGATCTCACTGAGCACGTGATCATGATCCAGGACTGGGTGCATAACTTCGTTGAGAGCGTGGCCGAGAATATCCTGATCAATGGCAAGGGAAGGAACCTCAAGAAGGGCATCAAGGTTGTCAAACCCACGCTCTATGCTCACTTTCCGGTGGTCAGGGGCGGGCGATACCGATTCCGGGTTATCTACAATGGTGTTTCCAACTGTCCGATCAGCCTGAGCATTGACAACCACAATCTGGTGGTGATTGCCAGCGATGGCAACGACATCGAGCCTGTAGAAGTCCAGCGGATCATGCTTCACGGTGCGGAGAGATTCGACTTTGTGCTGCACGCCAATCAGGAGGTGGCCAACTACTGGATCCGCGTCAAGGGCTACAGCTTCTGTGCGAAGAACCAACTGCACCAGGAGGCGGTACTGCACTATCGTGATGCGGACACCCGAGCTTTGGACACGCACACCTTGAGCTATGCGTACGATGCGCCTGGCATCACGCTCAATGAGCTGGGCGATGCAGTTGACAGCAGTGCTCCTGGGAAGACAATCTCGTTGGCGACACTCAATGCTCAGCGACCAGAACCAGAAATCCAGCCGACGGCCACCTTCTACACGAGCATGAACGCATTTAAGGTGCGGCAGGGTGAGGGCTTCCGTTTCCAGATGGACGACATCAGCTTCAGCATGCCGAAAATGTCGCTACTGCAGACCCGCAACCTGGGCGTCGGTCAGTTCTTCTGCAACCGCTCGCAGCAGGCGGACTTGGGCTTCAACTGCCGGCAGCGTCACTGTCGCTGTTCGAACGTGATCCAGGTGCCGGCCAACCAACAGGTTGAGTTTGTAGTCTCCAGCCTGTCAAACACGCCGCATCCCATACATCTGCACGGCTACACCTTTCGGGTGGTGGGAATGGGTGTCCTGGGCGAGCAGAAGATCGGGCAGATCGAGGAAATTGACCGGAAGACACCGCTGCCACGGCGTGGCCGTGGTGCTCCGCTCAAGGACTCCGTCCAAGTGCCCGCCTTCGGCTATACGATCTTTCGATTTTACACAAACAGTCCTGGCTACTGGATGTTCCATTGCCACATCTCGCCGCACTCGGAAAACGGCATGGCGGCGGTGGTGCGCGTCGGCGAGGATGTCGAGATGAAGATGTGTCCGGTGAGCAATTGCGGCCTGTGCAGCTCCATGGCGTAGAAGGATTAGATGTGCGATGTTCCACAGACTCAATTCCAATAAAGTTGTACCTTTTTTAAGCTGGCACTGGAGCTGGATTTCTTTTTGGACTAGAGAATTAGTTTTCTGATCGAAAGCTTGGAATCTACTGATTCTATTTAGTATTGTTCAACACTATCAGATGGTCGTTTTCCCGTTAATTAAGCGCATACACTGTTGAAGTGTTGAACAACGACGAAATGCAAACCTACACACACGTGCCTTCAAATGTAAACAAACAATGCTAATCGAACGCAGCACAAGATGACCGAGAAATCCAAAACAAAACGGACCGCCAGCGACTCCGATTCCGATTCAGAGGATGATGCACAGGTGCGGCAGTTCCTGGAGGCAGCGGACACCACGCTGCTGACCAATGCAATGTTCCAAAGCGACACAAAAGAGGGAGACGGGAAGGAGTCCATCAAGGAAGCGGCACAGGCGCCGCCTGCCAAGAGCGAACGCTACCTGGAGGAGCAGGATGCCCCGGCCAGCGATCTGCAGATCACCAAGGAAATGCAAACCCACATTTGGAGTCGCCTGAGTGGGATAATCCAAAGTCAAATCGAGTTCTGCCACAACAACGAGAAGCCAAAGCACCAGGAGAAGACAAATGAGCACGAGGAGAGCGGAGTAAGACTGGTGTCCAACGCCGATTGCTATCTGATTGCCGACTTGGTGGTGGAAGGTCCAGCCGGTCCCAGCAAAAAGCCCATCATCAAAAGAAGAGTCATAGACGAAGACAACGAACCATCCAGGCCAGAGACCACGACGGCCCTTCTCCAAGCAGTGGCAGTCAGTGGAGAGTCCGTATTGGAGGGCAAGGACGTGCTCGCCTGGGCAGAGAAGAAACAACGGCCGGATAAGCTCTTCCAGTACAGATCTAGCGGTGATGCCAAGGGAGGCAAGCTGTTGGCCATCGAGCCCACCAACGAATTCACAAAGCGCCGGCGCCAGAACAATTGGAATGAGTCCAAAATTGCCAGGAGAAAGAAGAATAAAGCCTGAAAGTTGTGATAAGAAAGTTATTTAATTCTCAAGTATATTCCTACGGCTTGAATATCTTTTTTTGTGTTGTGAGAGGCTCTCTTTCCTGAGGTTCGAATTGATTTTGTAAACTGACTTGGCTTCTTCCCTAACAAGATCTTAAGTAAGACGGCGCCCGACTCCTACTCGTTATATTTTATGTATAATTAAAGAGTATTTCACGCAGCATTATTATTGGCAGTTCCCTGCTAAGGGATTCAAATGCTGAAAGCTAAGGCTCCTTTGAACTTCGATTACGACTCAAAGGTGGCATGGAATGTGGTGGCCCCATGCCCTCCACTGCCACTAGCACTTGCATTTCCATTCCCGTTGCCATTACCATTGCCATTCGCGCTGCCATTGCCGCTGGTGACCGTCGTCATCGTTGAGGTAGACGATATCTGGCTATCCAGCAGGCCGTACAGCATCTGCTGTGAGCTGACGGTGCCACTGGAGCCGGTGCTGCCGCCCAGATCCTGCAACATATCGCCCACCATGTTGTTGTGTCCGCCCATGCTCTGGCTGCTGCCGGTTGCACTGTTATCCAGTATGTTAAGGAAGTCGCTGCCATTGAACTCGTGATGATGCTGCTTGTGCAGCATGCTGCTCTGGCTCTCCTTCATCAGCTTGTCGTACTCCTGCAGCACACTGTTGAACTCTCCTATTTCCACTCGATTCCTAGCCATCACCTTGTGCTTGTAATAGTTATGAACTTGGGTCAGCGATGTGCCCGTCACACTCGTATAAGCACGTTCTAGGGGCACCAGTCGTAGCACCGTTGATTTCTGTAGTCGGGGCTCCGCATCATAGTAGCCACGATACTCGCCGATAAAGCTCCGCAGAAACTCTTCGGTGGCGTCCGTTAGCAGTTGCACCGCCGACTCGGAGCAGTCGGTGAAGCCGGCTAGGCGTAGCATGCCGCACATCACTTTGCGCAACGCCTGGCGGCACACATTGTTCGAGATCTCCGGATACGACTGTGGATCACCGCGGGAGTAGGACGTATCGACTGTGGGCGTAAACCAGATGGGCTTCTGGAACTTCTGGCCGCCCACTAGATCGGCAGCGTTTTCAGGCGGGAAGTCCACCTCTGGTATCATGAGGCAGGGATTAAGCAGGTAGTTTGAAGAGCCCTGCGGATAAAAGTCCACTTATTTCTGTACTCTCTGACTTTCAATGACTTACATTTTTGTTCGAATAAGTTTCGATTAGGGACTGCAGCACCTCGGTTTGTTTCATCACCTCGATGGTCTGGGTGACCAGCGAACTCTTTAGCTCCACTAGGTGACTATGGGGAGGACCACGATTAGTTAGGGGTAACCATTTTCTAATACTTTGCACTTGGCTTACTGGTTGTCCTCCGGCTGAAACTCCCCGCGCTGCCGTATCTCGTCTAGCTTGGGCTTCTTGGCAGCCGTAGGCACATATTTGTCCGCAGTCAGTTGGCCGCCATCGTCCTCCGCGGGCACGGCGCCCCAGTGCTCCACTTGCATCGCAACTTGCACTTTTTAAAAATCAAAATCGGACCCGAAACAAAAAAATATAAACAAATGCAAAGCCGCTACCAGTGTTGGTAAACACATGAAGAGCTCATTCTTAAGATTATCTGTTATCGATAATTCATCAGCTGTTTTGATACTTTTAGTGTTGCAGCCACGTCAGCTTTTTTCTCGTCACATATGTTTTGTTTCAGTTGTTTTTTTTAAATAAAACGTATTATTTCTTTATCCTTCAGTGGTACAACATTTTAATTTTCTCAACATTTCCAATCACGGTTTTTGTTAAATGTCAAAGATATTTATAACTTAAAAGCTCAGACTTCTTAGCTTTTTTTTGGCCACTAGAACAGTCTGGCAACACTGCTGCGACGGCAGCTGGACACGCACACAAATACAAAATGTAATTATTTGTTTTCAAGCAATTGGACCAGGAAATAAGAAATTCGAGGCTAAAACCAAAAGTAAGCAACGTTGGCAAGATAACGCAACGACGCAGACGACGTGTGGGATTGTCCGGCGGATTGGCGGCGGCAGGATACGGTGGATACAACGGCAACAAAATGCACCAGCAGCACATGGACCTGCACGCGCCCGTGGACTTGAATAAGGTGAGTTTTTCACTAGCATTCAGTTGGTTTCCCTGGACTTACTATTGGTTCAATTCCCGTTCATGGATACTCCCTTGTCCTGGCCATAGTCCCTGGACGAGATGTCGCCGGAGGAGCGCATGCGGTGAGTGTAAAGTTAAGCTTAGAGAAGCCCTAATTGCTAACTCATCCTCCTTTACCTCCACCTACTTGTCGAGCAGTGCCGAGCACCAGATGATGGTGGAAAAGCATCGAGGACACGACGCCATGCACTCGGAAATGGTGATCATCCTCTTCGTCACCTTGCTCATCGCCCAGATCATCCTTGTGGAGTGGAAGAAGCGCCACTATAGCTCCTACGCCTTTGTCACCCTGCTGGCCATGTGGCTCATCCCACTGATAATCTCGTGCAGCTTTGGCTGGCTGCGCTTCATTATCATCTGGCTGGTGTTCACATGCATAACGGCTCTGGTGATGCGCCGGGCCATCAGCAAGCCAATCCAAGGCACTACGCCCAGGTGAGTCACATACATACGTCGGTGGCGACGGTGATAAGGCACGCAGGCCATCGATAAATCTTATCCGTGTTTTATTACAGGCTAGTCTACAAGTGGTTCTATTTCATCTACAAGCTTAGCTACGGCCTGGGCCTTGTGGGCTATCTGGTGATCATGGCCGCCTTTCTTGGGATGAACTATCTGTTCTCGCAGCCGCCGAATACGTGGATGGACGTGGGCCTGATGTTCTGCTTCTATGGCCTGTACATCGGTGTCCTGGGTCGCGATATATCCGAGATTTGTTCGGATAAAATGGCAGCGGCCATTGGCGTGAGTTTATATCGTCTCCAGCTTCAGCTAATGCTCCTGCTAATGTGAAATTCTGGTTCCTATGTAGTACTACACACCTCAGGGCATTCCCACACGGCATTTGGATCAAAATGTCTGCGCCGTATGCGGCAATCAGTTGCTGGTCTCTGAGAAGGAAGAGGGCGTCATCGAAAACACATACAAGCTGTCCTGCAACCATGTATTCCACGAGTTCTGCATACGCGGCTGGTGCATTGTAGGCAAGAAACAGACGTGTCCCTACTGCAAGGAGAAGGTTGATCTCCAAAAAATGTTCCGCAATCCGTAAGCTGAATAATAATAGTTTATGACAGCTAGTATCATTTAATATCTCCCAATTACAGCTGGGAGAAGCCACATGTATTGTATGGACGCCTGCTGGACTGGATTCGCTGGCTGGTGGCCTGGCAGCCGCTCATCTTCTTTATAGTACAAGGCATCAACTGGATGCTGGGATTGGAATAGGGGTCCTGGCATTCGGATTAACTTTCCTCGGCGTCTAGTCAAGCACACACCAAACACACACACAACCACACGCAATACAAACACTTTGGATCCAAAAATGATGGGAGAGACCAATTTGGAGGCACTCAGCGCACTCGAGCACGGTCGCCAGCCATTCATTCCCGCGCTCTATCCCCTCCAGAAGAGTTGATAATATTAGTTGCTTTTCCATTGTTCCCACAGTCTTTAAAATCGAAACGTAAATGCAATTTTTGAATATAATATATGTCTATATATATTATATATATATATGTATGTGTGCCTCTGTGTGTATGTATGTCTCCTAGGTATTATTATTACCAATTTTTACTTCTATTATTTACTTTAAAATGCACTGGAGCTGGTCTAGAAATATATACATACCAAAAACAAAACTAAAACCAGAAGAGGATTAATAAAATATTCTTGTTCCGTGTCTCTTCTCTCTCTCTCTCTCTCTTTATCTTTCGCTAGAAAAACAAATATTTTAAATAGAAATTAAACCTTATCATTTATTATTATTATTTTAGTAGGCAGAGGAGCAGTAGGGCTGTTTTATATAGAAATGATCACTTTGGTTAGCATCGGTTCTCTCTTTCGTTTTCGCTTTTGAAATAAGGAGGCTAAAATCTCAATTAGATTTCAATTTCATCGAAATATAACAAGTTTCTCTCGCTCTTTATTGTAAACTTTGATTGTTTTTTATATACTTATTTGTTTTTTGATTTTCTTAAGGCAACAACAATAACAAAATATATATATAATATAAAGAAACCCGAATGATTTGAGAAGAGAGGGAATAACAGACTAAAACTGAACAGAGTAGATGCTACTTTAGGGTTTGTTTTTTCTGGCACGAAAATAAGGGTGTTAAGGTCAGAGGTGGAATCTGGAGAGTCAGGGGGAATTCAGTCACCTAAGCATAGTAGATTGGGGTCTCCTCCTTTCTTAGTAACTGGAGGCACCGATCATTTTCCGAATCTGCTCGAAGGACAGCCAAAAGGTTAGCGACCACGGTGCCATCCGTATCCAACAAGGCAGAAAGCCCTTGTACAGCGCCGCGAAGCCCTCCTTGGACACCGTCTGGCGCAGGCAATCCACGGAGCCACGGTATAGCAAGCCCCTAAAGGGAATATAATGATAAACATTGGTTTTCTAAATAA
The DNA here is from genome assembly GCF_035046125.1 of Drosophila serrata. NCBI lineage: Eukaryota > Metazoa > Arthropoda > Insecta > Diptera > Drosophilidae > Drosophila > Drosophila serrata. Next base: position 6,256,734 of record NW_028257174.1, on the reverse strand, counting down.
TTCTGGGAGCTGTGTTCACTCACCTTCCCTTCTCGTCGGTGGGCTGGTTCATGATACGTGTCTTCACCACATCCGCCGGCGTGCCCATAATGGCAGCTACGAAGCCCGCACACACGGAGGCCAGCACATGGACGGTATGACAGTCAGGCATTTGCAGGCGGTGCATAATCAGGTGCTTGATGGTGTCATAGGTCGTGAGATCTCCCAGATTCACCAGCGCCGCTCGCTGCACATTCGGTATGCTGCCCTTCCACAGTCCTTTGACGCCACCTCGCTGTACAATCTCCCGGAAGGCATGACCCGCCGAATTCACACGAGGTGGCTCGCCCATTAATCGCCGGCGTCCCTCCATTTGGATTTGGACCTTGACGAGGTCAGCGGGCGAGGCCAGCCATTGGGCCACAGCACCGGCAGTGACGCCACACAGCGCCGACTTCCACACGGGCAGGGCCTGAGTACCATTCTCCGTGAACTCCTTCCGCATCAAATCGTAGCTGCAGATCCTCACGCCGCTGCGAATGGACAAGGAAAACTTTGATTAGAACAGACTGTTGATTCAAACTGAAGAAACTGGAGCTGCTGCTGCTGCTGCTGGCGACTGGCAGAGATGGCTGGCAAGTGTTGGTGCTGATGCTGGAAAGATGAGGAGGATTTGATAGAGAGAAAGAGGGGATGCCCACCTATACACGACGTGTCGGTAGAGCGCCGGCGTCACGCCCTGCCACAGCTTCAGGGCGCCCTCCTCGCGCGCAATCCCGAAGGCGGTGGCCACCATGCCGCGGTATTGCATCTGGTAAATGGTAATGAATCGTTGGATATCATCGGTCATTTTGCTTTGGTTTTGGATCATTGTATTATCTGTATTTTACACGCAAGGTTCACATGGAACAGGCACACACACACATACGTTGGATTGAGGATATTGAGGGGCAATAAGTAATCTGGGCAACAAATAACATAAAAAAACATACAGGACTACGGATGCGGTGGAGGGATGGGTAAATGAATGGACAAATCAAGCAGAAGCTAAGAGGCAAACATCAGTTCCAAGCACAGCGCCATATCACCATCACCATGGCCGTGCCGTGCCCACTCCGACAAGCCTTATCTCTTCATTCCTTCTCAACGTAAATAAATACAAAAAAAAAAAAAAACTCAAAACGGAACCTTATCGCCGATGAGATAAATCAGAGGGGCTGTGTTCCATGCTTGGCTTATGTAGGTGAGATCAACAAATGGATGGATTAGGGATTGCCGTGAGGGTGGGGTGTGGAGTAACCAAAAGCCGGAAACAACAACAACAACAACAATAACCACAATGACAGAAAACAAGCAAAAGGCTGGGGCACGGGCTGGGCTTCTTATACTCACATTGGCCTTGGCATTGGTTCTACTTGTGGCCAGTGCAGATACCGCAGCTGCCTCGCCCTGAATCTGGAGACGCGTCTTGGTCAAATCCAGCGGATATGTGGCCAGTTCCGCTATGGAGGCGGCCACCACGGACACAATGTAGGTGCAGGCAAAGGAATCCGCATAGTCATACTTCACAGGGCGCAGCTGATGGCGTCCACTGGCGGATGCAGGCGCAGGCGAGGCGCCAGGAGCTGCTGGAGTCGCTGATTCCTCAGGCGGTGAACCTGTTGCAGCGGCAGCCATCGCGTAACTCTGAAAGGTGGAAAGAGAGAATATTAGAGTTCCAGTCAATGGGAAAGGTAAACACAGGCGGAAAACAAACTTTGGGGGCTCGCAGCTGAAGAAAGAAAACTTTCACACAATCGCGTGATGTTTGCTCCCGCTCTTCTCTCTATGGCACTCTCTCTGTCCGCGAGGAGAATGAACTGTGGCGCTTCCGGATGGGATAAATCTATATGGAGATGGAGAGGATCGTTGGCTCTGGCCTTTGTGTCCAACGTTTCGCTTCCGTGCCTTTACATAACAACAACGACGACTACTGCGGCGGCGACGACAGCGGAGGTTTTGGCAAACGCTTCTGTTGGATGTGTTGTTTGTGCTCAAGGCAACAACAACAGGAGGAACGTCGAACGAGCCAGAAATCAAATCAAAATCGCATTGAGCGCTCTTATAAAACACTGGGAGGCACGCGCTTGGCGGCTAATCATGTTTGTCCACCCTGCCAGCGACGCCGCTCTATTTATATCCTTTATAAAACCTGCAGTTATCAGCTTTGCAATAAAACAAAAATAAAAGAGGCAACCACAAAAACAAAAACACAACAGCGGCGGGGCACAGTGTTGCCAGGCGATGGAAATCCGAGCTATCGGCGCCTATCGGTTTCACACTGACAGAAAAAGATTTGGTTATTAATTAATTCTTTTTTTTAAATACTCTGAATTTGCGTTTAGTTGTTAGATTTGTTTTGGAAACATCTAATTTTTTGATTTTTATATTAAAATTTAAGCAATATAGTTCAATTTAAATTATTTAATAACAGATTAACACCGCTGAATTTTTTAACTTGATCAAAATTTCCATCAATATTAATTTAATATATATAATATAATATATATAAATATTTTTACTAAACACTTCGTAAGCAAATAATAATATAAAATTTTTTAAATTAATGTAGATATAATATTTAAAGCTGCTCTGTACTTTAAGAAATCAATTCCTTTACTTAAAAGTAACATAAAATGAATGGAATTATTTAAATAAATAATAATAATATTATTAAATATATATATGCACCAACAAGAAAACTGCGTAAAATGTACTTGACATACACAAGCATATTAAACCATATATCGAAAACAGTATTTTAAAACTTTAATTTTAAAAGTCGAACTATTATATAGAATATGTCACAAACTGTCTTATTTCTTATGTGTGCAAAGTAGAATGTTAAATTTTTATAGATTTTTTATGCAATTTAATTTTTATTTAATAAATGAATAAAAATCAATCTTAAAAGTCCAAGTATTATATAGAATATTTAACAAACTGTCTTGTTTCCTATGTGTGTAAGGTAGAATGTTAAATTTTATAGAATTAATATGCAATTTAATGTTTATTTAATAAATAAATAAATACACTGGACCTATTCATAAGAGGCGTCTGGCAACCCTGTATTCGATAGGCGTTTCGCGCTTTTTTACTACCAAAAGGCGCGCAGTCAGGACGCGGCCAAGTTTTCTTTATTTATTTATTATTTCTGTTAAATTCGAAGCATTCCTCAAACATGCAAGCATTTTTGAAAACTGGAAAATCAAGTGCTGGTAATGGAGAAAAGGGTCAGGGGGCAGCCGTTGAACGCCGCAAGCCGCCGGCACCTTGGGTGGAGAAATAGTAAGTTATTCATTGTTGCTAGCACAAAAAGCACATTATTCTAGTAATAACTTCCACTTAATAGTCGGCCCCGCAATGTGGACGATGTGGTGGAGCAGTCCGAGGTGGTTGCCGTGCTGCGCAAGTGCGTCGAGGGCGGCGATTTGCCGAACATGCTGCTCTACGGGCCACCGGGTACCGGCAAGACGAGCACCATTCTGGCAGCAGCCCGACAGATCTTCGGCGATATGTACAAAGACCGCATCCTTGAGCTGAACGCGTCCGATGAGCGTGGCATCAATGTGGTGCGCACCAAGATCAAGAACTTCTCACAGCTTTCAGCCAGCAGTGTGCGTCCGGATGGAAGGCCTTGCCCGCCGTTCAAAATCATTGTCCTCGACGAGGCAGATTCGATGACACATGCTGCCCAGTCGGCGCTGCGTCGCACCATGGAAAAGGAGAGCCGCAGCACTCGCTTCTGTTTGATTTGCAACTACGTCTCGCGCATCATTGTGCCCATCACATCGCGGTGCTCCAAATTCCGCTTCAAGGCGCTGGGCGAGGAGAAGATAATCACCCGCTTGCGGCACATCTGCGACACAGAGGGTGTCAAGATCGATGAGGATGCGTACAAGTCCATTGTTAAGATCTCCGCTGGTGATCTGCGTCGCGCCATAACCACGCTGCAGTCATGCTACCGCCTGAAGGGCTCCGAGCACACCATCAATACAGCAGATCTGTTCGAGATGTCGGGCGTTATACCGGACTATTACCTAGATGACTATCTGGAGGTGTGCCGCTCAGGCAACTATGAACGCCTGGAGCAGTTTGTTCGCGAGATTGGCTATTCCGCCTACAGTGTGGGCCAAATGATGGAGCAGTTTGTCGAGTTCATTGTCCATCATCCAGGTCTCAACGATCCGCAAAAGGCCAAGATTTTGGATAAATTGGGTGTAAGTTATTCAAAAGAAGAAGGAAACGATAACATGTTAATATGGTTTCTATTTTTCCTTGCAGGAATGCTGCTATCGCCTGCAGGACGGCGGCTCCGAGTATCTGCAGATCATGGATCTCGGCTGCTCGATAATCCTGGCATTAAAATGATTCTCACTCTCTCCAAAAGAATACGCAGCATGCCTACTGGCTGAAAATACATATATATTTAAAATGAATCTTTACTTGCTGTTTTGGTGAGTGTTTTTCATTCTTTTCTTTTTCGGTTACATTTCTCGCGTTATTTACATTTACATCATAAACATTTTGATCTCCCTTGGGTGGTTATTCTTCTTGTAAATTCGAATTTCTCGGTAAACAGACTTTACTTTTCGATTTCAAACTTCTATTTCTTAACTTTTGATTTTGGTTGAATGTGAAAATATGTGAAGAGGGTTCAAGATATCGCTGGGGGTTTGAAGTCATTCGAAATGCGACCCAAAAATAGCCTTCGACGTGTTTCTTCTACCAATTTACAGTGAATTGTGGTCTTTACATCTTCCCTGGCTTACTTTTAGAAACAATTTTCAGTTAATCTTAACTATAAAGCGATTTCTGAGGGTGTTTGTCTTAATATCTACTGCTCTCACGCTCCTTAGTTTGCTGTAAACTCAAACTCGTCCTCCTCGCGTTCCCGCTTCACGGCCATGCCGGAGGTGCTCGAACCGCTGACACTTGCTGTTCCACCGCCGGCGCCCGATGTGCTGGCAATACTGCCCACAGCCGCGGCATCGCTGTCCACCTCCATTTTGAGATCTCCGCCACTAGTGCCGCCGCTTGGTTCGCTCTTCACATCCCCAACAGATCCTCCTCCGCCAGCAGCTCCGCCTCCACTGGCACTGCTACTGCTAGCCACCGGCTTGGTTGTCGTTGTGGTGGTAAACTTAATCACGGGCTTGGGTATAGTTACAACCTGCTGCTTGGACACCACCGAGTGAGCACGCTTCGGCCCATTGGCACTGGACACTGGCTTGACGACGGTCTTGATCGGTCGCCCCTCCAGCGCCGATTTGGTCATCTTCTTGGGCTGATTGCTGGCGCGCAACTTATAGTTGACGCCGGTGAGGCAGTAGCGGTCGGGGGGTAGACGCAGGCCGCAGTGCGGCTTGATGGGCGGCAGGGGCATGTTGTTTCGTAGTTCGGCCACCTTGGCCAGAACGTGACGTGACAGCGGGCCAGTGAAGCTCTTGTCCAGCGTCATTTCGGTGGCAAGACGCACGTCGTCCAGGTCGATGGTCTTTTTCCGCGCATGATTGGCGTACACCTTAGCGTCGTCTAGGATGCAGGTCACATAGCCTGTAGGAATTGTATTATAGACTTAACTGAACACCAGAATGTAGATGAAGGGGCGGGCCTCTTACGGAAAGTGAACTCCAGCATCTGGTTGACGACGCGCGGTTCGTACTCCTGAATGTTGAGCTCCTTGAGTATGGACATGATCACCTGGGCATCCTTGGGCACATGCTTGATCTGGGCACTGATTTTGGCCTTTTCGGCCTTCTCGCCGCTCATTATTTAAACCTTTTTAATGTTTTTGTTTATTTTTATTCAATTCCACGTACGAGCTGCTGCGTTATAGCGTTATGAGCGAAGACTGACTGGTCACATAGCTTTGTTAGGGCTGGTCACACTACTCTTAAGCTACTATCGATATCACGCAGAGTCGCTAGGTAAAGAACACGATGATTATCGACCATCGATGACGATGTTTATTTTGAGCACGACAAAAATACGTTCAAAATTTGAATTTTGAAAGCTCAAACAACAAAATAAGCCCAATCAAAATCCGTTTTAATTTTAAATAATGAAATCTCATGGAAACAACACATTTAACGTAAGAAAACTTTTATTCATTAATCATACAACTCTCTCTCTATCTTTTCTCTCTCTGCATACAATATGCACTGTACTTGGAAGACAATTTGAAGCTTGCCGCACATTATTACATTCATATTACACATTGTACAGTGAAACCTTTAGCTTAGAACATACAGACATACATATTTTCGTTTATTAATTATTATTTTAGATACGCTACACATGTACGCTACGTGCTACAATAAATTAACTCTTTATTGTTCCGGTCTTTTATATTCGCTTGCATATTCGATTTATATATTATATAAGCTCTTCTAATATATATTTATATATATATATATTATGTACTTTGATTTATTTTATTTGCAAAAAACGCGCAAACACTTCGCGCACCAAAAAAACTTTGACGCAACTTTGACTCAAGTCCCACAATCGTTCAGTTATACATATACATATATGTGTATATATCTATATAGACTACAAACTATAATTCTTGACGAATTGCAAAAAAAAATTAAGATGTTTTATATTATTATTGTCGAATGTAATTATTTCTTTTAAGCTGCTATTATTTCTCATGTTGTTCATCGTGTGTGTTTTTTTTTTTTGTGCTTTACTGGGGGTTCCCTCGATCATCTGCTGTTCCTTTTTTTTGTGTTTTTTGTGATTTCTATGCTCTGATTCCAGCTGACTTCCTAGTAGTTGTAGGGACCATACTGGGAGCCATGGTAATAGGGTCCAGGATAGATCTGCGGCTGGGCATAGTTGGCGTAGGGGGGATACGGGGGCTGCTTCTGCGAGTAAACTGTAAAGATCGAATATTAGTATCTCAATTCCAATTCTGATGGTTATATAGCTTCCCACCTGGCATCAGGTACTGCAGGTTCAGTTGCTCCTCCTTCTCGCGTTCGTTGCGCAGGCAAACGGCCGCTCCAGAGAGCAGGATGGCCGCCAATAGACAAGTTCCAATTCCTGCCCAGGCCACAATGTACGACCAGTCATAGGCAATCTTTGTGTTGTCCCTCAGAACCTATTTAAAAATTACAGAATTTAATAATACGAATTTAAATAGGGAAGAAGTTTCCAGTACTTACCGTATTCCATTGCTGGAAATAGTCCTCGCCCACAACCTTCTCCTTCTCAAAGAACTCAACCGTGTGCCAGAGTCCCATGGCGCCGGCAGCTAGAAGACAGGTGACTAGCAGGAGGATCGAGGTGGCTGTTATGGCTCCTGAAGAGCGTTTCCAACAGCCCGATAAGCCGGTCCAGAAGGCACAGAAAATGGTCACAAAACTGATGATGAACAGGGCAATGCAGGAGCGAGCCAGATGCAGACGTGAGGTGGCATCCTCATTGGCAATCTTCTCATCCTCCGCCTGCGGGAAGTAGTCAATGTTCGAGCAGTGCGTCTCAATGGGAGAGAGATACGTAGGCACTAAAAGAGGATAAGATAGGATTAGCTAAATTTTTGTATATATATATCTTGGAGACTGGAGACTTACCCGCTGTGGCCGGTGGTCTCTCCTTGGGATAACAGATCCTGAACAAGCCGCGTGTCCTGGTGTAGTAGTAGTACTTTACATTCAGGTTGTGCATTAAGGTATCCGCATCCGAATGCTTGGCAGCAAAGGCCTGAAATTAATAAAAATACAATGGGTTTAGTTAAGGGATAGTTTTCTTATAAACAACTAAACTTAATACAAGGTTTATACTAATTATAAACCCTTGGAAATTGTTCGCAGTGTTCATTATATATTTAACTTGATTTGCTTTTGACTTTTACAATCTGCGATAAGCTCGAGTTAACCTTCTTAAGGGATTAACGCCTAGAGTAAATTGTCAAAAATAAAGCTCACTGAAATATTAATAATAATAATAAATGGTTATTCAATCGGGCAAACAAAACAGCAGCTTGAATTGAAGTTCATTGATAAAACCTGTTTCCGTGGGCGTCTCTCTTAATAATTTGTTCAACTACCTCGTACAATATCTCGCAATATATGTGTATATATATTGCCATATCACAATCGGCATTGAAAGGCCGAGATCGAGAAGTCGATCATCATAATCATCATCATCAGCCACCAACATCCACCCATCCATCCATTCATCCATCCGGTCATCTCATCTCATCTCGACTCCAGTTAGTGTGGGTTGCTTGGGCTGGGGTGTATATATACACAAATATAGGTAGTATAAAGATGTAGCTTTAGCTTTCATATCAGATCGAGTGGCATTTTGAACACGTTCCGCGGTTTCCCATTGTTTTCGGTGGCTGCGTTGAGCAATTCTCGACGACGATGAGCTGGCCCAAGGTTCCCCCCAAGTGGCTCCATGTGCTTATAGCCGCATAATACCCATTTACAGTGCGTATTGTGGCTGTAAGATCTTAATCTGATTTGCAGTTTATATCATTTAGTTACTATAACTCTTTGTCAAAGGGAAAACATTGATTTAAAATTGATTTTGCATAGGTCCAAGGATGTTATGTGCTTATAAAGCATAAAACCCTGTTACTATGCATTTCTTTTCAAAATACGATAGAAAAACATTGATGTTAATCGATTTTAAAATTGATATTTGCAACCCTGTAACAGATATAACTCGATAAGGATAAAAAACATCAATTCTAATAGATTTTTTTATAGATTCAAGGGTCTGATGTACTAATAGATCATAATACCCATTAACTATACATTTTTGTAGCTCCCATTTGATATAGTTTGTAATTTATTTAAGCCTCATTAATAGAATATCATCATTTTCATTATAATCCATATTTTGTTTGTATTCGTTCCCCAGACTTTATTTACTTTTCAAATTATTTCTTAGTCTTGCTTTATTTTTAGTAATTTAACTCATATTAAATCATAGCTTGAATACACTAAGCTATTTATGAACATAGTAACTTATCTCTTGCCCATAAACTAAGCTATTCATAGATCATAAATTGCCTTAAATACTTGACACCTTTTTACTCATTCAAGCAAGATATCTTCTCTACTTTAGAATAAATCCCCTAATTAATTAAAATATGACGCATTTGATTGAGTCACCAATTATTTGGCTCATCAAATCATTCAATTAATGATTCTTTAAGGCAGAACTCCACGTCTCTTTGCCCTTTCACCAAAAGCAAATTAATTACGAAAGCCAAAAAGAAAAGACCCGAAAAAAATAAAGTGAAATCCAATAATTCCGAGTGATATCACGTTCCACACGTTTTTTGGCAGAAATTCTACAATTTCGGCTGGCTTGTCTTGACTTTTCCACCAAGGGAAATCGCAGAGAGAGAGATAGACAACGAGACGGGTTTTCCTTTATTACCAACAAACCGCATCAGGCATTTTCATGAGGTGAAAAATATATAAAAAAAGAAATGAGAGACTTGCTGGCAGTTGAAAAACGTGTTTTTCTCCACGACCTGTCCATGTCCGGTACTTAAGCAACACAATGGGGAAATACCAAAAAAAAAAAAAAAGCAAAGGGGGTTTGGTATCGGGGTTGGGGTTCATATATCGTTTTCAGTTTTCAATTTTCCATTTTTTTTCTTAAATTTATTTGTATTTGTTTTTTCGGGTTTTGTTTTATTGGTTTGGGATTTATGCAAATTTTTGGCGTCTGGAAAATGGTTTTCTTAATTTTTTCTTCTCTTGCATAACCAGCGTCTGGTTAGGGCGTTACACCTCACATTTCCATTTCCATTTCCATTACTATTACCATTTCCATTTTTATTTGTATTTTCGTTTTCGTATTTTCCCCTCATTTCTCTTGTGAAACGTTTTCGCTTGGCTCGTCTCTGGGTCCGAAGACCCTCTTTATTAGCGCCTCTTCAGTGGATTAATTTTGTAACTTTCTTATGAAAGTCGCCGGCAATTAAGGGCCCCGCGAAAGACTCTACAAATTATTGTTGTCTGTCTTGGACGAGACAAGATGCCGGAGATTCATTCAGGAAAAAGTTAACTCTGAGCTGGATTAGAAATGCATTCGGCTGTGAAAAAAAAGCGGAAAATATGTGAAGAAATCTGGCACCAGAGAGAGAGACTGACTTGGGATTCGGACTCCTGAAATTATCGGTTGGTTAGCTGGATTAATGCTGCATTTCATACATATAGAGCTCGAGATAGAGCCAACGATATATAGTTATACTCATAGTTATAGTTTTACGCTTGGCCAGACTTTGATTGCGACATAAAACTGCATAGCGCAAAAGTGCTTCAAGGTTGATCAGATCAGAGGGGAAAACTGCAAATTATCGAAATAATATCAAATCGGCCAAGCATTGCTTATCGATAATACAATGCATTTTATGGCTAAAGTCACACCCATATCAATGCGATTTCATTTTTGGTTTAGCTTTGGTAACTTTCTTCAGTGAAATTACTCATCAAAAACCAAGGTATTCGAGAAAGAAAGCTGCTTAATGGGGAATACTCTCATGGCATTGTTTAAATTGTATTGAATTTTTATAAATTTAATAGTTTCATTTCGATAGAAGTCAGCTTTGAAAGATAGTTTCATAATACTTAATAAACAGCCTCGTATAAAGCTTGAAATATATCATATTAATACATTAATATTTAAGTATTTTAAGGGGTGCCCCCTAATCAAAGATATCGTTAGTTAAGCATACAATAATCGATTTTAAATCGATTAACTCTTTGCTATTTTTCCAGCTTTAGCTTAATCTTGTTTGTAACCAAAGGATATAAATAACATACATATTCTGTAGCAATTATACTCTTCTATACTTTTCTATTTGATATATATTTTTCCTGCTATGAGTTCTACCATTTCGACCAGGATTATGCTTGGTTATAAACTAATTCCAATTGATTGTTGGCAATATTTTGCGTATTTCCAACTGTAACCACTTGGCGTTGAGTGGTTTAGTGGCTTGATGGCTTGGTGGCTTGGTGACTTGCCTCAGTTTCCCGGCCGCAGTGGCTCAGCGGCTCAGTTGGACGACAGTTGGTTTGGCTCAGGCACAAATATTTTTATGACACCCGGGTATAAAACTAGTTTTGGTTTCACAGTTCGACTTGGCTTTGCTACCAACTTCGCCCTCTTGGGCTCCCTCTTCCCCCTTGGAAGCCAAGACAACGGATGTTGGTGATTAGCCAATCGGGCAGCATGTGTAAGGCACTTGGATCGGATCGGATCGGATCGGATCGAGAGAGCTTGGGCTTAAAAACCAGATGGATCGGTTCTGGGGGAGCAGGATCTCTGGCCAGCTGCTGCTTTGGCTGCTGCATTTATTCCCCTCAAAAAATGCACCAAGTCAAGGCCGAAAAAATGTGTGGCTGCATTTTTTCAACTGTACTCGAGAGCCCCCCCACAGGGGAGTGGTTGGATTTCCATTAGTGGTTTTTCTCTATTTTTGTTCCGCCCCTAAATTCCACCGAAATTGGCAATCAATTTGGCATTTCTTGACTGACATATTAACCTGGTTATTAGCAAGTGTTAAAATAAATAAATTCAGATTTTTAATAACTGAAAATTAAGTTTACTAAGAAAATTAAATAGGAACTATAGGAAAGATAGATAGGAATAGGAAAGATATAGATAGGAAATCGAAAGCAGCTGGGAATTTGTCACTAATAAATATTGAAAGCTTTATCAAAAGAAAAGTTAAACAGGAAATAATAGTTATTTTTATAGATTTTTATATGGATAAATTTATGTTAGTTAAGGCATTTTATTGATAGGATTTCAATGAGGACTTAAAAAAAAAATTATATAAATATAAAACAGCGTGACACACATTTTAGGCATGTTTGGTCTTGATCCTTGATCCTGGAAACAAGTGTGACCAGACCAGCTAAAAGATATTGAGCTTGTAGCACTGGGAAATAAATTCGAACTAAACTAAGATTTTTCTACTGTTCCCTATTATATATTTTTCTCTCTGTGCAACCAAAGCTAAGATGAATAATTTATAACTGCAGTATAGGAAAATAAATAACAAGAAAACAGTTTGCAACAATTCCGATGCACAAAGACATCAATTTGAATCAACACAGACAGCAACTGGTTTCTTCTCCTATTTCGGTGATTATTTTGAGTCTTTTTTTGTTTTTATATTATGAAAACACAAAAAAAAAAGGTCGTGGGAGCACGACATTGAGGGAAGATCACCAAGTTATTCGCATTTCAACTTATATGTTTGAATATACACATTCTTGGCAATGTACTTTGGCCCACACACAGATCGTAAGATTGCTATATCGCAATTACAGCCCCTAAAGAAGCCCCATTATGGAGGCACTACTGCCAGACACACGGAAGTCGTCGGTTGTGGCAAAATGTGATAATGAAAAAAATCAAAATAAATATAAAATAGGTAATAATGGGCGCAGAAACCTGAAACCGATTGAAATCAAATGATTTGTTTATTGAGCAAAATACACACACACGTACGATTATTGCTTGAACATTTTTTTGTGTAAGCTCTAAGCGTTAAATATTTTTTGCTACTATTTTTTAAGATTTTTACTGTTGATTTTTTCTGCTATTTGTTTTGTTGTTGTTGCTGTTTTTTGTGGGAAGCGAAAGCGTTTTGAATCGCACGCTCAAGCGGTCCCCATAATGAGAGACCTCGGATGCAGAGATCTTCATCGCCATCTTCATCTCCGTTTCCCCAAAAAGAATCTCGCATGCGGATAATTGCAAAAGAAATTAATTTTTTTTATAGCCTTAATTTGCAATTGCCGGTAGACCTCAATATTTGATATACTTTCGGTGTAAAGTGATTAAAAGATTTGCTGTTAAATCGTAAATGCCAAAGATATCGCTCTCGGTAAATAAATTTAATAAAAGTGTGGGTGAAAGTGATTTCTTTGGGTTTAAGGTGTTTATTTTAGTGACTTGATTTAACTAAGTTTTGTTAAGGATTTAATTTTGAAATATAACGTTTTTCCTTAGCTGAAAATGTATTTTTTTGAGAGATTTTAAGGTTCTTTAATCAATTTTATCATTGATAACTAAATAAAACAATCTAAAGTGCTAAAAAGCTGGTATAAAATTGATTTTTAATTGTATTATAAACAAATAAACCAAGTATTCAATAAGAAAGCTTCTTAAAAAATATCATACTCCGTTTTTATAACATTTCAGGGTATTCTAACTATCGAATCCCATAAATAAACCCCCTTCCCATATACCGATAATTGCTGAGAATTTCGATTAACCAATTTCAACTTCTTCCGGAAACCGGAAACAGCAAACAGCAAATGTAAATCTCTCGCTTCGTAGAATTCTCCCAGGCTGGAATCGAAAACCGAAAACCAATACCAATACCAAAAACCAAATCCAATAAATTTCCAATCACAACCTGTCTGTCACCTGTTCGTGTCCGTGTCTGTGTGTGGTTTGGCTGGGAATTCTTTAGCTTGGAATTCTATCGTTCAGCTCTGGGCTCTGAGTGCAGTTCACTTTATGCTAATTCAGGCCCGAACAATATATGTATTTATGGCCAAGTTGGTGATTTGCCAATTTGGTATTTCACATGATGTCAGCACAAAAATATCAATACGAAATTAAACCAATCGATGGCGTCAATCTGTTTAATTGCAAATAATAAAGAAAATCATGGAGGGAGGAGAGGCAGAAAAGAAAAAGAAATCTTCTGTCACACACGGCGTATGATTAATTTCCCAAAAGCAAACTAACATGTGTTTGGGGCCCCGACAAAAAGCTTACAAAGCGTAAAGACCCAGCACGATTCGCAAATTCATTCATTGGAGTCAGATGAGAGAGAAAAAAACATTAACAAACAAAAAAAAAACAAAAATAATAAACATAGCCCGCAGGGAAAACAGGCAACTGGAAAGAGCCAAGTTAGCAGAAGCCGCAACATCAGCAGCAGCAGCAGCTTTTCATTTGATATTTGATTTGGCTTTGGTTTTGGGTTAGCTTTTTTTCTGTATTTCTTTAATGTTTTCGCTTTTTTTATATATATATTTATACATATGTGTATATACTTATTTTGTAGTTAGTTTTTTTGTCGTCGTCGGCATTGCATTGCCCAAAGTGAGACTGGCGTGAAATGAAATCGAAGAAAGAAGCCAAGGAGCGGGGAAAATAAATATATGGAGTGCATATATGCACAGAAAGAAATAATAAATATTACAAAAAAAGGAATCTAACTTTGGGAAACCGAAGTTTATATACCCTTGCAGTTTGCTTTTGGATTGTTTTGGAAATTGACCATAACTAAGTTCAAAATATTGACAGTTTTTGAGTCGATATATATATATATTTTTATATGCAAATTTTATCGACAAATCAAAAACTCATAACTAAGCCAAAAATGCATTAATTTTAAATCGGAAAGCTGTTCTATGTTAGTTTTTGTTAGGTTAATAAATCTGCATACTCAGTTTGAAATTTAAAAAAATTTAAATTTTTATCAATTTTTTCTACATTTTAAAATTATAAAAAAGTTTGAAAAACAATTATGAAAATTTTTTTTCCATCTAATATGGCTAGATCGATTCGTTTTTTAATGCTGATTAAGAATATATATGATTTATAGGGTCGGAAATGAATCCTTCACTGCGTTTTAGACTTCTGACTAAATTATAAGGATATAACATTGTAAGTAAGTATTACAGATTAAAGATATATTTAATACATCATTAAAATAAAAAAATTTTATCTGTCACAAGAAAAGGTTTATCTAAACTATAAACTCCAAGGCTTATTTTCCAAGAGACTTCTAATTTAATCCTTTTATTTTCTTTATATCAAAATGGTATTTAGCTTGTTAAAAAATTCAGGTTAATCACAAAAAAGTGTGTGCTCACGATCAGTTTCATATATAAGATTTAAGATTTGGTGTCGTGTGGAGAGAAGGGTTTTCTCTTTTTTTATTCACAACGATCGAACAACGAACCACGCCGATTTCAAGTTGGAAGACACGGCCAAAACGCAGTGCCATCAATTGGGCTTTGGGTGCCCGGGGATCCCCCATGGCCAAGCCCCTCCTCCTCCCACTCCTCGCTCCTACCTCCTTACCAAATGGGAGAAACAACAGCGTCGAGTTAGGGCCCAAAAACGCCAAGTGGCTGCCAAAGCAAACCGGCCAACTAGCCGCATACCAATTTTGAGTCGTCGTCGTCGGCGTCGTCGTTGTTGCTGTCTCGAAAACGTGAATCGAGTGAAAACTCAACTGGGAAACCAGTTTATCAAAGTGTAAGGGTAAGGAGGCTATGGAAGGGGCCTCTTTACATGGGGGGCTGGGGGAGGCGGCACCGAGATATAGGCGTGGATATGCGGCTCCATTGCCCCAAAGCCAAAGCCAAATGGCCTGGCCTAAGACACGATGTGGCTCTGGCATACCCAGCAGGTATCCGAGTACCCGATACTTGAGTACTTTCAAGATAATAAAGGGATTGGATTGGATTGGTGGATAGATAGGGACCCTAGTCTTTCAGAGCCTGCATATTGTTTACTCAAGTGAAAATGAGAGAGACTTGAAGAGGGAGATGTATAAAAAATATATATATTCTTGTATTTATCAACTAAAAAAAGAAACTAATTGCATTAAGGAGGTGCTTGAAAAGTCAGTAAAGAAAAGCCCAGAGTAGATAGGGACATTGGTCTTCCAGGGCTTAAACTTGACTAACTAAACAAAATATAAGCAAGGGCTTGCATGTCTTAAGTAAATATATATTCCTTAGATATTGATTCTTTAAAAAAAATAGAGAGAAATGAGGAGAATCCAAAAAAAGAAACTTCATTAGATAGGAACATTTGTATTTTTTGACTTATAAAAAGCCTTTGTTTCCTTACCCTTCCACGGTACTATAATTTCAGTCAGAAGCTTAAAATGCAGTGAAGGAGTCATTTCCGACCCTATAAATCATATATATTATTGATCAGAATGAAAAACTGAATCGATCTAGCCATGTCCGCAAGAAAAAAAATTTTTACCTAAATTTTTCATTTTTTTATAAGGGATTACATTGTTAAAAATTTTCAAAAATTGTCAAAATTTTAAATTGTTTTAAATTTTAAACTGAGTATGCAGATTTATTAACCTAACAAAAACCAGCAAAGAACAGCTTTCCGAATTGAAATTAATGCATTTTTGGCTTAGTTATGAATAATTTAAAATACCAATATCCTCCTTCAATTTCAAACTTCAGGGAAATATAAAAATTAGCCTTCACAAAGTTAGATTCCTTTAGTAAATTATATCTTTTGAATGATAAAATGTATAGTTATAAATATATCCACTAATAAGTAGTTGTTATTAACCAATTTAGATTGAATCCCCCATAAAAATATAGACAATTAAAAATTAAGAGATTAAAAACTCTTCAGATGAAGTTAAATAAAACCATTTCCCAGATGACTTTATGGGGAAAAGATCTCTCCCAAGGGTTAACCTTCCTACTGATCATTATGAAAAGTCATGTGAACTTAGGATCTTATTATTCCCTCCTTGGAGAACCGATCATAATCGATTTTTGTGTTTAATTTTCCGCTCTCTCCGGGAATGTAGGCACTTTTCAAGGCAATCAAGAGGATTTCCTGTGCAGGTAGCTCAAATTACCTGTTGTTGTTGATATTGCACCTGAGCGGTGTCTTTCAAAGACCTATCTAAGGGCGGAAATCGCCTAAGGAGCAAGGGCAAGAGAGAGAAGGTACAATGTACCAATAATAAGGGAGGTCATGGCAAACAATTTCTTCTAATGACTTTATAAAATGCCCCGAAAAAATCGTGTTGGAGAATTGTGAAGAATTGAGACTTGAGACTATGAGAGAGTTGGAATGATCACCGATCTCACCGTAATTATTGTTCCCTCGACTTTCGGATTAGGCGACAACTTTACCTCACCTCAGAAAAATAAAAAACGTGCAAATATTTTCAGCACACTTTGAGTCGTTTTCCTCCTTCTCCGCTGCTTCTGCCGCTTTTTTTATGTGTCTGTATTTTATTTTGTGTAGGTATTGTTGTTGTTTTTTAGGTAACTTGTTTTGGTATGTTTGGTATGCGCACTCAGACTCAAACGTTCGTTGATTGCCTCTCTTTCTATCGCCCAAGTGGCTATCTCTCTCTCTCATAACAGTTTAAAGTTCTCTCTTTCTTTGCTGCACCTTTGATTCGCTGTTAACTTTTCTACAGTTGAATTTTTGTAATACCAAATGAATAATTTGCTATGTTGTTTTTGTTATTGTGGTAAATGCCATCATTTGTATATTTAATTTATGAATACTCAGTGGGGGAGACTACGAGCTCCAGCTGATCAGTAGCTAATTTTAGAATTGGATATGATTCAACTGTGATTAATAAGAATTTTTCTCTGTGCCAGGTAATTAATTCAAGATTTATCTCAGTGAAATTCGATGTAATTTAACTGATTTTAGCCAATATAGAGTCTTTGATTTCTTTTAAAATTTTTGTCAAATGTAAAATAAAAGGATATATGTATTGAAATCTATTTTACATATAAAAATTAAAGTTTTCCCTATATTAATTCGAATTCCAATTACCAAAAAATGTCGATCTGTAAGAGTTTTACTGTAAATATGTCTGCTGTGTATCTGTGTGTTGCATGCAAAATGGCAACCTGTGCTGGTGTTGGTGCGCCTGCGCTCCTCTTCTCCTGTTGCTTCTGCTTCTTCTTCTGGCTGGGCTCTTCTTCTTTGGCTCGCTTCCCATTCATCGTTCATCGCGTTTTGGCTTTGGCTAAGCGCTCGCGCGTAGAAAGTTTTAACGTTAACGTTAACGGCCATTGCCGTTGCCGTTGCCCGCCCTCCTCCACCGGTCCACTGCACTCCTCCTCCCTCCCTCCCCCCTGCACATGTGTGCGTGTGCTTGTGTTTGCTTTCGACCTTTCTTCTTTCTCCTTTCTTCTTCTCCGCCTTGCCCTTATTTTCTGCTGGCCAAGCAGCACACAAAACGAGCGACTGTTACTGTTAGTTACCACCGTTCGCTGCCGCCACTGTTGTTGCCTTTGTTATTGCTACCTCTGCTGCTTCTTCTTTCATTATTTGCCTCCTTTTCACCCTCTGCACAGTGGGCCACACACACCTGTTGGCCATGCATAAACACAAACACACACGCATTCATGTATGGTGTAAAAGAAGTGCATTTAATTATCTTGTTTGCCTGAGCAAATCTTTCAAGATTGTGTTCTTGGAAGAGAACGATACCCAGATTATGAATGCCGCCAAACTGGCACAAATATTGAGGGATTCATAGCATTATATTCTTAGTATAAGCATATCTCGACTATTTTCAGTTGATCTTTTTTAATGGTCTATTACATACTTATGGATTTTAATAGACGAATTTGTTTGATATTTAGTTAAAGTAAGCTCAAAATCTATTTAAACTCAAATATATTGGAAAGTTTAACTGCAAAAACGTTAGACTGCTTAGACTCAGATTTATATCCAAACCCTTTTCCTGCGAAAGATCTTCTGTATTTCAACCTCAAACTCTATTTTCCCATATAATTTTTAATGAAACTCCCACTGTGCGGAGTTTAAGCTCCGTTTTAAGGGGCAGAGTCTTTCGTTTCGGATTTGGCTTATGCCACGCAGTCGCAAAGATGCACAGCTACTACATACACATTTATTATGTATGTATATCTGACCGATGATTATGTATTCCAAGCTCTTTTGGAGCACCGACTCACCTGTATCTGATTGCGCCAGACATCGTAGTGCAGCCAATTATCCGTGGAGAAGGCGATCGCCAGAAGGGCGGTGGCTATGATAGCGCAGATCGTCGCTATCGATAAGGTAACGGCCGAGCAGGGCATCGTTATGTATTATTCCGGAACTATATCGGTCGGATTTATATATATATATTTATATGTAATCTGTCCGGTGATCGTGCCACTTTAATTTCGGTTTTTCTTTTTATGTTTCGTGATTTCTCAACCGAAAAACAGAACCAACTAACAACAACAACAACCAACTACAGTTGTGTGCTCCGTTTCTTCCTCTTCTTCGCTGTGATCTTCAGCTTCTTCTGCTTCTTCTTCTTCCGCAGCTAGATTCTTCTGCTTCTTCTTTTTGTTGCTGTTCGTTCGTTTGTCGTCGTCGACGTCGTCTCGAACTGCTACTGCGGCTGCACAAATACACAGTTAAAAAAAGCAGCAACCAGTTTGGAAGGCACAGTAAAAAAAAAGCAACGATTGTTAACAAAAAAAATAATAATTTTTAGCAGCACTAACACACACAACAGCAACACACACGCGCGCACACGCACACATACAGAGACACGCGCGCCGGTCGAAGAATCTGAGTTTGGAGAAGGAGAATCGTGGAGAGAAGAGAAGCGAATCCGTAGCCTGAGTCTGAGTCTGAGCCTGAGCCGAGAATCTGAACTGAGGCCAAGCTGAGCTGTGAGCGGTGAGCGGTGAGCTGAGACTGTTGTGATCGTAACGACGTTCGCTGGCGGACTGAAACTCGACGGCAACTGAGGAACCCGACTTCAGGTAATACCCGTCTGTAGTTGAGGCGGCCGCCTCTCTGAGCCAGCTGGTGCTTCTTCTACCTGCTGGATACGATACAAAAACAAGTAAGGGAAAACTCGTTCTGGAAACCTAAAGCTCTCGGGATACCCTATATCTCATGGTAATATAAAACATACATCATGTTGTCTTTAAACATTTATGTACATATGTGTCTTTAAATTGTTTTCTATATTTTCATATTGCTCACTATTGCATAAGTTGCTACACTACAGTAATTTGCAATAATAAATTCAGTCAAAATGGAAATGATATAGTAAAAAAAATATTTTCATATATTTGAAACTTTGGTATTTTTGTTTTCTCTTCAATATAAACACATAAATCTTGCAATACCCACTTATAGGGTATAAACAAACCAAACAACAACATGTTGATATTTTCATGTTTTTTTTTTTTGTTTTCTTCCTTTGGTATGTGGTTTTGGTGGCTATATTGGTAACTTCCAGGCATATGGAAGGTAGGGTAGAGTAGGACTCGGGGCACATGGGCGTAGGCGGTGGGCTGTAACTCGCATTAAAGGGGGATATAGAGGGAGAGAGCGAGGCGACAGGGGAGCCACTTCTCATATCGCAGTAATTCTGCGCCAGATCGTAACTCTGTCAAAACTAAGCAACATATTTTATTGGTTACATATTGGGATCAGCCTCCTCAACAGGAAATTACACTGGTGGATAATATAAATAAATGTTTTTATTCTATATTTAAATACCACTTTAATATTCATCCAATAAATCCAATATATTACAATACTAACATTATTTTTAAAACAATTTAAGACCTGATTCTCCTTTATCAATCTTTACACCCCTGCAGCACTTAAACACACACCTTTTAAGATACATCCAGCTTTGTTTCTATTAAGCATTTGCTATCCCAGTTGTTCTTTGATAAAAATCGATTTGTAAACCGAGATTTAAATGGGTTTTTTATTTAAATATGAAATCCAGCTGTTGTCTTTGCGGAACACTTAACTTTTGTGGCCAAAAGAGGCAAGCTGTTTATATGTAAATAGTAAATATTGTTAGTAGAGTCCCGACCATGTGATGCCCAAATGATAGCACTTGGGATTCCCCCATACCACCTCCCCTGGTGCTAGTAATCAGGGCATCCGATTTCTCGCAGTGCTCTCCTGACCCAATGCAAAGATGCTGCGACTGCGCAGGTAACAGCGCACACACGTGCACTTTATATGAGAGATACAGATATAAATATATCTGCAGCTATGTGTAAATGTGTGTGTGCGGCATTGGCATCGGCATCTCGCCAGTTTCTGTTGATTTTCATCGGCTTTAATGCCTTTGTCTATTTTGGGTTTCTGTTTATGGCGTGGGTTTTTCTCAATTGCATTTTTGGGCGCGCTCTCCGACTGCATCGGCGCTCGGTGTCTGTTACAGTAGAGGACAAAATAATAGTGATTGTAGATAATTATAATGTTTTTCTTAATATATTTTGCAATTTATTTATATTTAAAATAGCTAGAAATAAAGACAGAGAAAGGTTTTTTCTTACTTGAAAACCACCAAAAGGTATAAAGAAAAGGCATCAATCTTAACATTGAATGCCCAACCCAGCAATATTATTATTTTTTTAATACTAATCATTTATTTATTTATTATATTTTGGGATTATGTAAATATATATTTCTTATTTTTTATATTTCCTTGACCTTTTTTATGTTTTTGTTGCAGATATTCCCTGTGGCGTGCTACCATTCTGATGGCATCTGTGGGTGTGATGTGTTCGAGTGTTTTTATATATGTATGTATGTATGTGTAGAAATACCAGAATTACCTAAATTACAACAAGAATAGGCCGTGCACTTATATAGCCATGCTCGTAATCGGATCGGATCGGCATGTTGGTCAGCTCAGCCTCAGCCCCCGGCTTATTGCAGTTCTCTCTCGATCTCAATTGCCGGGGCCTGGGGCAAAAAACCTAAAATACAAATATCGAAATAAATAAATAAATAAGAAATAAGAAAAATACGTGACATAAAAATGGAAAAAAGTGGCATGCAACTTGGAGGCTCGAGTGGCAAAACCGTCTCGCCTTGTTTTTCGTTTTCTTTTTCGCATGCCGTTGACATTCCTCAGCGTCGCATTGTGTTTGCTTGGATTTACTTTGGACTGTGATTGTTGTTGTTAATGCCAGACAACGACACATTATGTATTTAATTCACATTTTAGCACAAATTATTAAATATTTGACAGCCAGCGAATCGCAACGAAAGTGAGAGCCATGTCTCGAGCGTAAGTGAAAAGCCAAAGCCTCGGGTTAGGAGCCCCAAACACCACAAACTTCCGCACACAGAATTGCTAATTTATGCGATTATTGGTAAGGCTAAGGCATTGGCTGCCATTTTTGCCACTTGCCATTTGCGTTTTTTTGTCATTTTAATATAACTCTTGCACTTTGTGGACAAGCACAAGCAGGCATAAAGCACAGCAAACAAAGGCCCAACGAAACGTGTTCGTGCTCGTCGCAGTGAAAGTAACAGTCGCTGTCGCACTCAGCAGTCAACAGTCAACAGGTAACACAGGCAGCATAGGTAGCACAGGTGGTGACCGTAGCGGCCAGAAGCCGCAAATGGCAACTTCTTCCTGCAGAAAAAGTAAAAAATTCAAGAGTTGCGCCAAATGACCCTGAAAACGGGAAATGCAAGTATGAACATGTCTAAATCAACTTTCAGGTAATATTAGTAAATATTATAATTCGTATTTAGGCTAACAGAAGTCAAGCAATAAAAATTAAACTGTCATTTTTACATTTGTTCACATTAAGCTTTTCTTCTTTACTTCTTATGATCAAATATTGATACTAACCCAGAGAAGAATTCGTACTTAATTTACTGCGTCTAAAAACTTTGCCTGATTTACATAAATTAATAATAAGCTAAATTATTAAAATAAAAAAAGAACCGGATTTTACATTGAACCAAAGGTACAACATTGTGGCGCCTCTTAGCCAAATGGTGAATAACTCCCTCTGGCGGAAGAAAGTGGCATTCTACCACATGTTTGTTTTTGATTATGTTTGGTTGATGACTGATGGTTTTTAAGGAAAAGTATCGATGTTTATTCCTGATTTTGTATCAAAGTTTTCCTATAATCAGAAACAATTTTTTAATTACTTAAAATATTTTAAAACTCTTTAGAAGTTGTATTGAATATATGTTTCCTTTTGTGACTTTAAGAAAACGTATAGTTTCATATTAAAAGAACATTAAATATTTTATATACTTGCCTATCGAAACAACAGTAAACATTTATAAAATATTTTTAAAATAATAATATTTACATTTGTTAATTTCAGGAAAGAATCTTTTTCGCAATATGGCCTGCACCTGCATAATATATTCCACAACATTTTATTCCTAGATTATAAATATCGGATAAACAATCAAATAAATGGGTTTAAATAAGCGGCTAACAGGTAATTATGAATATTAACATAATTCAATCTTTGCAAACATCAAGAAGTAAAAACTTGGCTCTCCCAGTCACGGAAAGCGAAATATCGATATTGCACTGATGTATCGCACCTTTCAGCAACTCCGATAGTATCGTGATTGCCATCGATGTTTTGCCAGCTCTATTTTGCAGCTCTTTGAAAACGGCCGAAAAACAATTGCAATGCGTGCAATCAAAATCAATCAATATGTCAACAAGAAAGTGCCCGCAGTGCTGAGTTCACAGTGCCAACAATAGGAAAGAAGGAAAGCAGCCAGCAAAAGGCAGGTGCGATAAATGCAACGCGAAATAGAATGGTAGAACGAATATATTGTAATGAATGCAAATGCACGGGTGTGCGCTAGTGTGTGTTCGTGTGTGTCGTAGTGCTGTGAGTGTGAGTGAGTGCTGGGCGCGTGTGTGAGTGTCTGGCCGTGCGCTGGTGTGTGTGTGTGTACGCGAGAGCCAGGAGAGCAATAATTAAATTAAGCAAAGGTGTTACGTGCCCACGAGAGTGTATGTATGAGTGTGTGTGTTGGTCCGTTTCTGTGTATGTGCGTGCGTAGGTGTCGTGGCTCTCTTATACCCCCACCACCCCATACTCCCATACTCGCCGCCCTGCATCCTGCCGTGAGTGTATGTGTGTGTGTAGAGAGGAGAGCTGTGTATGTACAGAGTGACAAAATTCTAATAAGAATTTTTTGTTATCGCTGCTGCATTCGCCCTCTCTCCCTCCCTCTCCCTCTCTGTAGCGGCACCCAGAAAATCAGCGCTATCAGTGCTTCGAAAAAAAATACTAGCAAACGTCGTACTACGAAAACGACGACGCACGACGACGACCGCTAAAGGGGGTGGCGGTGGGCAGTGGGCGGGGGGTTGCTTTTTCCGGCTACTCCTTGCGATTATTCTCCGCCAGCAGCGTGCGTGTATGTGTGTGTGTACTATAGCGGTACTTTTTACGCACTTGAAGTCTGATCGGAAAATTGCCCTTTGGGCGACTTTTCAAAAGGGGAAGAATGAGAGGGAGATAGATAGGAGATCTCGTGGAAACTATCCTTTTATTTCGCAAAAAGCCCAAATCTCTACGCCCAAAAAAAAGGGGGAAAAAAATCTCGTCTGCTTTTTTGGCTTCAATTTCTCTGCGCACAAGCACAAGCGTAGGTGCCCCACCGGGGGGCGAGTAGCGCCCGAAGGGGGAGGGGGACGGCAGTGGGCGGCAGGACGAAAAACGGCGCACGCAACTGTCATTGACCTTCAATTGCATTCGTTGCAAGCTGCAGCAGCAGCAGCAGCCGCCGCACCCAAAGGTCATAGGTTGGGATGTGTGTCATCCAATTAATCAAATTCGAATCCCCTCTAAAAAACAAAAATTAAACAAAATAAATTAAATAATATAGTGGCGATTTTCTGGGCGTCAATTTCCCAGCCAATGCGCCTTGCTATATACCATCAATCTCGGCCAGCCAGCGTCTCCTCTCTCTCGAATACACAGTGCCAATCGTTTATGCGGAATGCTTTTGCCTCTAATAACGTGAATTTAGGCCTAAATTAGTGATAAGTAATGCGAAATAGTCAGGTGAATTGAAATCTTTGGAAATTGCGATGAAAAGTAGGCTACAGAAAGGCGAAAAGGTGATCCTGGGACGTCGGAAATCCTTGCCGGCTTAAGAGTTTTATAAAAAACATTGTTTAAAAGTAAAAATTCTGTCATATAAAAGATATAAACCTAAAATTTTGGGATTAATAATACTTTTAAAAATATTAAAACTATGAATCCTACCCTTTTATATTCTTTAAAAACTATATATCTAACATAAACCATTCAATCTTTTATCCTTCAGCTGTTGTTGCCTCTCACCTGAGTCTCTTGCCCGGAAAATGGAATCGTCCATTAAGCTTAAGGACAGCAACTCCAACGGCAGCTCTAATTCGAATGGCAATGTGGGTGGCGGTGGCGGCGGGGGATCAGGAGGCGGTGTGTGCGTGTCCAGCATCTGCAGCAGCGACAGCTTCAGCATCATGCCACCGCCTCACCATGAACTCGTCAGCGCCAACAGCATTGAGCTGAATGCGGCGGCCTCGCTGAGCGATGACAGTGGAGTCCCACTGACCACCAATAGCTCCATATCCAGCGGCGACTCCTACCGCCTGGGCATGTGCAAATTCGAGATTGAGGTAAGCCGCAGCAAGCCTTCTAATCCAAAGACAAATCCAATTAATATCAAACACTTTTCCCTTTGCAGATGGTCGAGAGCGACGGTGAGGTGTCGCAGTTCGATTCGCTGGACAATTGCTCGGAGGGCGGCATGAGCGCTGAGAATTTTAATACGCTGAAAAAGGGACCGCTGGCACCGATTGATCCGCCACCTGAATTTCAGGATTCACCGCAGACCACCCTGGTGCGTTCCATCTCCAAGAATATTGTGAACAGCCTGCGACGCTGGACCTCATCGCAATCCTCGTTCGAGCACCTCAAAGACGATGCCACCACCACCATTGGAATGAATGGCCTGACCACACCGACGGCCAACGCATTGCCCGAGGAGCCGCCACAAGAGCTGGTCCTGCTTCTGACCAAGACGGAAACATCCAAGCTGGACGCCGAGCTGAGTCAGTTGAATCTCAAGGAGTCGTATGCGATCAACAAGCATCTGTATTCGAGTGATTCAATCCTGAACAGCCATACGGATAACATATACGATGAACCCAACAACATTGTGAGCAGTTCGCTGGGCAACAGCGTCGATCTGCTGGAGGAGGAGGAGCAGTCGGAGGCCAGCAGTTGCTCACCGTTGCCATCGCCACCGCCACCGGTTTCCATAGTCAAGATAAAGCAGACACTGTGTCCCTATTATCAGGATCATACGCGTTACTTCAAGGCCATACCCACGGAGCAGGATACCATAGCGAGTGCCAAGGCAGCGGCTGCCCAGCAGAGATTCAATAGCGCCGGCCTGTCGGAGATTCATGATTACGATCTGTACTATGGCGCCCGACGGCAGCCGGTGGACAACAGCAGTCTGCAGCGACGTCAGGCCTCGCTATACAGTCCCTTGGGTCACACCAGCCACTGTCACTATCATAATAGCCATGGCCATGGGAGCCATCATCATCCGCACCACCATCATCATCATCATCATCATCACCACCATCAGCCCGGCTACGGGTACAGCCATGGCCAGAGGCCCAACTCAAGGAACTCGCTCAATAGCCGCCTGAGTAGCTCGCACAACTCGCTGAATGTCTCCTCCGCCAACAAGCCGGACGATTCGATCTTCATCACCCAGGCCATGTCGCACGATGCTCTGTTTACGCGCGAGATCTCTGACTTTTACAATGTGCCCATCGATTCGGACATTTATGCCTTTCCCGTGGACATGATCGAGCAGAAGCAGCAACAGCAGCAGCAGCTGGGTCAACAGCAGGAGCAGCAAAAGTCCACCGCACCCAACACGTACCACAAGGCGAGCAGGCGGAATAAGCGGAACAAGCGCAAGCAGCGGTATGGTGGAACAGCGGCAAGTGCGGGCACGGAGACCAGTGATGGGGATGGAGAGAAGGCCAGCAAGCATGGCAAATATCGCACTCCTGTGGGCGCTATGGGTCAAGTTAGTGAATCGGAGCCGCTTCACATGACGCTGGACGAGGTGAAGCAGTTCTATCACACGCTCTACTCCGACGCAGGCAAGGCCCAGGGTGTGCCCAAGCCAATGATGGTCAAGTCCAGCAACGAAACCATTTGGAGTGTGTCGACCAATACCACCACGACAACGGCGAGAACGCGCAGCAGTGTGGGCACCACACGGGCGGCCGGCGGTGCTGGGGGAGCCAGCAGTGATGGCGGCGGTGGAAAGTATCTCAGCAAGCAGAACAAGCATAACCTCGACAACGATAAGCTCAACAATAACAATAATAACAACAATGTGCAGCAGACGCAACAGCAGCAGCAGCAATCGCTGCAGCAGCAGCAGCAGCTGGACAAGCCACCGACGGAGCACCACAATCACAACAACAGCAATCACACCAATAACAAGCACGTCCTGCACTCGGAGAAGAAGTCACAGTTTACGCTGAATCTTAAGCAGCGTTTCTGCAGCATCTTTCGCTTCCGTCGTAGCAATCACAGTCGCTGCCGCGGGGGAGGAGCTAGCAGTGGTCGTGATGCAAATGGTACCATTGGCACGGGAACCGGAAACGGTAGCAGTGTGAATGGGAGTGCAGCGGCAGCAGCAGCGGCAACGGTGCCCCTAATACCGCCAACCGCTGTGATAACCAGTGCGCCGGGTGTAGCTGGACAACAGCAGCAATTGCTGATCACCCAACAACTGCAATTGGCCACGGAACTGAACGTCAGCGGAGGAGGAGTAGGAGTAGCTGCATTAACCACAGCGGAAGCGGACGAACCGAATGCAGATCTGCGCAAAAAGTTTCAGTCACGTGCCCTGCCACCACTACCAAAGAAGGGTGAGAAGAGATTAGAAATTCTAGAGGAAACTTACGGTTTTAGAAAGATTATACTTTAAGGAGGATCTTCCTTTTAGGAAACACCTCTAAGAAAGCTCCTCTTTCTAGGAAACTCCTCTTAGGGAGCTCTTCCTTTTAAGAATCATTTACCTTTAAAAAACCTCTAATTATATATCTTGTCCACAGCTGCAGCCTATGCCATTGAAGCCGTTGAACCGGAACCCGAGGAGCTGAAAAAGAACAATGCCCAGGAGCCGCGGGCCCTACAGTTCACCTCCAGCATTGAGAAAGTCAAAGACGTGAGTATCTAGAAACACCTCCTGAGTTCTTAGCTAATCCTACTCTCATCTCCTCTCGACAGTATGGCTGGTACTGGGGTCCCCTGTCCAGTGAGGCCGCGGAGAAGGTGTTGTCCAGCGAACCGGATGGTTCCTTCATAGTGCGCGACAGCTCTGATGATCACTACATCTTCTCGCTGAGCTTTAAGCTGAACAATTGTGTGCGTCATGTGCGCATCGAACAGGATCAGGGTGAGTTGAGGTCTTCTCCCAAGAAGCTATCAAGTTGATCCGTAAAAAGCTATTTATTTCCTTTGAAAAACTAAAAATTTATAATGGCTTGTGCAAATGTTTCGTCAACCAGGAACCTTCTCCTTTGGCTCGTATGCTAAATTCAAATCGCAGACCATCACCGAGTTCATTGAGAAGGCCGTCGAGCATTCGAGAAGCGGCAGGTGAGTGAGAAGAACCTTAGCATTACCCGCTCCATCATGGAATTAATCCTTGTATCTCTTCTTCCATCCAGATATCTGTTCTTTCTGCATCGTCGACCGGAGCACGGACCAATGCGCGTGCAATTAACCAATCCAGTATCTAGATTTAAGCATGTACAAAGCTTGCAGCACATGTGCAGGTGAGAAAGTGCACTCCTAGTCCTTCTTGGGGTTCTCCCGTTTGCTCAGACGAAGCTGCATCTTGGCCCTCTCCAGGCGGCTATGTGGTGTGCATCCCGTTTTCGGGCTCTTCAACGGTTGTCGAATTGGTGCGCAGCGCCAGCGGATGAAGGCACGGAGATAGGCCAGAACTCTACGGGGCTTCATATTTTTAGTTTGCTTTTGTTTCAGAAATTTCTATCCAAATACTAATGTCTCTGTCCGTGTGTACCTGTCATTTCAGATTTGTTATACTAAAGGCGGTTATACGAAAGGATCTAATACAGACATTGCCATTACCGAGAAGACTTCTAGACTATCTTAACTATAAGCACTGCTACTCCGAGCAGGTGGAGAGCGACAGTTCGCACTCGCAGGTGAATGTGCAACGAATTTGAAAGTTTTTGTATATTGTATCCAGCGAGATATATCGATAAACATCAAACTTAACGATATTTTCGATATCTCGCTAGATACTATATTATAATCTATTATTATAGAATATAATCCTACCATTCTTTATGCTTCCTTTAGATATCTGGCGATGGAACGATGTAAGATGAAGGAGCTGAATAAGATGAATGACAAATTCATTCGCTTGTGACAACAACAACAAAAACGTAAACGAAAGCAACAGAAATTATTACCTTAAATAAGTAGTAGAATTTAAACGAAGGAAAATTAAAAAAGGGGGAAAAACAAAAACATTAAACAGCAGCAAAGCAAAGCAAAACAAGCAACCGTTGAAAGTTCTGTATAACAAGAACAGCAAATCCAACAAAAAACATAAAAGAAACCAACAAAAATCAACAAAAACTAACACCAAGAAACAACAAACAAACAAATAAAACAAAAGTTACATAAGTAAGCAAAGCAGAAAGAAAGAAAAAGATTGTTAGTTTTGCTAAAAAAAATTGAAAAAAAAAACAGAAAAATCGTAAAAAAAAACAAACAAAACGAGAACTTGACGAAGAAGAAAAACCAAAAGTGAAAGGAAGAACGAAACGAAGTAAACAAAATTCAAAACAAAAAAACAAAAGGAAAAACTCTGTTTATTGATCATTTTTTTGTACTCGGTGCTATACTATATAAATATGAACTATTTAATGAAATGGAAAATATGACGATTATTATATAATATTATTAATTATGCGTATGTAGTCAAGTAAAAGCGAATAACGGAAACTGTAAATAAGAGAAGAGAAGAGAGAGAAAGAGAGTCAGTCCCTAAAGAAACCCAACTCATCTTCAGCTTTCCCACAAAAGAAAACCCAACATTTCCCCATTGGGCACGAAACAGAGAGAGATGGGAGAGAAGAAGATAAAGAGTAAGAGAAGGAGGAGAAAGCAAAAGTAGATGAAGCTCGTTGATGTTGTTTTTCCCGTAATCAATTAATTACTTTTATGCTTGCCTTTTAGCTGTGATTTTTAAGTAAGACACGTTATCAACCGAAATTTGATATATAACTGATATAGATTCGATATTTGATACCTTGATATATAGCCCCCCAAAGCCCTCCTATTGCCCAACCTGTTCCGCTCAAAGGCAGTCCCTGTAATAGCATTAAATAAACCAATTTCCAATAATTGTGCTTAATTTAATTACATTTAATTGAAGGAATATGTCATGTAACTCCAACGCGGAAAGATATAGTGTACACATAACATTTATACTTGTATATTTTAGATTTATGTTTTACTTGAATTGTTAACTCTTTTATTTTTGTTTATTCTTTGGCTTTGTTATTTATGTTTTAAGTGTAAGCTCAAGCTGTATGGTTTGTTTTCCTTTATACATATATTTTTTTTTCTCTTAGTATTTATTTTGTAATTGTAAAAATACGTATACGATATAAGCGGAGAACGAGGAGAACGAGATGAAATCCTGTTGAAGTAATCCAATCAAATCCCAAGCCAAATCAGCCTCCGCCTCATCCCCCTGTTCCTGTTCACGTTCCTCCTACCTTTCGGAGAAGGAACATACAACAAAACAAAACGAAACAATATTTGTCTATGAAAAAATTATAATAAACGAAACTAAAATGAAAATGAAAATGAAACGATAGAAATATACAAAAGCAATGCAAGAAAAGAAGCAAAGAGACGCGGGGGAGAAGCGAGAAGAATGAACGAACGAACGGTCACAGCAAATGAGCAAAAACAAACAACAACAAAGGCAATATAAAGAAAATTTTTAATAATAAAAATTAAACAAATGAATTTTTGCAAGTGTTTTCTTAAGAGAGGAAAAAGGTAAAATTTTTTACCAGAAATAATATTGATACCTTTTGTTTCAGATATAGAAATGTCCATTGAACCTTTTACGATATTTATTTTAGTTGAAAATCCTTTAAAATTATTTATTTAAAACTAAAAACAAATGATTAAAAATATAATAGAGTTTTAACACAAGTTTCTCGCCAGAGGACGCCAACGTTAAATAAATATAGTAAGGATAAATGGCTATGCAGCTTGCCTGTAAAAACGCTAGATGGCGCTCTTGAAATATATATGGGTATCAGGGATATATAAGCTTCACAGTCCAATGGAGCCGGGAGGTCCTGAAATTACTAAAAGTCGACTCTGATTTTCATGCTGATCAATAATATATACACTTTATAGGGTCGGAAATGAGTCCTTTAATGCGTAATTTCTGAATTAAATTATAAAATCCTGAAAGGGTATAATAGAAAGGCTTAATATTTGCGATAAACCAACTTAGTTTTTTTTCTTAAACTTATTTACTATTTATTTCCTATTGGGAAAATTCGGTAAAAGCTAGCGACCACCTATTGGGTTTTCAGGGAGTCCATTTGAATTTGGCGACATCGCTGCATCCTCTCTCTCGCCTACACTTCGCCGCATTCCATATTTGCAGAGCGCTTCTCCCACTCCTGTCATTTACTTCAAAGCTGCTGGACGAAGCGGACGAAAACAATATGGCTGCACAAGGAGATCGCTGAAAACTAGGAAAATCGGAAAACTAACAGCGGAAAAGCACTGCCAGTTGTTAGAAGTGCGTGAAAACAGTGAGCTCCGACAGTGGAAAGTGTTAGTAAAGTGGGGGCCAGCCGGGAAAAGCCCCAAAACCAAAGTCGGGCTCCTGTCGCCATTTTTTTTCTTGTGTGTATGTATACGTGTGCATAGCCATGATCAGTGCATTGTTTTTGGCTACTGAATTTTGTTGTTTTTTTATGGTGAACCTAAAGAATAAGTGGGTGTGCACTGCCTTCTTATATTCATAATCTAATTCTCCGTTGGGATCTGCAAGCAACAGCAACAACAAGCAATATCAACTGGTGAGTGAAACACAATTTTTTTATATTTTTTCGTATCCCCGTTATTCTTTGCGCATTCTTTGCCGTTGCAAGTGCCGTTACTGAGTTTGCTTGCTCTCGCAACGGAATGTTGCAGCTTAGAGCGAGAGAGCGGGTTAGAGTATAGATCCACTCTTGTGGTTCTCAATTTTGATAATTGGAGCGTTGGGGAAGCTGCCTTTGTTTACATTTTTACTTGACAATTTGTAAAAAAGCGAACTTTGAGAAGCCAAAGTGTGTATATCCTTGAAGTTATGTATGTGTAAAATCGACCATAACAAAGCCAATGGGCCTTTATCTCAACTTTGAAATGTTTTCTGTGTCGACTTTTATTAAGATACTAAAATATTGGACTTTATATTTAAAAAATTCAACATTGAATAATTTTTTAACAGTTTTTATGATGTTTAAATTTATAAATGTAGTTACATATTTTGTCGAATTTTCATCTGTTAATTAATATTTTAACTGTAATTAGAAATATAGCTATAAGACTAAAGGCAATCATTGTCTATTTGGCCTTACAAGAACTCCTAAAAAATGTGTATATTAAATCGATATTTTTATATGCTAATTATTTTGGGTAAATCAAAGTTTTTCAAATATCATACCTAAGCCAAAAAAAACATATACATATTTCAATTCGGATAGCTTTTCTGTGCTAGTTTTTAAAAGGTTAACAAATCTGCATACTCAATCAAATCCTTTTAAAACTAAAAACTAATTATTAAACACGTAATAAAGTTTTTACACAAGTTTGTCGCCAGAGGACGCCAATGTTAAATAAATATAGTAAGGATAAATGGCTATGCAGCTTGCCTGTAAAAACGCTAGATGGCGCGCATGGAATACCCTGAACGGGTATCAGGGATATATACATAAAAGCTTCACAGTCCAATGGAGCAGGGAGGTCCTGTAATTACTTAAAATCGACTCTGCTTTTCATGCTGATCAAGAATATATACACTTTATAGGGTCGGCAATGAGTCTTTCAATGTGTCATTTCTGATTAAAATTATAATATCCTTAAAGGGTATAATAGAAAGGCTTAATATTTGCGATAAACCAAGTTAGTTTTTTTTTTAACTTATTTACTATTTATTTCCTATTGGGAAAATACGATAAAAGCCAGCGACCACCTATTGGGCAAAAAGTGGAAAGGGTTTTCAGAGAGTCCATTTGAATTTGGCGACATCGCTGCATCCTCTCTCTCGCCTACACTTCGCTGCATTCCATATTTGCAGAGCGCTTCTCCCACTCCTGTCATTTACTCCAAAGCAGCTGGACGAAGCGGACGAAAACAATATGGCTGCACAAGGAGATCGCTGAAAACTAGGAAAATCGGAAAACTAACGGCGGAAAAACACTGCCAGGTGTTAGAAGTGCGTGAAAACAGTGAGCTCCGACAGTGGAAAGTGTTAGTAAAATGGGAGCAAGCCCGGAAAAGCCCCA
Source organism: Drosophila serrata (assembly GCF_035046125.1). Lineage (NCBI taxonomy): Eukaryota > Metazoa > Arthropoda > Insecta > Diptera > Drosophilidae > Drosophila > Drosophila serrata. Next base: position 6,223,526 of record NW_028257174.1, on the reverse strand, counting down.
AAACCAAAGTCGGGCTCCTGTCGCCATTTTTTTTTTCTTGTGTGTATGTATACGTGTGCGTGGCCAAGATCAGTGCATTGTTTTTGGCTACTGAATTTTTTTGTTTTTTTATGGTGAAGATATTATGTAAGTGGGTGTGCCATGCCTTCTTATTTTCGTCCTCTAATTCAAAGTTTGGATCTTTAAGCAGCAGCAACAACAAGCAATGTAAGCGAGTGAGTGACACAACTTTTTTCTATTTTCTCGTATCCCCGTTATTCTTTGCGCGAAGGCGCTCATAATTTTCATTCCTTGTCGTTGATAAACCGTTGCAAGTGCCGTTACTGAGTTTGATTTCCCTCGCAACGGAATGTTGAAGCTAAGAGTGAGAGAGCGGTTCAGAGTATAGATCCTCTCTTGTAGTTCTTAATTTTGACAATTGGTGGAAAATGTAATAAAGTTTTTACACAAGTTTGTCGCCAGAGGTCGCCCAAGTTAAATAAATATAGTAAGGATAATTGGCTATGCAACTTGCCTCTAAAAAGGCTAGATGGCGCTCCTGAAATATACATGGGTATCAATGATATTTATAAGCTTCACGGTTAGATGGAGCCAGGAGGCTTGAAATTCCTAAAAGTCGATTCTGCTTTTCGTGCTGATCAGGAATATAAATGATTTATAGGGTTATTATTATTGATTTATAAATGATTTATAATAGTTAGGCTGTTAACTTTAAGAATAAGTTTTTAGATATTATTAATACACAATGCTGTATCACTTTAAATTATGATTAGGTAATGTCAATTAGGGAATTAATTTAAAATTAAATGCATAGTTAGGACAGCGGATTCCAGATCCCTTCTATATCATCTATATATATGTATATGTATGTATATATGTAATGGTTAAGACTTACCGCAGTAGAGGACACAGTGCTAGTCATCATATCTGAATTCCTTGCAGTGTGGAGTAAGCTTCTTCCCGGTTATCCACATTGCATTGATCAGGTAACATTTCTGAGGTCGAAGGCTAATCACTATCACTAATCACTATCACTATAGGTGTTAACACTAGGTACCCCTAGGGCAGACTGAGGCGCGCGGGCCGATAGCGCCTCTATTTATAGTCCCCGAGTAGAGAGAGGAGCAGAGAAAGTGCGCGCAGTGAGAGCGAGAAGGCAGAGACAAATAGAGAGAGATGAAAGGAGAGAGAGTGGGAGAGAGTGAGAGGCAGGAGAGTAAGAGAGATAGAGAGTTAGAGAACTAGAGAAATACACAGAAAAAAAGAGCTATATAGCGTTAAAGAGACACAGGGAGAGTGATATAAATAGGAATAGAGAGAACAAATCAATGTTTTGCAAATGTAAGGAAGCGAATAAAACACAGAACAATTAATTATTTATTTATATAAATTGAAACTACATTTAGTGGCTATATAAACACCATCTTGGCTTGCAATATGTACTTATTATTGACTTCTGGCGGCCTCCCTCTTTCGAAATATATACATATATATCATTTTTCTTGCCTATAAATTGTAACGGATTTCTGGTTAACTCCGGAGGGGATCCCCCTCGTAAAAGGGGGGGCGCCGCCGCCGGACTTGGCTGGTCAACTTTTGACGCCTCCTTTGTTTTGCTTTGCCTTTTGTGATGCTGCCTCTGTCCCTCTGGCACCTCTTGTGGCTTTTCATTTTTCCCAACCTTGTGATGGTCTTGTGATTAATTACATTTTCTTTTGCCAGTTTTTCCCCTCGCTTCCTGGCCGCTTTTCAATTCAATTTTTTTTCGGCCTCAGCGTCAGCGTCACTATTTGAAATTAAATTTTGATTAATTGCAGTCGGCACCTTTTCCTTGGTCTTTTTTATTCCCGTGACAGAGAGTGTCGAGTGTCGGCGCTACGGGAAAAGTGTTTTGCAGCCGTTGCAGCCTTTCGGAGTCATTGGAATTTGCCGCACTTGCTCCCTCCTCCCTCTCCCTCTCCCTCTCCCCTTGCCTTGTGGCTGGGTTAACTACCTCCCGCTGGCCAAGTGTCGGGGAAAATCCCTCTCTCGAGACGAAATCATTTTCAGGTGTGAAAAATTTTCGAAATGCGCTTTCAATTTGCGCTGGAAAAAAGGGAGGAAAAAAGAGAAGAAGGAAGATCGCGGAGTGCGCCCCATTAACGCAGCAACCAAATAAAGTCATTACCGCAGTGAGCAGGTGAGGCGGGGAGCAAAGGCACTGAGAAAAACTAGGAAATCTTGGAAGACATTTTGCGGAAAAATTTAGTAGGATTAACAGAGAAATTAGGTGGTTATTAGTATGTTTTATTGGAGTTTTTTTAAGGTTAATGTAGCAATTGAGATAATAATTAATTTAGAAAGTAGTTTAGGTGTTTGATATAAATTTAAAAGCTGTAAAATAATATGCTTTTGAATGTTATTATATATTTTTGTATTTATATAATACTTGGAGACAGCTCTAAGATGTATTTCAAAACGTTTGTGATTTTTCCTGCATTCCATGGAAAATTTTAAATAATGGATTATTGGGAATCTATAATTTCCTTATTATATGAAGCAAATTTCACTACATTTCCTCACTTTCTTAATTTGTACTATTTTCTAGTTCTACAAAATATAACTATATAATATATTTAGGATTCTCAACTACTGATTATAGCCAAAAACTGCACACAACATTTTAATTATCAGCATTCTTATTTTAGTCAGAAGCTAAAAAAAGCTGTGAAGGAGTCATTTCCGACCCTATAAATCATATATATTCTTGATCAGCATGAACAGCCGAGTCGATCTAGCCATGTTTTAGAGGAAACAAATTTTAAAATTTTTTGCATAAATTTTTAAGTGGTTAAAATGATAAAAAAATAACAAAAAAAATAAAAAATTTTTGACATTTTAAATTAAATGCAGATTTATTAACCCAATAAAAACTAACATAGGACAGCTTTCCAATTTAAAATTAATGCATTTTTGGCTGAGTTATGAGATTTTCATTTTTTGATTTATGAAAAATAATATATATGTATATACTTGCTACCCATTTTCGTTCAGTGCATTGGCACAGGTAAGCTGCCATCTAATGCGCCCCAAACAATTTGCTACGTAGACCCCGGCCACACCTACCTAGTACCTGTGCTGCCAATGCCCACGACATGCAATATGCCTGCCCAGGTGCCCATTCCTGGCTAGAACCCATTGCCGTTTCCCCTCTTCTGGCGGAGATTCAGCTGCAACATGCAGCATGCAGCATGCAGCAAGCAGCTCGTTTGCAGGAACCATGTCCACGTCCAAGTCACTTTTCGTGTCTTGTGGCTAGCTGCAAGTCCGACAACGACGACTACGACTGGCGGACCGAGATCAGATAACTCAATTATTCGCGGCGTAAACAAATGCTGCCTTTCAGGGGTTTTGGCCAACATCCCCAGCATTGCCAGCATCCCGAGCATCCCGTCCAAGAGCACACGGGATGGTGTAGGGACTGGACTGGCAATGGGATTGGGAATGGGAATGGGATGGGTTATTATCCCAGGCATAAATGGATTGTAAACGTGATTTTTATAGTCATTTAGCATAATAATGCATTTTATGGTTTTGGCCAGTCCCGGCGAGAAGGAGGAGGCACTCTTCGCACACACACACACACACACACACACACACTGTTGCCTTTGCTCCTTTTCTGGCTTTTTGGCTTTTGGTTTATTTCTTGCGCTTTTCGCGTTTAATTTAAAAAACCAGACTTGGTGGCTTTTCTTTTCTATTTGCACCTGGACTTAAATGATGGTGCAAGGTGTTAATAAAAAATAATATTATTAAATATGAGACACGAAAATGTAATATATTTCACATTATAAATTGGAAGTTGCCTAATTTATATATTAAAAAAAAGTGCTAGTAAATGTACTAATAATCATTTAATATAAATTATAAATAAATATATATTTTATTTATACATATATGTACTATAAACAATTTTATAGAATAAGTGTATAAACTGGTGTTTTTAAAAAAACCCTTAAAAAAGGGTGTTGAAAAGTATGCAATGCTATTTTTAAGGCGCAGAAATCTGTGCAAATTTGTTTTCGTAGCCTAACTTTTGGCAAATGTTTAAAGTTTATGAAACCCTTGGGAATTAAATATTAATATTATTGGTTTTTTAAATAAATAACCTTCTTAAATATTTCAGTTTAATACATGTAAGTACCTTATGATTTAAAAAAAAAAATAAATAACCTTTATATTTCTTATTGTGATCAACTTGAAATAAATATTATATAAATTTAACACCCATAACCCGTTAATCACGATATTGTAGCCCCGCATAAACGCAATTCTGCAGTCCAGAGTCCAGTTTTGAGGCAAAGTCTTCAACTTCAGGCAACGGGTAAGTCTTTTAACCAATTTGCGCCCCGTTCACGTTTGTTATTCACGCTTTTCAATTGAGAACACGCCGCCAGATGTGGCCTGTACCGTCCTGCCTTATCCTGTCCCTGTCCCTGTCCCTGTCCCTCTCTCCACTCTCCAGTCTCCGGTCTCCACTGTGCACTCTCCATTCCTGGGGGATCACGGCTGGGGCCTCGTTTTATTGTTTGTCTTCTTTATTACAAGTTAAAGCGTAATTACTCAACAAATATGCGGCAATTTGCAAGCCAACTGAAACTCGAGAATCAGGAGAATCAGAAGAATCCGAAGATTCGAGAGAAGAAGCTGGCGAAGAATTCGCAGGGAAGACAACACCATCGTTCGAGCTGCGTCTTCTTCGTAGTCTTTCTGAGCTGTAGAAATCAATCGACCGAATGTCCGACTGCAAATTTGTTTTTATTTATTTCCCATTCGGGCTGTCAAGTTCAAACGAACGCATACACTGACAGAAATGGTGGTTTAAAGCTTTGGGGGGTAACCAAAGAAATGGAGAGATTGTAAAACATGTTTTTTAAGGGGTTCTTGAGCTTTTTAATGAAAAATTGAGATGAAAAAGAATAAATGAGTTTGAAATAATGCAATAAACTTGCTATGTATAATTTTAAAGACTTTTAAGTCTTAAAAAATAGATTTTTGAACTATTTACTTTGGAGTATTTACTTTTGAAAAGTCCCAAGAGTTTTCCCCAAGTGATCCTTAAGCCGCGGACGCCCGACTGTCGGATGGATGACTCCATCATGACTCCAACTCGACCATTTCGAGCTCTTGATGTTAGCCGACACACACCAGAAATGAAATGAAGTAATCCAATTTGCTCACCGGTTGTCCAACGCCAGTGGCCCAAGGTGCTTATTAGTGTTCGAGAATCCAGAGTCCAGAATTCAGAATCCAGGACTTTAGACTCTGACTGACTGACTGCTGCTGCTGATTTGGATTTTAAACTTGGTGCGGTGCCCCAATCTTGCCTGCGTCCGAATCGAATTCAAATGGAGTCTCTCTCTTCGCTCTTTCTGGGTCTGTGTCTCAAATTTAACGATGGCCGTTCCTGGCATAAAACGCTGTTAACTTGCAGCATAAATCTCCATTTGATGGCGGCGACTCCCTGACTCCCCCTCCCCCAAATTCCGACCCAATTCCGGTTGCAATCTGTTGCGGAGGGTGTTAAGCGCTCGCGTCCTTGTGCCTTGGCATTATTATCGAAATACTTATCAAACAATAAAGTAAACTCCTCGACAGAGTGCATGCTGATTCGCATTATATGATTTATAAATAAAAACGAGGGGGTTTCATATCATATTGTCGCCGATCAGTAAACCGCACGCGACCTTCATAAAAATGCCGATTGTAATTTCCAAATTATTTCCAGCATTTTTCCAGCATCCCTTTTTGTTTTGCTTTGTTTTGTGGTGGAACTCATCTTTGGGTGTCGGCTGACTGTCAGGAATGTCGAATGTTTATCAAAACAAGTAAATCGCATAAAAATAGAGCCATTGTCGAGAGGGTCCTGTCTTGCAGAGAGCTCGAAAAGGGAAGGGAGGTCCTGAGGTCGTCCCTTTGAGGGTGCGTTTTCCCGGCTCTGATTTCAAGGGAAAAGTCTCATCTCCTGATGCTTGGCCACCGATTAGCCGCATATAAATCGTACTTAAGCCATTATAAATTGTTATCCCATCATCCCATTGGACACACAAAACTAACAATTTAATACGGAAGCGATGGGAAATTGGTTTGAATTATGTCCAAGTCAAGGCTTTTAGTTTGCATTCCAAATTATGTTACAATTTATATACATTTATTATAATATGTTTACATATATTTCTAGGAATTTATGGTTGATATAGAGTCACTTGACTGATTTTATTATTAACTCGAAAGTATTTGGAGATGATAGTAATTTGGGTGTATTTTGAATATAGTTTTGGTGTATTTCTGATGTATTTCGATATTTTCAGTGTATTTCGGATGTATTTAATGTATATTTTAAATATATTTCGGTTGTATTTTGGGTTAATTCGAGTGTATTTTTGGGTAAATTTGGCACGTGTTTCAGATGTATGTATTTCAAGTACATATTGAGTGTGTTTCGTGTGTATTGCTAATGTATTTCGTGTTATTTTAGGGGTTAATCGCTTGTACTTTGGGTGTATTTTTGGTTGTATTTGAGGCTAATTTTTAAGATATTTTAAGTACATTTTGGGGTTAGTTTTGGGGATATTTTGGTTATGTTTTGGGAATATTTTGAGAAAATTTTTAGTTGTATTTCGGATTTATTTTGTATATGATTTAGGTGTATTATGTATGTATTTCGGGAGTATTTTTTAGGTGTATTTTTAAAAAGTTCTTCAAGACAGAGCTAGATAAATTCCAATATAAAAATACAACTCAATTTACATAGAATAATATACCACAAACATTTCACTTTATACTTTAGAAAACCTTTGTGATTTCCCCCTTAAATAATTCTCTATTATTTTTAACCCATCTTAAAGTTTATATTGCCTTGTACATTATTTATCTTTTGTTTTAAAGAAACAAAAAATAAATCAATGTTTTAAAGGCCTATATTTTTTTTTACCTCCCTCACTGTAGCTTCTTTTTATCTCATATTTTTATTTTGGCATCCCGATACTTCGACTGCTTTCGGGATCTATTTGTAAACCATAATCCTGGGATCGGTGGTGTCCGGACCAGTCATCTTCTCACGCTCTAAACAACTATTAGCAGGCCACTTTACAGGCAATACCCGCTAAGCCCGACCGCAGCGAGCGACTCGCCGGCTTTTCAGTTAATCCCCGACGATTGCTCACTTTAATGCCGGGCACCCTTCGTGGCTTTTGGATTTCGATTCCAAGTCCGAGACTTTTTCCCATTTCCCAATTTCCCTGCTCTCTCTCTCTCTCACTCACTCTCTCTGTGTGTCACTGTTTACGTCATGTTGTACATGTTAAGCCGACAAATCGGCTGCGATTGATTAAAGTGCGCACCGCACGGGCCTCGTCGTCGTCATCCCCGCGATTGCTATCTTGACTCTTCATTTTCTGGAGCTCGGTTTCCTGGTCTCTGGTTACTGGTTACTGGTTTTGGTGTTTGGTATTTTGGTCCTTGGAAATCCGGGGAAAGCCGTTCGGCGTCTCGAAAGGTAAGCCGCTGACGGCGTCCACCTTGCCCAGTCACGGGCCAACCCTCCAAGCACTATCCTTCGCTGCACTGCCAAAAATATTAATATTCTATCGGAAATATTGCACAAAAATAATACGCAGAATATTTTAAATATACTTAAATATACTATAAAGATAATTAAATTATCTAGAGATATTTCTGAGCATTTTAAATGGTTAAAGTCAAATGAAATATTAACTAGAAAGGACTCTAAATTCGAGAAGCCAAAGTTTATATACCCTTGAAGTTTGCAATTAAATTATGGGATCGATTGGGAAATCTATCATACCTAAACTTAAAATTTTCTTATTTATGATCAGTTTTATTCTATGATCAGTAAGTAACTATGAACATTAAGTATCTATGATCAGTAAGTAACTCTGAACATTAAGTATCTATGAGAAGTAAGTAACTATGATCATTAATTAACTATGAGCAGTAAGTACCTATGAATCAATGAACATTAAGTAACTATAGTGTACTATAAGTAACTATTGTATAGTATAAGTAACTATAATCAGTAAGTATCAAAAACCATTAAGTTACTATGATCAGTAAGTATCTATGATCAGTAAGTATCTATGATCAGTAATTAACTTTGAACACTAATAAACAATGACTTGCAACTTTTGTAACACAACACATATCTGAGACTTGGCCGGCAGCAGTCACTTCGTTCCGGGGATGTTTGAACAAGTTGGGAATCATAAGCACAGATGTGCGAGATGTGTATTGGCATACAATTCAAGCTATTTGAATGAAACTATGGAGTTATTCTTCTAAATTTTTTACTAATATGTAAATCGGAGCATGGGGAATCGGTGGACTATATATATACATATATATAGCTGCCATAGGAACGATCGGAAAACTTTAATACAAAAGGAATTATAACTTTTCCAGTTTTCAACAGATTTTCATCAAATTTGATATATATCCCCTTAATATTATTCTGAACTCTCTTTGTTAATTTTATGAAAATCGGACTACTATATCATATAGCAGTCATACAAACTTCCTTTTCTTGTTTTTTTCTGAACATTTTTTCAACAAAATTTAAGATTTAAATTACTCATAACTTAGCCAAAACTGCATTAATTTTAATTCGGAAAGCTGTTCTATGTTAGTTTTTTTCAGTTAAACAAATCTGCTTACTTAATTACTAATTTTAAAAAATTAAATTTTTTTTGCAAATTTTTGTGAAAATTTAATGATGTAACCGCTTGAAAATTAAAAAAAAAAAATTTGAAATTTTTTTTCCTCAAAAAATGGCTAGATGGATTCGGCTGTTGGTGCTGATCAAGAATATATATGATTTATAGGGTCGGAAATGATTCCTTCACTGCGAAATTAGCTTTTGATTTAAACTATAATACCCATTAGTTGCAACATTTTTGCAATAACATTAGGCGTAAAATCGTGAAAAATATTAAGAACATTATATTGAAACTTAAAAAATATTGAAATTACAAACTTAACTTGTATTTCAATCAAACTTGTATGCGTTAAATATATTGAATATATTGATTAACACAAAAACGTGGATAAATTGTGCTTGCCATATAAAATATCAATAGATTTTTATGGAGTAATTAATTTATTATTACTTTACACAACATTTTAAATGGCTAATGTACTGAATATCAATAATAATCTTTTATTATTATTACTTATATACATTTTTTTCCACTCAATATTGATTTTGCATTTTTTGCCAGAATTATTTCTTTTAGTGTAACATTGTTGTTCTTTTTTTGCGCTAAGCGCGTGAAATTTGTCATATCCTTATCGGCACTCTGTCTCTCCTGCTCCTGCTCCTGGTTCCTGCTCCTGCTCCTGATTCCTGCGCCTTTTGGTGGTTAGTTTTGCGTGAAGCACGTCGACCAAGGAGGCGTGAAATATGCCATAGTAGCCACGTACCAGCCTGGCCTCCCTTTGTCCCCGGAGAAAGGAATCCCTGCCAGAGGAGTATCTCGAGCCGAAGGCGGAGTCCAATGGCAATGTAATTCCGGTGGTTTCCCGGCCCGTGAAATCGCTGCGTGTGCTACGTCCGGGGTCGAGCGTCTGTCGGGGATTTACTGGCGACTTACTTGCCTAGATGCACATCGAATTGTTCCCGGGCGGATTGCATCGATTGCCATAGAGCATCATGGGGGTCACCACAATGGCACAACACACACACACCTTTGGGGGTCATGGGCCATATGCAGGATATTGAAATTACTTAGGAAACTATAAACTTTAGTTTTTGAAATGATCTAAAGTGTTTACTTTTAATTCCCTTAATTAACTCTTGGCTAGAAATGAACTAGAAACCTTTATGATCGGGTCAGCAAGGTGTACAAAATGGAGTTTAACTCCCAAGGGGAGTTCCCATTACCATTACCCAGCCCCCCCTTTTTGATGGGGTCAAAAAAAAGTGTATGAAGAGGTTGGTCTGTGGGAACCCGATCTCCATAAGATGTACAGTTGCAGCTGCTGCTCTCAAGGAGAGAGGGGGACAAGCGACTACAGGTAGCAAAAGTATCGCAATTGAACGCTTTGCACTAATTACTTTCGCAATTACGCGCGTAACGAACCCCGGCTGCCTTCGTTACGTTCATCGTCGTCGTCTTGAGAGCCAAAATGCGTTGCCACTTCCCATCATTAGGCCCAAAAAACCCCCCTCTTTTTTTGCATATTAATCAAATTAGCTCCAATTTGTTGTTGTTGTTGTTGTTGTTCCTCTTCCACTGCCTATGGCTTACTGTTAGGCGTTTAATTTCCTTTATTTTTGCTCGGTTTTTTGTTTGGGGTTTTATTTCTGTTTTTGTTTTTGCAGATCGTTGAAATCATTTTAATTGATGTCGCTGATGATGAGTGCGGGTTTTTCTGCCTCATCGTTTGCACAGAGAAAAATTATTTAAGGGGAAACTGTCCGAAATAATCGAAAATATCGATAGATTTGGCATTGAAATAGGATTTCTTAAATAAATTTAAATTGTATAGAAACTTAACATTTTTTTAACAATATAACGATATAGGTATATTTAATGATAAAATATATATAAAAAAAGGTTTATCGAACTTTAGTGACTATTTAACTTTTTTGGTAAATTATAAAACTCCCTCTAATGGATAATATATAGATTAGTAACTGTAAAATTAAGGTACATATTTCAAAAGAAAATTATATTATATATTGACTTCCTCCAACACTTTTAAATTAATATTAACTTAAAGTAACTCACTTTTATCGATATTTTATCGATTAAAAATTGAGAAAAGTAATATATTTCAAAAGAAAAATTAACAAATAAATGCATAATTATACTTTTAATATGGTTTTTCCAATAAATATATTTAAAATTTTGCAAAAAATAGTTCTCCTATATGAAAACCTCTTTCGATATCATTTCTTACCATGTCCCCGTCCATTTCTCTCAGTGTGCATACAATTGAGTTGTCAACTTTGGCGACTTTGCCCCACTGCGGACGAGGAGGCGTGACCGAGGGAGGCACTGCCTCAAGATGTGGCAGTGCCTCCGTCGCGTTGATGACATTAATAAACGCAATGCGCATATGCAAAAAAGTAAAGAAAAGCAACAAAAAAAGAAAAAAACAGGGCCCAGGAATGCGGCAAGGCGGCACAAAGCACAAGAAACCGAGCATGTTAATTACCGCCTCAGAAAAAAAATATATATACATATAAATACAAAAAAAAAAACAGCACAAGGTAGCAGAAAAAAGCGACAAAATTGTAACAGTGGCAAATATGCCCTCAAACTCCGGCCCATCTAGTCCCAAAAGGAGGCGTGGCTGGCAGCTGCTGGAGTGATCCTCGATGGTCAGGTGAAGCACACCCAAAGGCCAGGGAAATCTCTCAAGGAAGATGAAAAAGAGGCCATAAAGTGGAGCGTAGAAAAGCGCAGCCCAAGGCCGATCAGGTGTTAAGAGTGCTTTAACTTCCCCCCTCTCTTATTTCTATATATATTTTTGCTTTCCTCCTTAAATTTTTGTTTTTTTGTGAAGGTCTTAATAGAGAAAAGTAAATAAGTAAAAGGAATTTATCATAAATAACACTAGAACTTAAATAATATTTATATAACTAGAGCAGAAACAATCAAAAAGGAACATTAAATACATCACATCGTTAAAACAACACTCTTTATATAATCAGAGGTAATAATAATGACAGATATTTGCTATTTACGTAATAAATAAATAAATAGATATATGACCTTCCTTGAACTCCCTAAGAAATTAATTTTTATAGATTTAAAATCGAGTTTTTGTAAGATTCTAAGATTTATTTGCTGTGATTTTGATTGGTAAATATTTTCTTCTTAATATAAGTCTTAGAAAAATTCATAAAATTAATTAAAAAGACTTAACTAATGTCGGTACAGAAATATAACAGAACTGGCCATATTTATTGATTTAAAATCGAATTTTTTGCATATAAAAATATCAGAAAGTGCGAAGATAATAGTAGATATTTTCTTACTCACATATAGCTTAAAAATCAAAGTGAAAATTCCAACTTATTCATATGAAATTCAATTTAAAATCAAAATTTCTATATAAACATAACAAAAAGTGACAACGAAATGTTATTAGAGGTCCTTACACACTTCTACCAAGTCCAAGTGACACTTTTCCAGGCTTTCTAATTTGTTTTTAATCAATATCCCTAAAAAATGATATATTTACCCCTTTTATTTGCGTAATTTGTGGCTTGTTCAGTGTTCTTCACATTACATCGTTAATCTGACTAAAGATGCTCTTTATGCCTTATGTACATATACATATTTGTGGCATATAAATATATAAATATATATATATAGCCTCTGAGATGATGTGTGGACCGAACCCTTTCTCAAACTCATGCCACGCCCACACCTCTGCCCACTCTTTGTGGAGGAGGCGGTGGAATAAACAGAGAAGAAGGCCGCACCATTTGCGGCTAATTTTGTAAATCATGATATCGTAATTAATTTTTGCAGCCTTCGCAGTGCAGAGCATAAAGAAAAGGGATCCGCGTCGGCGTTGCTTTCCTCTGGCCCCCCTCTTGCCTCTTGGCCCTCTCGACTCTTAACTCCTTTCCCGTTTTTAGCCAGAAATCCAAAGAGTCAGCATAAATCGGAGGAGTCGCTGCCTCCGCACACACACACATTGAGAGAGTGAAAAAAAAAACCAATTAATATTTGAGCAATGCTCCTGCGGCAACAATTAAAGTCAATGGCAACAACAAACAGGCTACACTGAGCGAAAAGAGAGCATATACAGAAATTTCAATTACATATTTTATTAATAAAAATCTAGCCAGATTTAAACTTGAGTAGAAAAAGTCAAATAATGTCTAACAAGAAAGGAAAAGAACTTGGAAGAGTCGAAGTTTATATACCCTTTCAGTTTGTAATGAATTATAGGATTTTATCGGATATTTCCATCCTTTAAATCGCTATTTATCAATATTTTTATATGACCATTTTTTCGAAAATATCAAATTTTAAAAATCTCATAACTAAGCCAAAAAAGCATTAATTTTAAATCGGAAAGCGGTTTTATGCTAGTTTTTATTAGGTTAATAAATCTGCATAATCAATTTAAAATTTCAAAAAAATTAAATTTTTGTCTATTTTTTTTTTGCCAATTTTAACAATATAACCCCTTAAAAAATTTCAAAAAATTTAGAACATTTTTTTCCCATCTGATATGGCTAGATCGATTCCCCTATTGATGCTGATCAAGAATATATATGATTTATGGGGTCGGAAATGACTCCTTCACCTCGTTTCAAGCTTCTGACTAAAATTAGGATATTACTGGGTATAAAAAGATGTCCTATTCCAGATCCAAATTCTTAGTTGGGAATTATAGAACGAAGAAAGTTATAAATAAAGGAAGAAGTAGAGGGATCTGTGTTTCCTTATACAAAATTTATACGTTTTGAATTACTTTATTGATAAATATACAATAATTATATAATATAATTATATTATAAATATATATGTATAATTTTTTTATTTTAAGAATTAATTAATAATAATTGTTTTTCTGAGAACATCTTTAAAATCTTTTAAAAGTTATATAATTTTTTCCTAAGTGCATAACCGCAGACCGCAGGGAAACGACTTTTATTGAGATCTCAAAGATGCAAAGTGATTTGAATTTGATTGCGCCGCGCGTGCGCTGTTGGAAGGCTCCCTCCTCTGTTTTTCCCCTGCCCACTGCTGTCCTCTTTCCACCTCGTTTCCTTCTCGTTTTCCCTACTCCTCCTCCTCCTCCTCCTCCTCCTCCTCCTCCTCCTCCTCCTCCTCCTCCTCCTCCTTGGCCTTTGTCTTTGCCTTTTCTCCATTCCTTTTGTCGGCTTGCAACGTCTCAGCGGGGCCTCGGAGGTGTGAAAACCCTGCTGGGTCTTAAATGCAAGCTAATAAGAATCGGGCTTCTCTTCTCTCCGGGGGAAACCAAAGAAAAAAAAGAGTATATATGTATATATAAAAAAATAAAGAGAAAAGGAGCTCGATCGGTTGCATGCAACCGAAATGCAAGTGAGAAGTGAGAAGTGGAAAGTGGATTGGCATGACCAATGTGACGGACAGTAACCAATGATCGGCATGAAGATCACTTCATATTATTGATAGAGTTGGGAGAGGAAAGGAGGAGTAGTTGATGATCTTTTGCTTGAAATTATTAATAATCACAAGTCTGGGCTATAATTTATATGGCTTTTATGGTTAAATATCATTTAGTTTGTAAATGGCTGGAAAATTCAGGCTTAATAAATGAGGTTTTTGCATCTTAAGATCCGCAAGTATGATTTCTGTGATATGCTAATACTATTTAGAGACTAATTTGTATTAAAAATGACTGAAGACATCTTCCTTGTCAGAGTATATCTATTAAAATTAAAAGAGTTATATAAAAGTTATAAAAAAATAATGCACTTAATACATCCTTTTTGCTAGAAGTACTCCTTAAAATTCTCAAGTACTAATTCGATGACTTTCTAATACTGTTGAAAACATCAAATTTCAATGAAAAATCTCCCTTAATCGAATTAAAACTTATCATAAATCTCTTCAATTAACAAGGATCACACAAAGGTCACAAATAACTAAATAAAAACCTCAGAGGTAATGATTTAATAATAGTTTTTGCGACTGTTAATCACCCTGGAAAGTGCTAAAGGGATGATCATCATCCCTCTCCTCACATTTATTGCATGCAAAAATCATCGATCGAACAGATTGCACTAATTGTGAGCCATAAAATCAATGATCCAGGATACCCGTCTCAATACCAATCCCAATTCCGATTCCCAATGCAACTTAACCTCCTTCTTAACCGCAAATCGGTCAACTAAAAGCGCCCTCACTTTTGATATGGCAAATCAAGAGGAGAGGAGGAGGAAAAGTGGGAGGAAAACCAAGGCACAGGCCAAGGAAATGTGAATCAAATCAAGCGACAAATAAATGTGTAACACACAGTAGCCAAGGGCAGGGGGGTTGGGGGAGGATATTGGTCCTGGCCAAAAGGGACATCATCCCAAGGAGGCGGCCACAAAAGGCGACCTCAAAACGGCTGCCTAAAAACTCAATTACATAACAATCTGTTCACATTTTTTCACACACCATCAACTTTAAATGAGCTAGAGGACGTTGCAGGGACGGTGTGGGGTGTGTGGTGTGTGGTGTGGGTTGTGGGTGGTAAAAGGGGCGTACGATGAACAGTGGGCGTGGCAGCAGCAATGCCAAAAACGGTGGGCGGTGGGCCAAGAACAACAAAAAAAAAGGCACTCGAAATGAAATTACGACTCACAACAACCACTATGAGTGGTGTGGCACTGTGACAAAAATATGTGTGTGAATCACAAATCAAGAGTTTAATTCTTAAATTTCATTTTACATTAATAAAATATTAACTATAATCATTTATAAACAATTTCTAAGGCTTTTTTTAAGGGTGCTAGTAAGAAATTTTATTGAAAATCCCTGACTTGAGTCTTAAATTGTATTTAATTTTATTTATGTGTCCTTATAATTCCCAATTGTCCGTTTGGCGACTGTTTATAGTGAACATTCAGTTTATTTATATTAAAATAGCATATATTTATAAATATATAATACAAAAAATATAAGAATCATATATTTATTTAGGTTTTCGGAGATTCTTATAATTCCCAATTTTAAGATTGTTGATTTAATAGTTCTTCCAACCCACCAATTATAATTAATTTGGCAGTCTTTTGGAATTTAATATATAAAATTTGCAAATTCTATTGAAAAATTATAATAATATTCAAATTATTATATATTTAAAAATGGTTTTGTAAGTTCTAAGTTTACTCTTCACTTCCCTTTTAAGATTCCCCCCAAAAAAACAACCTATTTTCTTCTCAGTGCCGAAAAAGGCAGACACAGAAGTCGAGGGTTGAAGGAGCCAGTCTGGTCAGGACGAAGGATGGAGGGGTAGGGGCAGGGGAGGACGAAGGCAGAAGGACGAAGGACCGCAATAACACAACGGGGGACACAAATTACAATGTAATTTATTTGCCGCCGAGCCAAGGCTGTAGGGGGGGAGGCAGGAGGAGGTGTTGGTGATTGGCACTGGAGAGAAAATCAATCGCGACAGAGCCAAAAGAGCAAGGACCAAGCCAAGGATCCAACCAGGAACAAGGCAAGGATAATGTATTAGATACTCGAGGGTTGACATGGTGAGGAGGAGAAGGAGAAGGATGAGGAGGCTGGATGGGGGGATAGAAGCGACCATTAAACTAGCCAATGAATGTCAATTGTTGTTGCCGCTGATGGCGTTGATGTCCTCGTCGTTGTCCTTGTCGCTGTGCCAAGTCACAGTCATCCCCAACAGAAAAAAAAGGGCAGCCATCAAAATCAGACGAAATAAGGGGAGTGTTAGGCAAAGCAACTCAAACAAAGTATAAAGATTTTAAATTCGGGGGTTAAATATAATTTTAATTAGGTTTATATATATTTAAATTCAAGGAATTCCCTAAAAAGAGTGTTGAGAAATTAAGAAAATCCGAAAAACCGAAGATATAAGTGTTGCATAACTGTATAGTATGCAATAACAGAGACAAACAGTGTTAGAAAATGAGTTAAATAATGAAAACACCTTTATAAAAGTGTATCGTTATCTATTTTAAATTGAAGTTTAAAGCTTAATAATATATAAATTATCTATGAAGTAATATTTCCTTTTCCTAGGGTATTTATATGCTCTGTAATTCCCTTAGTTTTGTTCCTTGTCATTTGTCAAGATTGCGGCTTGTCTCGCCGTGTTCGAGTGGAGTGTTTGTTGGGTCTGGTGGCCAAGTCATTGCAAATTTTATGAGCCTAATGACAAATCCACGCACCCACGAAATGGAAAATCGGCTTTTCCAGGCAGGGGAGGAGGAAGCTGATTGGCTTCGATTGCCGGCATACGAGTGCGGTTTTTCATTATGTCAGCGCTGAATGTCAAAATGGATTTTCAAACATGTCCCAGACACACAGTCACAGTGATGGCTTTGAATATCGATTTGTGAATCGGGGAATTACTATGTTAGTTATTCGTATTTTGCAATAAATCGATTGCTGGTTTAATATTAATTATATTTTTATAGAATTTGTAATTTACATACTGTTTATCCATTATCAAAATTGCGTATACCAATTAACTTGTAGAATATTTCCGATATTAATCGTAGGTAATAATATTTTGAATTTATTGAATACTTTTACGATATATTTAACGATGATTCGATACATTTTTCTTAGTCGTTATTATCTCTTTCTTGATGCCATCGCTAAAGTACTTTATAAACTATATTCAATGGTATTTTAATTTGTAATAGTTTTACAATATACAGTATACTCCTTAAATATCCAATAGTAATTGGTATTGTATCATTTTATTTTATTTCGATATTTCTTTTCGATATATTTCTCCTCTCTCGATATAAATCCCCAAAAATTGAGCCCCCTTTATTATTTTTGTGGGCATCTCTCACGTTTAGTTTTGCGGCCGCTTTCAGTTGCAATTATTCATAATTCGTGGGCTCATAAAAATAAATGGCCTGCTTAGCGTAATTGCCATAATTTGGTGTGTGACTTGACTTTTGAGGGGAGGGTTTTCCTTGGATTTTCCTCGGGGGTTGCCCTCGTCGCCTTGCCTCACTTTTGTTTTGATTTTTGGCATTCAAAGAGCGTTTGTTGTTTTATTTTTTTTACTTCATTTTATTGTTGGAAAAGTGGGCGTGTTTGGTTAACACATGTGCGCCTGCACTGATCCCAAAGCATCCGGAAACCACAAAAATCTCCGTCTTCCGTCTCGCTGCATCTGTTGATGCCGATCCCCCTCATGGATGGTGGAAGGTGGGCGTGGCTGCTCCTGATTTTTGATGGCCACAATATGAGGATGTGCGGTTTTTGCTCCATGCTCTATCTGTGCCAATGATAACCAATTAACACGCTCATTAATTGTTTCGGCACAAAACTAAATCGAACGCGCAACTGTCACGATTTCAACAGAATCTCTCTTGGTGGTGGAAATCGAGAAAAGCTTAACTAACACTGCTACTTGATAATAAAATGGGATTTTATGGCAGCAACTTGGAGTATATATGTTTTACAGAGACAATAAAGTGTGATTTTTAATGCAGTCTTCTTTTTTGATTAGGTATTGCAAAAGGGGATTTTATGTTACTTAGATGTCATTAGACTTTGATGTACTTATTAATTAATATATTAACATTTATTATACTATCATACATATTATTTAGATTTTAATATATTATTTATTATATATAATAAATTAAGTATCTATGATCAATAAGTATGTATGACCAGTAAGTATCAAGGAACATTAAGTAACTCTAAACAGTAAGCAACTATGATCCTATCCTATGATCCTACCTCTTCTTATTAAGTAACTAAGATCAGTAATCACCTATTTATATAAGAACTATGATTATTAATTATCTTTTCTTATTAAGTAACTATGATCAGTAATTACCTATTCTTATTAAGTAACTAAGATCAGTAATTACCTATTCTTATTAAGTAACTAAGATCAGTAATTACCTATTCAGTAATTAACTTTGAACACTAATAAACAATGACTTGCAACTTTTGTAACACAACACATTTCTAAGACTTGGCCGGCAGCAGTCACTTCGTTACGGGGATGTTAGAACTAGTTGGGAATCATAAGCACAGATGTGCGAGATGTGTTTTGGCATACATTTCAAGCTATTTGAAGGAAACTATGGAGTTATTCTCTTATATAATATTACTAATATATAAATCGAAGCATGGCGAATCGGCGGACTATATATATATATACATATATATAGCTGATATAGGAACGATCGGAAAATTTTAAGAAAAAAATATAACTTTTTCAGTGTTCAACAGATTTTCATCAAATTCAATATAAAGCCATTATATATTAATCTAAAATATTGTGTAAAATTTTATGAAAATCGGAC
This sequence comes from Drosophila serrata, assembly GCF_035046125.1. Taxonomy (NCBI): domain Eukaryota; kingdom Metazoa; phylum Arthropoda; class Insecta; order Diptera; family Drosophilidae; genus Drosophila; species Drosophila serrata. The sequence continues at coordinate 6,204,496 of NW_028257174.1, read as the reverse complement.
TTCTATATCACTATATAGCTGCCATACAAACGATCGTTAAAAATAGGGGAAAATGCAAAACATCTTCCACTTATCATTACTTATTTTCCAAATAGCACGGAACCGAAGAGAACAGTTCTTCAATTTCCGGCCTGTCATTCCCTCCGTTTTCATATCCGCTGGCGCTCTCCCTTCCCCCTCGCCCCGCCCCCGAATTTTCCCCTCATACTACCACTAAAACCATTTGACAGACAAATCAAAGAGACATTTTGAGCGGAAAATTCACCCACAGAGCATCCCACTTTTCACATCCAATCCAAGAGGCCAAGCGAACAAAATTTCCCTGCCCAGCGGTCGAAATTTCCCCTTATTTGATTTGCGAAGTGCTTTTGAGTGCTTTCAGAGACATGGAAATCAATTTGTTTATAATCATTTCATGATAAAGAATTTATTTGAGTTTGAATTTATTCGAAGAAAAGCAAAATAAATATAATAAATATTAAATAATGGAATAATAATTTAAGAGGAATACTTAGGTTTCTTTTAGTTTCTTTTACAAAATGTTAAAATTGAAATTTAAGCGTTTTTTAAGCATAAATTTGTATTAATAATAAGCAGGCTTAAATCCAATTTAGAGTTCTATATTAAAATTTCATTTAAATATGTTTTTTATATGAACAATTTCTTAATCTAGATTATAACTTATATTTAAGTAAAGTACGTAAATAGATAAAGTAAGTAAGTAAAGTTAAATATTTAAATTCATTCTTAACTCCATTTTTAATCAAAAAATATTATGTTTTTAATATATTCTAATTTCAAATGCCAAACTAGGCGTTTGTGTAATTCTATAAAGGCAACTTAATTCTTTGCTGTACTTTAATTTTTATATATTTAAGACAAACTAAAATATATAAGAAAATTCTTAGATTATCATAAGAACTATTCCATTTTTAAGCATTATTGATTTGTAGTTAATTTCTCAATGCAAAGCCTTTACAGCTTTTGTCCAATTAATTGTTTTCCACAAACCTATCCAACTTATTAAGAAACTATTTAGTTATTTATGTACCTGATTGATTTTTAATTTAAAACCCAGTTTTCCCAGAAACTTTTAATTGCAAATGAAGGTTCTATATTTAGATATAGAAATTCTCAATCTTGGGGTTGTGGGTTCCTCTTCGATTTCTATCATATTCACTCGAATAAATTCTGATTAGCTGTGCCAGAGAACATGGAAAAATAAAATAAAAAATATATATTCATATGTTACATACATAAATGTATACCCCAATTCCCTTATGTTTTCCCCCCCTCGCGACCAGTCCAAAAATCCCGTTTCCGTTTCCTGTTGGAAGGGAAAGGCACAAGAAAAAGTTTTCCCCGAGCAAAAACCTGAAACCAACGAAAAAGAGAGCTTGAGAAAGAACATTTTCCTTTCTTTCTTTCTTTTATTTTTTTGCTGGCACAAAAAATAATTAAAATTCATTCGTTTGATTTGCAAGGGCGTCGAGAGGGTGGCTTCTCGGGCGGCCATTTTGTACGCCGGCAGCAAACTTTTGCAACAAACTGTGGCAGAATTAATTAAGTTTCGGGTACGCATGGAAATTTTATTAACAAACTGATAGCACAAAGGGGGGGAAAGCGGTGGGGTTGTGGGTTGCCCTGGGAGGACTTTTCCAAGGGCGTAGGGATTTTTTGGGTGGCCCAATGGGTGGGGTACACTGTGTGTGGGGGGTACAGTGGGGGAAGGGACTGTATAAGTCATTAATAAAGCGAACGCCAACCGACAGCGTCAGTGTTGCACATTTGACAGGCGGAGTGGGGGGGCGAAGGTGGAAGGTAAAGGACTGCACTTGGAGAAATTTTCGCCCACTTTAAAGCTGTTTTTGTTTGCAAAAATATCTTGTGAATGTTAAGAAACAGGCTTGGATTGTTTTACAGTGATTTCTAATATTTAATATACTTTTTTGAGCTATATTTAGGATATAATCTAACTAGGGGCTTAATCAGTTTCATATTTGCTGCCACGCTGAGAAGCTAGAATGAGTTGGGAATTATATAGAAAAGTCCTTTGCGCTTTGGATGTACAATAAATATTATTGACACATTAAATATTTGTTATAAAATACAAAATGTATGCAATATATATTATTAATGCAATAAATAGATTTAAATTTAATGTATTTTTATATTTATCAATTTATTATTACATTTTCTACGCTATGTTAAGCGTAGAGTGTCCCTTGGAGACTTTGTATATTGTTTTATGGGTACAATTAATACAATATACAGACATATATATGTATATATTTATTTTATATATGTGTTTACAATGAATATTCTTTAGAATTTACCTGAATCTTCCCTTATTTATTTTTAGAGCTATTTTATGACTGCGTTAAACCCATCAAACTATTACAAATAAGTCTAAAATTAAGGTTAAAAACCCTGTTTTTGTTCTCAGTGCATATATATAGAGAGGGAGAGAGAGACAAGGAGAGACAGAGTGAGAGAGCAAGAGAGATGCATAAGAGCAGAGCGTGGAGGCGAGCAATTAAGTAACCTGCCAACGAAACATCTGACAGATAGGGCGTCGAAAAAAGGGGGAGGATGCCCCCCGCAGTGGGGGGAGCGGGAGAGGGGGCAATATCGAAGGATGATACCATTTTCCAGGAGGTGCTAGAGAGCGGACTGCATTGTCACACACACAGAGAGAGAGAGAGAGACAGAGGGAGAGAGAGAGAAAGTTCTTTTCCCTCAGAAAAACTCTGGACTTGCTGGGGTTAAGGCAGCCTTTGGGGGGGCAAATGGGTTAAGTGGCCCTGGGTCTGTCTCCCGCCGTCGACGTCGCTGCCGGAAAATGAATGAAAATGAATGATTCATGCGCAGCAGCCCCGCAAAATTCGAACTCTGTGGGGGGAAATGGGAAAAACTACTACTATACATATAAAATATATATATATATACATGTATACATACATAAATGCAAATATATATATATAGATATATAGATAGTATATATGGCATCCGGAAAGAGGCGTTTATGTCAACAAATTAAGGGAAATTGCCACACAATGTGTGTGTCTCTCTCGCACAAAGAGTTTTTCAATTGCAACAATCTCAAAAAAAAGAAGGAAATTCGTAGGGAAATTGCCACAAAATAAAAGCCAAGAAAATGTATACAAACAAGGAAAGTGCTTCGAAAAACTGCACAGAAAATATAGTAATTAGCAGTAATTACATTAAATAATTAAGAACTTGACATTGAATGAGAGTTAGTAATGTTTTTTTAATGTTTTTTACCAGATATTTCAATATTTTCAAGCTATTCATCAGTACCAATTATGAAATAACTTCAAAATAGTTTTTAAACCAGCTTTAGTTACATTATTTAAAGTCCAAAAGTCTTATAACTACCCCAAAATTAAATATTTCTAGGGGTTTTCTAAAATATTGAGTTAATATTAATATATATTACATTTTATTCAAGTTTTTAAGTTCAAATATGAGTATTTAATGATAGAATTATTTAATATTTTCATGTCTAAAGTAAATTTTTAGTTTAAATACATTTAAAATGAAAAATTATTATGATTTCCAATAAATTCAACAATTTTCTTAATTTCCCAGTCAAATAAGAATTAAAGTTTTACTCAAAAAACATTAAAAAAAAACACCCAAAGCCAGAGGCCATCGCCTTGAATTGGCTAATTAATTGTTAACGAATTTTCATTTTCTATTTGTGTCGCAGAAAATTGCCATTTATGGTTATGGCGCAGCAGCTGCGACGCCGACCGCTTGGCAGCGACGCCGACAGCGGGTAGAGCATAATAATTTGATGTGCGACAAATTGAAAAAAAGCGCCGCATAACTCCGCCCTGGAAAAGTTCCGTTCGTCCGCTGGCTTGTTCAAAGAAAATTGAAAACTCTTCTCAAGTCGTTCTCAGGTTTTTTTTTTTGTTGTTGTCGGTGCCCCGCAATGGCGGCGGCGGCGGCGGCAGAGGCAGTCAAAAAAAATTCCCACTATTTCGCAATGGCCAATGGAAGCGGCCATCAGGCATATGGTTGTCTCTCTCTAGCGAGCCATATTGAAAATGGCACACACACACACACACAGAGGCAGACAGGTTTTCCTCATAATGAATTAAGCAGACAGCAGCGACGGCAGCAACAGCAGCAACAGCAGCAGCAGCAGCAACCGTCGCAGCAGCGCAGCAGTTGATCAAAATTGAAAGAGCGCATATAAAAATTAAGTGGTGGACTTGATGAATTTCCCACTCGCTCGCACTCATAGGCAGCATTGAAAACATGGCAACAATCTCCCAGCCCCAGAGAGAGAGAGAGCGGGAGCGAGAGCGAGAGCGAGAGCAAGAGAGAGGCTGGCCTGCAACCGTTGGTTCTCCGCTTTTAGTGGTGTTAATGCCGGGCCCCGCGCTCTCTCTCTCTCTCTCGTCTGGCAACAGCGGTGCCTGTGCCTATGGCTATCTCCCTTTCGCCGGGCTTCAGTGTTTCCAGGGTTTCCTCGCTGGACGCGTCAATTCCGCTGCTCAGTTCAAAATTTTCACTGCGAGCGTTCTGGTCGCAACCGCGCGCTCTCGCCTCTCGCTCTCTCGCGGCTGACAAAAAAAAAAACACACACACACAAAACTGGGAAAGCTAAGAAAGCTGGAAAGACTGAAAATTGTGTGCTGTAGTTTAATATTTAATTAGTTGCAAAACGGCCGCACACCTACGACATATACATATATTTTTTTAAGCGAAAAACAAAAAAGTAAACAACCCGGAAACGAAAGAAAACCGCCTCGAAACCCTGTGCATTTTTGTATGTGATGGCCAAAAATGGTTTTGGAGACCGAAAGCAAAAAGTTCTTGATCTCGAATAACAATAATAGTTGTAATAACAACAATAATAATAATAACAACAACAACAACAACAGCAGTAGCAGCAGCAGCAGCACCGACAGCCAACACAATAACAACAATAATAACAACAGTAACAACAGTAACAACAACAATAGCATTAAGCAGGAACAGCAGGAGCTAGAGGACGCGGCGGTTAGGAGTTCCACCGCCCAACAACGGGAAAGAACTTCCCATCATTCCAGCCACTTGGCACTTCCAGTGCAACAGCAGCAGGAATCCATTGCCGCTTCCAGTGCCGCCGTTATGCCCTCCGAGGGCCTACACCCGACGGCCGCCCTGCAGCTTTATGCCGCCGCCGCTCAACTGGCGCCCGGCGGTGTCCGTGTCCCGCCCTGGGGCCCCTTCCTGCAATTTGGCGTTCCCGGCGTCTTCGGACCCAATGGTCCGTTCTTGGGGCGCCCGCGTTTCGATGCAGCCGCTGCAGCGGCCGCTGCCGCCGGCGCTGGTCATCCCAATTCCGCTGCAGCCGCAGCGGCGGCCACCCAAATGGCGGCGGTTAATGCCAGTAACGCTTTCGCCAATCTAACGGGACTGAGCGCCGCCGCCCTGAGGAATGTGAGCGCCGCCCAAACGACGGCCGTGGCGGCGGTGGCCAGCACCGTGGCCACCATTCAGCACCGTCTGATGATCGGCAACCGGCAGAGTCTGCCGCCGGCGGGGCCGCCCAGCGAGGGATCCAATGAGGATGGCGGTGAGTCCTTGCGATAGGAGGTTGGGAATTATTAGGGCAGCGGGAAATTTTGAAGGGGGACATTTTGGGAGGAATTTGTAGGGGACAGGAAATGGGGCAACTTTGAGCTACATCTGAGAGTTTTGAAAAATATGTATTATAGGGATATTATAAATTAACATAGTTAACAAGCAGATTTAGGGATCTTCATTGAATTTGTGTTTGAAATTAAGTTATAGGATCGTATTGAATATCGATCTTAATTAAACTAAATATACTTTCATTCTTTGAATCAATATTTCTCAGAGGTTTTTATATGACAATTTTTTCAACAAAGTCAATTTAAAAAATCTCATAACTAAGCCAAAAAGGCATTTATTTTGATTCGGAAAGCAGTCCTATGCTAGTTTTTATTAGTTTAATAAATCTACTTACTCAATTTAAAATTTCCAAGAATTACAATTTTTTGTCAATTTTTAATAATTTTAACGATGTAACCCCTTAAAAAAATTTGAAAAAATTTGCAAATTTTTGTTTTCTTCCTGAGATAGCTAGATCGATTCGGCTGTTGATGCTGATCAAGAATATATATGATTTATAGGGTCGGAAATGAGTCCTTCACATGGTTTCAAGCTTATAACTAAAATTATAATACAATTTAAGGGTATAATGCGAATAAGGAAAAACTCTTTTAAAATTATAACATTAAACTTACATAATAACAATATATATAAAAAAAAAATAATTCAATTTTTATCGTAAAAGAATTATTACAACAATTTACTTCTATTAAAGAGTTTATATAAATATATAATAGATAAAAGCTAGTTAAATATTACAAATATATTTGAAATTTTTTGCAATTAGTTCATAACTATGCCAAGTTCTCTGAAAATGAACTACAAAATGATAACATAAATACTTCAAGTACTATTGTTATTAATTCTTCAAGTAGCACTTTTATTTATTTCATGAATATTAAATATAATATCAAACATTTGTACATACATATTATTCTTATTTGTAGCTTAAAGTTAACGTTCCTTTTAGGTCGTTTAGGGGTATCACTTAGAGATCTGATATGTTGGAACCTTTCTTATAAAGCTTGGGGAACTAATTTCATACTAGGTTTTTTTTAACAAATCTTAGGGACTTTTCAAAGTTATATTTATACAAAATCGAAAACGGATTCCAATGGAATATCATATTACTCGAACTTTTTATAAGGTTTATGACTGTGTGGGTGCTTGTATTTTTTCTTGCCTGTTCAATGACTGTTTGAGTTATATCCCATCTCTTTCTACTTGTTCATAAAAAGATTATAAATCTTATAAATAAACTAAATATTTATAAATATATAAATTCTTAATAAATAACTTCACTTGGTTTAATAATTACAAATTGTAGACTAGAACGATTTGAAATCAATCTTGTAATTAATTAACTTGCTCGACTCGGCAATAATCTTTACTAATTGAAGCTGAAATCGCTAGTTGATGGCTAATATATAGGTGCGACTAAGGCAGTGTCATTAATTTTCCACACGATATTAATGGTTACAGCTTAGGACACATTAACTATATATTTAATTATAAGCAGCCGTCGGAAAAACTGTCAACTTGATAGGTATATGGAAAATAGTTTCCATTTCAAATTTCTAGTCGTATTGATAACATTCTTTCGAGACAGAACAAAAAATAAATATAAAGAAAATTCTACAAAATTGAAAATGTCTGAAGAGATAGAGATTGAGGAGGCCGAGGACTTCCATAGCTTGGGCTCTAACGAGGATGAGGCTGCCTCTGGCAGTGGCACTGCCGGCACTGGCACCGGCGCCGGTGGCAGCAACATTAACGGTACTGTCCAGACTCGGGAGGATCGCTTTGCGTTGAAGAAGTGGGTGGCACACGCACTGTGGTCATGGGACGTGGCCGTGGATAACTGTGCCATCTGTCGGAATCACATCATGACCTTGTGCATCGAGTGCCAGGCGGATCCGAATGCCCACAAGGATGAGTGCACGGTGGCCTGGGGGGAGTGTAATCATGCTTTTCACTACCACTGTATATCGCGTTGGCTCAAGACCCGCCAGGTGTGTCCGCTGGACAACAAGGAGTGGGTCTATCAAAAGTATGGACACTAAGGGAAGAGAAGAGATCTGGAGCTGAATCCCCATGTGAGGGAGCTCCAACCTCCACCCTGGTGTTCCGTGATTAGCATATTGCAAAGACAATAAAAAATTAACATATATAGTAGTAATCCTATTGGCATTCCATTATTATTCAGCTTGAGTCGATAATAGAATTAGTTACTAGTTACTTTCAGAGTGAAGAGAGACTTGAGTTTATTTCACAAAATGAAATAAGCCTTTTGCATAAAGCGTAAAGCCTGGTAAATGGAGGTTATTCAAATTCAATGATCCAATTAAGACTATATTTATGGGATGCTCCTATGGAAACGCCCACTCGTTGGTGTCGCAAAGCCAAACTTTATGAATGGAGTTGGATTCATTTAAAGTTTTTTTTTAGTTGCAAAATAAAGTGATGAAAGATCACTCCTTATAAATTATATACAGAGGGAGGGGAAGAGTTGCAATCGTTGATATGTTAAACTTACAAAAGATCACTCGTTACTAGTTACTTTTATAGAAAGAGAGACAGAGTCTCTGTTGTTGCAGAGAACACTGTTAAAAGATCCCTCGTTTAAAGATGTATAAAGAGAGAGATAGATGCAGTGAAGAATGATCACTCGTTACTAGTAACTTTTAGAGAGAGAGAGGGAAAGAGACAGTCGCTCTCGTTGCATAATACACTGAAGAAAGATCACTCGTTACTCATTATTAACAGAAAGAGAGTGTGAGAAAGAGTTTACCCCGATTCCTAATGAACGACACGTGTCTGTGGTAACCCAAAATTCACGTCACTATATTCACAATATATTAATAATAAAATGTTGCAAAAAATATTTAGTATGTATGTATATAGAGAAAACAATTTGCATTCCTCCGTCTTTCCCATGAAATCAATTTCCAACGCTGACTTTCGCCGGTCATCAAAGCTCAGCTCAGCTCAGCTTAGCTAATGAATTATCAGGTCTCTCCTGATCGATCCATTTCGGATCGAATTTCCATTCCCATTCCGATTTCCATTTGAATGCTTGCGCATATAGACTGACAACGCTATCTACAAAGTCGCCATAGAAGTCATCCTGCTCGTTATCGGGGCCCGGACAATATGCTAATTCATTCAATTAGCCCTGCTAAATGCTTTCATTCTCCCGATGTTTTTTGCCCAAGTTGCTCAACGCTCGGGCCTGACTTTTGCTACCTGCAAAACACATTTATTGATTTAGCTAATCAGCGATCGATTATTATGTAAAGTCCGATTGATTTTCGTTGATTTGTATTTAGCATACAAAGTAGTATGTGAGGAATGCCTGCTGTGCGCCCCCGGAAAAGGTCGCGTCGAGTCTGAAATTGGGTCTCACATCCCCATAAACCATAAATAAACTAACCAAAAATAAACAAAAAGAGATATAGCGAGGAGAGACCCAAAATCGTGTTAAAAATGAGGCGAAAAAATGAACAACAAACTTTGAATATCCAAAGTGTGAAAGATGTTTGTTTTGTGAAGATATTTCTATGGTTTTATTTATAATTGGATTTGATACCTATAATTATGAAATACTTGGACTTGAGTTGGGGTTTCTAGGAAATCTGTGTTTAGTTTATAGATTGAATAAGCACTTGATAAGGTTTTGCTTAGATATAAAAAGGATTATATGAGTTTATACCCTTGCAGTGTATTTTAATTTCACTCAGAAGCTTGAAACAATGTGAAGGAATCATTTTCGACCTTATAAATCATATATATTCTTGATCAGAATCAACAGGGGAATCGATCTAGACATGGTGGAAAAATAAATTTTTGAATATTTTTCAATATTTTATCATCAAATTTTACATTGTTAAAATTATTAAAAATTGAAAAAATTTTAAATTTTTATAATATTAAATTGAGTATGCAGATTTATTGACCTACTAAAAACTAGCACAGAACAGCTTTCCGATTTAAACTTAATGCATTTTTAACTGAGTTATGATAAAATTTGATTTGTCAACCAAAATTACCATGTAAAAATATCGATAAATATCGATTCAAAGAATGTGAATATTTTAAACTTTAAGCAATTGCAAACTTCTGGGGTTTATAAACTTCTCCTAACCAAAGATTATTTCCTTTCTTGTTTTACAACCAAACAATTGTCTTTATAACCATTCCGTAATCATTATAATTCCTTGGAAAAACTCTTGTTAGCTTTGATGTTAAATATATTATAGTCTTTGATGAATTAACTTTACCTTGTTTTGTGGTAACCGCCGCAACTTTCTTTCTTTCTTAAGAGAGCAATCACTAGACCCAAAATTGATGGTACGCCATTTGCCTTGATCGTTCCTCCGTCTCTAACTCTGACTCCCATTAAGCTGGAGGAGTCTCCAGCTCCTCCAAAAGGTGGCAGCCGGCGGAGGAGACTCCAAGTCCAAACCGGAATGAAGATCAGGCAGAGAGAGAGAGACCAGACCCAGTCCCAGGCTGTGGCTCATTGACCAATTAGCATTAACAAATGATGGCTAGTTGGTGTAATTATGGCCATAATGCATATATATACCCCAGGTCGGGGCGTTAGCAGGGGGCGTGGTGTGTGCGCCGCTTGTAATTAACTGCACTTGGCATTGGATACTGGATACTCAGAGTGCTGAGGAGAGTAAAGTGTTCTTTCGGGGGAACTCTAATTAATTGCAGCCAACGCAATGCATCGTTGTTGTTTTTTTTGTTTTGTTTTTTGGGGGCACTTCTCCTCTTAAAAAGTAATTATTAATTTGATTTGATTCAATTTTGATTGGGGCAGAGATTGTGCGAGATTTAGCATCGAGTGGGTGCAATCCGGGGGAGGCAGTCATCCAGCCACTCAGCCATATGCTCATTAATCATTTTGCGGAGCTCACAGAGTTGACATGCAACTGAGCTGAAAAATGGGATATATGTATATGCTTCGAGGGGGAGGAGAGGGTGGTGCCTTTATATACATGGGCGTGGGCGTTGGAATTGCTACGGGGATTGAAACGAGAATGGGGACATCATTATCATCATCATCATCGTCATCAGGCACATGACGTTCCTCATTTCACGCCGGAAATGAAGAAACTGTCATAAGGCGATCGAAATCATTTATCATGCGATTTTTCCTTCACCATTTTGTTTTTGTTTCTGTATTATATATATTTTTGTTGGGCTACCTTGTCTTGTTTTCTGGTCCTAATGAATTCCGCATATAACCCAAAAAAAAAAAAAAAAGTTCTGCTGCTTGAGCACTTCCGTTTCGCCCCAAAACGGAAGTTGGAACGATGGAATGATGGAATACTGGAACCCTGACTGACTGACTGGAATGATAAATCGTTTCACAAATAGATTCTGCCGTTAGTTTTAATAATAATAACAAGTATTTCCGTTTTTTAATGGATTTTCTTGTTTTGTTCTTTATACATGGGAAATATAGTTCTTATTTTTGGGATTTATGGAAATGGGAATGAGTGAGATTTTGCTACGTTTTCAAAGGGAAATTGATTAATTGAGAAATTACAAAGGCTTGAAACTCCTTTTTTTATTAATAATGAAAGAGAGAGAGAGAGAGAGAGAGATAACTTAATTATGTGATTTACAAGTGGAAATTAAAAAGTGTTTTTGAGATTTCAGTTGACCTAATGTCTTTTGCCAATTAGTAACTCCTTTAAGGACTTCTTTGCCAGCTTTTACTGAACAGCAATTAGACAAGGAAAGGGTTCTTTTTCTTAACCATTCTCCTTTCTTTTCCCTTTTGTCCTCCATAAACTTTTTAGTAGTTCTTTCTCCTTTACCGTTTTTAACTTGCCTTTCCTTGTCCTTCCTTTCTTAAGTTCTTTTCTTTTTATATTTTGTTTTATGTATATATTTTCGCTTTAATTTTTATGACTTAAGTGGCTCACCCGCGAGGATTCGAGGGATGGGTTCTTAAGGTGTGTGTTTGAGTGTGTTTGTGTGTGTTTGAGTGTGTTTGAGTGTGTGTGTGTGTGTGTGGGTAACTGTTATATTGCCTGGCTGACGCGCGCTGTAAACGAAAATAACATGCCACGGAATGTGACTGAGGCATGCAACAACACTCGTTTCTTCTGATTTAGCCGCCTTCTCTCGTTCAATACCCTTTTGGATGTTGGGGTATTGTTGTGATTTTCACTTACTTTGGGTTGCATATTAAGGGATCTTTGGGTTTTATTTGAGATTTTAAAGAGATTGAAAGATTAAATGCCATTTAAATTACAGTGATTTTTGATTAGTTAATTATTCTTTTAAAAATACATTTTATATTAGTTAATAATTTCAAAAACACTCGCTGAACCTTAAAATAACGAGTTTAATGGCATTTTTCGAATGCACTTTTAACTGTAAACTCGCTAAAACTTGAAAAACAATGATTTTAATTATATTTTTAAAGATCATGATAAATATATAGCAATAAAATTGAAATTTAAAGCATGTATATTAAAAAAGATCTCTGAAACTTAAAAGTACCTTATTAATGAAATTTTTAAAGATAATTTTTTATATTTTGGATACTTACTAAAGTACAATTTAGCGAAAAAGTGTGCTTTAAGCTTCGTATCCTGGAAATTTTCACTCCTTAATGCCTCCACTTTGTTTCTGTTTCATTTTAATTTTCGGTCTTTTGGGCTTCATTCGTTTTGTTTGCCGCTTTTGAGGTTAGGACGAGTGAGCTGCATGTGTGTGTGTGTGTGTGTGTGTGTGTGTGTGTGTGTGACTATGCAATGTTGCCAAATTGCAGTCTGGCTGACATCAAATTTTTGGGGAAGTTGCATGCTGCACAATGCTGCACATTGGCTGTGCGGCGTGCAATAATCATAATAAATTTCAATTACCCTTTTTGGCATTGGCTCCCACACAAGGTAGTACACCCGCCGAAAAAAGAGAGGGAGAGAGAGAGAGAGAGAGAGAGGGAGAAAAGAAAACATAAATTATGTTTACCACCACCACCTTCCCTCCTTCCTTGAGGTGGGCTCTGTTATTATTAAGTCATTTGAATGCACTTTGTGGGCCGGCCATCTCGCTTGCACTTGCATTTTGTTGTCGCTTTTCATTTAATGTCTCTATTATTGTTGTGTATTTGGTGTTGTTATTGAGTTATTAACACACACACACTCACACACTCTTGACTCCTGCCTTTCTCTCTCTCTCGCTCGCTCGCTCACTCAGAAACGTTTTGAAAAACAAAACAAGTTTGATGGAGCGAGATGGAGATAGTGACGTCGTGAAGCGTTACAGTGCGGCACGCATAATTAGGTACACTTAGCAGGCAGAATGCAAGCCATTCATTAGGGGCGTCCTCTTGTTATTGCGCTTTAATGCTGGTTGTGCGTATGTAGGTAGTCGGTTCGCAATTGTGGCAAGGCCGCCGCCAAAAGGGGGGAGGTGGGGTGGCCATCTAAATACCGAAATTAATGTGATTACAAAGTCAGCTGTGGCGGCGCTTTGGATGCGTTTCTTTTTTTTTTGTATTTTTTATTCACTCGTTTTCGTCACTCTTCTGGCCGGATACAATGTAGCACAGCCACTAAATGAGTGATTGCATGGCTGCGTTTCCACAGAAAAAAAAAACTCAATCGCTAAGGGTATCGATTAACTCGATAGGCAGTCGTTATGCAACACACAAACTCGATGAGTTGTATTCTGAATTAATTTCCTGGTGGCATGCTTTATTCATGCCTCCGGTGTTGTAATTTTCAGCACAAGAGTGTTTTTATGTCCTTGTTTAACCAGAAAAAAAGTAATCGTTAAAGATATCGATTAACTCGATAGGCAGTTGTGATGCAACTTTTAAAGTTTGGCTGGAAAGTCTTTTACAGTGCTAGCTGTTGCTTAATGTTTTATTCTTGAATATTTCTTAAGCCTTAACTGAACATTTTGGTACAGAAAAATGTGTTTTATTTATCTAACTTTCGATAAATTCGATAAATAGTTTATTTTGCTCATATATAAACTTTTTAGATGCGAAAAATAATTTAATTTCCTAACGAATCAAGTGGAAATTATTTATTTAATCACAAAAAGCGTTCCTCTTTCACTGGCCTGCACTGTGCTTCCGTCCAGTGTTTCTGGCCATAATCTAATACCCGAAAACACCTTGGAATTGGGACTGGGACTGGAACTGGAACCACTTCCACTTCCCCATTCCCGTTCTCCTTTCCAACTCCCTTTTCGGACCCAGGGAAGATCGGAGTTAATTTGATAAATTGCGGGGCCTTTTGCATGCATTCCGCGTCACGCCCCCTTTCGGGGGTATAATCTAAATATAGAAAACTATGTATATGCATCCTTTGGATCGGATCAAAAAGGGAAGGAGCAGGGCAGCAGGGGAATAGAAACGTAATTAAATTGTTTCGTTTTTATTGTGAGCCGCCGGCAGTGGCGGTGGCTGGGAAATTGAGAGGGGGACTCTCTGGTCCCGGTCTGGCCCCTTTGGCGGTGTAATTGAAATATATGATTATGAATATTTATGCATTCAATGTGTGTGTGTGTGTGTGTGTGTGTGAGTTAATTTAAATAATAATTTCCCAACACTTAATTATAGGGTTTTTAGTGTCGAAGAACAAAGTGTTTTGCGCCCATATTTTCTCTATGCTAGTTTGTTCTTGCTTTTATTTTTTGGGTTTTCCCCAGAGTGTGCGTGTGCTAGTGTGTGTACGAGGGGAGGAGGAGGGGGAGGGGTTAGTTTTTGGCAACACCCTAATTAGTTTTAATAAGCCAACAACAACAACCTCCCCCGTCAAATGTTAATGACTTGATTCTGTGTGAGTATGAGTTTGGTTTGGAATTTATTTACGAAAAAAAAAGGGAACCCGTTTCTAATTTTCCTGTTAATTTCCCTTGCAGGCTTTCCCGGCGACGGTGATGATGATAGCAGCGCAGCAAAACGCCGCAGGTCCCGCACCAATTTCAACTCCTGGCAACTGGAGGAGCTGGAGCGAGCCTTCTCCGCCAGCCATTATCCGGATATCTTTATGCGAGAGGCACTGGCCATGCGGCTGGATCTCAAGGAGTCGAGAGTTGCGGTGAGTTTAGTTTCGATTGGAACACGTTAGGGGATTTTTTATACATTTTACCAGATATTTATAGTTAAACCTTAAATATTGGGTTTAAAAATCTATATTTTATTGATTGAATCAAGGAAATATCTTTATTAGTTCATTAAAGTCAAGAGTTATTGATATTTTCAATCACATTTCATGATGGATTTATAATTTTAAGAAATATAATGTAAATAGGAACTCTTTTATATAATGTATAATGAATTATTGCTGTTAAAACTTTAAAATTAGTCGCAAAAATCTATATTTTATTGATTGAATCAAGTAAATATCTAAAAGAAATCATTAAACTTGATAGTTTTCGATATTTTCCATCAGATTTAATGATTGGTTTTGTAATTTAAACAAGAAAAATATTATTTTAGATATTATAATTGTTAAAACTTTGAAATTGTATTTAAAAATCTATAGTTTATTGATATAATCAAGTAAATATCTATAGGAAATCATTAAACTTAAGGGTTTCTGATACTTTCCATCACATTTCATGATGGATTGTGAATTTGAAGAGTTACAATATAAATAGGAGCTCTATTATATGATATTATATATTATTGTTTCTTAAACTTTGAAATTAGATGAAAAAATCTGTATTTTATTGATTAAATTTAGTAAATATCTATGATAATTCATTCTCCTTGATAGTTTTTGATTGATATTTGAATTTAAAGAACTTAAACATAGATAGGAGCTCTATTACATTATATGATATGTAAATATATCTTATATACTATATATATTATATTAATCTGTAATATATTATATACTATATATTTTATATTATACATATGATATATTAATTGCCCGTTTTTGAGCACCTTTGCTGAGATTATACGCTTTGTTCCAGATAGGTATGGTTCCAGAATCGACGTGCCAAGGTCAGGAAACGTGAGCACACCAAGAAGGGACCCGGTCGCCCCGCCCACAATGCCCAGCCCCAAACCTGCAGCGGTGAGCCCATTCCGCCCAATGAGCTCAAGGCCAAAGAGAGGTGAGTTGAAAAAATATATACAAATAGATATATATTTAAAACCTAAAAAAATAGGGGAAAAACACTAAACCCTTACACTAGCTACTCTGAATCTCTATTATTTTTAAATATTAACTTGCAAATAAAACAAAACCAAATCTTAGACCGTGATTTACTGATAAAAAGTATACATTTAATGACTTGAAATATTCAAATTGCCATTTGCAAGCTTTTTAAACTTAATTAAACAAACACAATGGCATTATTTGATCATCTCATGTTTATGATTTCTATTTAAACTCTCTAAAGCTAGTTTTAATTAAGAAAACTGTTAATAAACATTCTCTTGATATCTTGATCTTTTATAATTTCTTATTCAAAAATGTTTGCTTTGTTTTTTAAAGACTCGTTTAAATGTTTTTTATACTCTAATTTTATTCAGAAGACTCAAAGGCAATGAATGAGTCATTTCCGACCCTATAAATTATATATATTCTTGATCAGCATTAATAGGGGAATCGATTTAGCCATCTTAGGAGGAAAACAAATTTTTAAATTTTTTTCAACAATTTTTAAGTGGTTAAATTTAAGAAAAAAAGTTGATAAAAATTTGAATTTAAAAAATTTTTTTATTTAGTATGCAGATTTATTAATCTAGTAAAAACTAGCATATAACAGCTTTCCGATTGAAAATTAATTGATTTTTGGCAAAGTTATGAGATTTTTAAAACTTTAATTTCTTAAAAAAAATTGTCATATAAAAATATTGTTAAATATGCATTCAAAGAATGTGAATATTTCAAGCTTAGTGTGTTTAAAAGTGGAAATAGAAATGTAATTAATAAATAAATACAACAAAGTTAAGATTACAAGATTATTTAGAGGGCTTTCCTATACTTTTTCCCTTTAAAATTCGTAGATAGAAGCTAAATTAACCCATTTCCCTTTTCCATCTTTTGTATTTTTCTCTAAAAAAATAGAGCTCGTCGTCGAAAGAAGCTGGCCAAGGCAATCGACCGGCAGGCAAGGAAGCTCCAGGCGAAGGGCATCACCGTGGACCTGGAGGCCCTCAAGGCCGAGTACATATCACAGCACAAGGCGAATGGCACCTTCTCCGACTCGGATCTCGAGGACGATGGCATCCAGATCGATGTGGTTGGTGGCACGGATAGCGATGATGAGCTGGACAGTGATGCAGTGAGTCCTGCTCGGATGGGTGCCGCATCCTCGTCGCAGCAGAACTCTTCGATCCATTGCGGCATGGATGGAGACGGGGATAGTTCGAGGGCAGGAAGCTTCATTGGTGGAGGTGGAAGCTTAGGGAGTCCCAGTTCCGTGGCACCGAATTCGATGCTATCGAATGGAGGAATCGGTGGTGGAGGAGGCGGTGGTGTCTTTGGGAAGCTGGAGCCCATGGATGGTAATGAATCGGAGGACCGGGATCGGGATCGGGAGCGGGACTCGCCGAAGCCATTGCTCTTCCCCGCCAAGGCCTTTCATCAATTGAACCTGCAGAGCCAAAGCCAACAGCAGCAGCAGCATGGTCAGCATGGTCAGCATGGTCAGCATGGTCAGCATGGACAGCATGGTCAGATCCTCCAGCAGCACCAGCATCATCATTCCCATTCGCATCATGGCAGCAATAGCACCACCTCGGCAGCGGCGGCGGCGGCGGTGGCCAATTTGGTGCATCAAACTTCACCGATTAGCATGCGTCGCAGTAATCCCTTCAGCATCGAGTCCTTGCTGTTCAACAACACGTGAGGCAACCATGGAAGGATCTGTATCCGTGTCCTTTAACTTCGAACCTTGTCTGCACCATCATAACTTTTATTCTCTGCGTTCCTAGAATATTTTGCTCATCCTAGAGTTTTCCTTTTGAGTTTTTCCCCACCCTCCCACCAAAGGCGTTGCTTTCCCCGGTCTCCCCCCCCCCCCCCCGCCCTAAATGTAATATTCAATTGTTTAAAATAAAAATATCTATGATTTATGCGGCAATGCTGGATGGAGGCTTTGATCTATGTATCTTCGGTTGAGAGCTTGAATATTCCCATAAGTGATTTATTTATTTGAAATATAATTTATATATTAATGCATTTTTTTTTTTGTTTAACTGTAGGTTCCTTACAATTTTTTTTTGTGTGTAATCTTAGAACTTGTTCCCAGACAGAGACTAAATTAGTGTTGTAAATGAATTTATTATTTGTACTTCGTAAATATATATAAATCTATAAATATAACCCATTTTTTTTTTAGAGCGGCTGATGCCCAAAGCAATGCTTGAAACATGAATAATATAATTATAATTATGTAATAAACAAATATCGAATAAGGACAAATTTTTTTTCCCCAGTGTGAAAGTATGAGAAATTGTGTGTGTGCGTGTGTGAGCCTGTGTAAAAATGTAATTTAATTTAGCAAAAAAACAAGAAAAGAAAACTTAAAAGAAATCAATTAAACAAAAAAACCATGAAATTTCAGAGTTAAGTAAGCGGAATTTTTTTTTTTTGTGTAAGAGAGGAGAAAGTATATATTACAAATATGATGAAACACAATATTAAATATAGAAATGCAAAGAAATGGCTGCTATAAAAAATGATATTGTATCTAAAAAGAAACAAAACAAAACACACACAAAACTGATGATTGTCAAACAAGAATAAAATGCGAATCTGTAAAGAGAGAAAAAGCACATAAACAAACCAATTACGATTATCATTTATCCCTCCCCTCTCCACCCCTCCCCCCTCCGAGCTTAGTCCTTCGTCCTTGTCCTCGTCCTTGCAAAAGCCACCCGAATCGCGGTTCAAATTCAATAAACGGCAATTTAAATGGCATCAAAAACAAAAACAAAAAAAAAGAAAGAAAATACACTCAAAATCAGAAAACCCCCAAAAGTGTTTTTCTTGGGAAATGGCCTGCAAATTGGGGCTCTCATCATCATCATCTTTATATGGCGGCATTAAAATTAACAACTGGACATATAAATTTTACTTGGCCATCAAAGCCGAAAGGGTTCAAGCTTGTTTTCCCCAGAGTCTAAATAAATCGGCAAATGCTAGGGATTTTTCTTGAATTTCCTTTAGGATTGAATATTCTTTAGTTTTGTGTTCATTTTCAACCAATTTTCAACTAAAATGTTGGAAAATATGATACGAATTATGTTATTTTGTAGGAAAATAAAGAAAATATAGATTGTCTATGGAAATTGTTGCGAGCTTATTTTTTTTAATTTGTTTATGTGTTTTTATTTTTTTGGAAGCCAATATAATTAATTCAGAGGTTTGAAAAATTGTAAAAGTTTAGTTTTCGACCCTATAAATCATATATGTTACATTCTTGGGGATAGGATACAACGAAGTTATAACTATTTTCTCAGTATTTTCCGATCGTTACTATGTTAGCTATATGATAAAGTCGTCCGATTTTTAAAATAATACAAAATAGCTATAACTAAAAAAATTTGATGAACATTTGTTGAAAACTGGTAAAGTTATAATTTGTTTTCTAAATATTTTCCGATCGTTCCTTTGGAAGCTATATGATATATTTGTCCGATTTTCATAAAATTAAACCTGAATTTCTAGAATACTAAAAAATAACTATATTTCAAATTTAATAAAAATCCATTGAAAACTGAAAAAGTTATAATTGTTTTATTTTTTGATATAGTCGTCCGATTCTGCTTAATCCTGACTTATAAACTAGTAAGGGTATACAGAAAACTAACTGTAGTGTTTCACTTAGATAGGTTTAAAACTGAGAGACTATTTTGCATAGAAACGGACAGACGGACGGACAGACGGACATGGCTATATCCACTTGGCTGTTGATGCTGATCAAAAATATATATGTATACATACTTTATCTGGTCAGAAATAAGTCCTTCAATGCTTAGGAACGTTCCAAATAAAATTAGAATACCCTGCTAAGTGTATAATAACTTAATATTGATATGTTGTTTACCCTAAGTTAGTTTCTTTTTTAATTATTTATTTATTATTTTTATTATTATTATTAATATTATTATTATTATTATTATTATTATTATTTATTATTTTTATTATTCATTATTATTATTTATTATTTTTATTATTTGTTATTTTTATTATTATTATTCATTATTATTTATTTTTTCTTTTAATCCAATTAGGATAATATGGTATAAGCTAGCGACCAACCATTAGACAGAAAGTGGATCGTATTTCCAGTCATAATTAGAAACATGAGTGTTTTAGAAGAGTCCAGCTGAATTTGGCGACATCACCGAGGATGCTCTCTCTCTCTCTCTCTCTCTTGTCTAGTTCGCTGCATCCCCCCTCTCGCCTACACTTCGCCGCATTCCGCACTCGCAGAGCGCTTCTCCCACTCCTGTCATTTACTCCAAAGCAGCTGGACGAAGCGGACGAAAAAAATATCGCTGACCAAGGAGATCGCTGAAAACAAGGAAAAGCGGAAAACTGACGGCGGAAAAACTCTGCCAGGTGTTAGAAGTGCGTGAAAACAGTGAGCTCCGACAGTGGAAAGTGTTAGTAAAGTGGGGGCAAGGCGAGAAAAGCCCCAAAACCAAAGTCGGACTCCTGTCGCCATTTTTTTCTTGTGTGTGCATAGCCAAGATCATTGCATTGTTTTTGGCTATTGAATTTTGTTGTTTTTTTTATGGTGAACCTAAAGAATAAAGTATAAGTGGGTATGCAATGCCTTCTTATTTTCATAATCTAATTCAATGTTTGGACCTTTAAGCAGCAGCAATAACAAGCAATATAAACTGGTGAGTGAAACACAACTTTTTTTCTATTTTCTCGTATCCCCGTTATTCTTTGCGCGAAAACCGTTGGAAGTGCCGTTACTGAGCTTGCTTGCTCTCGCAACGGAATGTGGAACCTAAGAGCGAGAGAGTGGGCGGCTTAGAGCATTACGATCCACTCTTGTGGTTCTTAATTTTCACAATTGGATCGTTGGGGAAGCCGCCTTTGTTTATCTTTTTTTACTTGCAAATTGGGAATAAAAAGCTAAAGTAAATGCAAAGGAAACTTAATTAAGACTAAACTTAGATAATTATCAAGCTTTTTTTTTACAAGTTATTACTATTTTGGGATTAAATTTAGGCTATACTTATTTTATACCCCTTTCACTTGATTTTCTGAGCTTCTTAAAAAAATGTGCCTCACTGAAATGCAATTAAAAATGTAAAGAATCAGCAGTGGCATTACCAAAATTGGTAACAGAGGCACTCATAAATCAGACCTCAACATATAACCGATATGCGGTTAATCAGGGGCGTTGCAGAGGGGGGCAAAGAGAGTATGCCCCCCGTAGGGGGTCTTAAAAGCGGAGGAAAGGAAACCAAAAAACCCCGCCAAGTGTCAATTGAATTTGCATTCGGGCTTCGTCCAATCTCCATGCAAAACGGTATATATCAAACGGAGGGGGCAGGGGCGTCGCTGCTAAAAGGGGGGCCGAGTGAGAAGAACCGACAGTCGGCTTTCATGGGAATATTTTCTGTGTAGTTCATTTCATGGCAATTTTATTGCTTATTAATTTTTCAGTGTTCGCGCTTTGCCTTCTCGTCTCCATGGCCTGCCCCCGGGGCGCTCCTGGATGCCCCCGCCCCTTGTCTCTGCCGCTGCCCCTGCCTCTGCCTCTGCTGTGGCATGCTGTTAATGGCTCCTCGCCGCCTTGGCTGTTATTTGTTGCTGCCTGTTGATATGATTATTACGTTTATGGATTTTAATAATTGTGCATGATTTGAAAGATTTTCCACATCGTCTTCAGATTCGAGAAGATCTTTAGATCTCTCCAAGAGACAAGACGCGACTCGTGCCCCCGTGGCGCATTCATAACTTCTAAAGCATTTCTCCATCTGCCTTTTTTTGTGTCTCAATTACTTTTCGATGCAAATCAAATTGACCGCTCTTAACTATTCTTCACACGTTTTTCATTAAGTCTATTTGTGCGTATTTGTAGCTGTTGTATACAAAATAGTTGGTATCGGAAATCAGAGTCCGATTCGAGTTCATTCCCAGCTCCTTAAGCTTTGCTCTTTTCTCTTTTTGCTTTGCTTTTTGTTGTAAATGGGATTTTTATTGAGCTGAAAATATATTTTTGTTAAGCTTATTGTTCATTGTTTGATTGTTTATGGGGAGGAGGAGGAGGAGCAGGTCAATCGGAGTTTTAATGCCGGGTTAGGGCTTTGCGGTTCGCGAAATGCGCTACAAAAAATATAAACTTTAAAAATTTAATGGAATGGCATTAAAAAATCACAAATACTTAAAATATTTTAAATATATTAATTGAAAATTTAGATTTAACACAGAAAAGTTCTCATTGATTGAAATTGATTGATTTTTTTTAGCTTAGTAATGAAATTTAATGAATTTAAGCAATGATTTCTCCTTTAAATTGTTTTATTACAAAAATATAATAGTAAATATGGATTTCCTAACTCTAGAATGTTGGACTTTTTGGGTTCTCATATACAACCTACAAAAAATCCAAAATATGTGTATAAAAAATCTATATTTTTATATGCTCATTTTTAGGGCAAATTAAGGTTTTTTAAATATCATAACTCAGCCAAAAAAAACGTTAATTTAAATTCGGAAAGCGGCCCTATGTTAGTTTTTAGAGGGCCAACAAATCTGTATATAGAGTTTGAAAATTTTAAAAAACATTTTTTTTTTGGTTTAATTTTGACAATTTTAACGATGTAACCCCTTATAAAAATTTTCGAAAATTGATTTTTTCACCAGACATGACTAGATCGATTCGGCTGTTGATGCTGATCAAGAATATATACGGTTTATAGGGTCGGAAATGACTCCTTAATTGCTTTTGAGTCTTTTGACTAAAATTATAATACCTTCAAGGGTAACATAATATTAAAATATCTTTAAATACCGATTTAATATGCCTGAAAGTTAATTGTCAAGGTATTCACTTTATATTGTTATCTTTACAGTTGTAAAACCTTAAATACACTTAATATATAGGATGTAAAGATAGATTTTCTGCAAAAGTGTTTATGAAAATATATTTTGTTATACTTATCTTGGGAAGGTTCACCTAGAAAAACCAATATACCCTACTGATTAAGGGGAAATGATCAGTGATCACCCTACGTTATAGCGCTTAATCGAAATCAATAAAGTTATTAAAGCGACGCTTTTAAGTTTTCTGTAACAGATTCTTAAGCCAACAACAAGGGATGGCACACAAAGGGCATCAACAATGGGGATTAGCGCTCCATCGCTTTGGTTGGAAACCAGTCAGAACCAGGTGGAGTCCCACTCTGCTGGATGATTGTCATAATTATGGGCATTTTGGTGTTTTGCCGCCGAACTCTCTCAGCTTCTCAGCTTCTCAACTTCTCGACTTCTTCTCGAGTTCTCCAAGTTATTGGGTCTCCTCGGGAGTTGCTTCCATTTCAATTTCGCAGCGGGAGTCGATTGGTTTCCAATCGTTGAGGGGAGAACGCTAATCAAAGTGTTTATCGTGGTCCGGATCGTTTGTATTATGATTTTTTGATGCCTTAATTTATTCACACTCTGTGAATAAACGTGCAACTCGGTTCCGTCTTTTCTTGGGTGTTAATCTTTGCGCCTAGATAGTAGCGGGGAAGAGATCCCCCCCAAAAATTTCATTTTCTATTTGCCTTTCGAACCGAACGCTTTTCAATTTTCACAGCGGGCAGCAGCGGTCTTTGGGGTCTCCAGGTCCCAAACTCTCATCCATTTCAAACAATGTTTGTAATTTATTTCATTGTGCGATGATTAGCAGCATTTCTTGGACTCTCTACCCCTTTTTTTCCTCCTTGGTTGCTCCACTTTCTTAGCCTTATTAGTTCATAGTTATGGCCATTGGCGTAGTTTATGATCGGGCCTCATCCGCTTCATTGTCCAAAAGCAGGTAAGCCTCTTGCCTCTTGCCTCTTGCTTCAAATTGAAAAAAGATACAACAGTTTGGCTGGGAGAAGGGAAAATCTGAGCATATTGTTATAATTGAGTTTCGGTTTTCTGTTTTCTGTTTTCTGTTTTTTTTTCTTTCGGTTTTGTGTCTGCCACGCCCTTTTGGGTGAGCATTGAGAGGCCCAGAGACCCGGGCAGATATGTGCATCTACAGAGGGTTGGACCAAAACACGGGGCGCTGACACCGAATATCATAATAATGAACTCGAGGGGGCGAGCCAGAGGTGTGAGTGACTTTTAATTTACTTCAAATCCTTGCTCAACTACATGACTCCTGGGGGAGTTGTCCTTGCAGCCACAAGAGCAAGCAGGAGCAGGAGCAGGAGCAGGAGCAGGAGCGGGACCAGTCATAGCCATAGCAAGTGGCACGTCGTCCTCCGCGGAACACTCACCTCGAGACCCTGGCGACTTGACTCGAGGACGAAGGACGAGCATGGATGTCCGGGTGTCCTGGTGTCCGTTGGGTTATGACTTCCAGGCCGAAGTGGGGGGGGGGAGGACTGAGCTTGACACTATACAACAAGGCAAAGGTTTTGAATGAATATAGGTAGATAGAGAAATATATGAAAGATAGATTCATTATAAATAAATATATTTTAAAAGGGTTCTTATTATTGTATTTTAATATATGTTTAATTATTACTTTTTTGATTGAGTTTTTATTTATTTAAATTGTATATATAAGTAAAATATAGATTATTTAGTTTCTTATTACATATTTTATTACACTTTTCCAATAAACCTTTGTGTACATTAAAGTATTAGAAATTTATTTACATTTTATGTACATTCAAGTGCTATTTTTTAATTTTAAATATTAATCATAAATATATATACATTTGTATATATTTTATATATTTATTTGCAAAAAAAACCTGCTGTCTAGTGTTGTAAGCAAGTGGAAGTCAAAGTTTTTCATATTTTCTCTACTGGTTTGCCACCCCCTCGAGCTCTAGGACCTCTCAGGGCAGGACCTTTTCGCTCCAGGACCTCTCGCTCACACACGCACAGCTGTCATATCTCTCCCTCTCTGTCTCTGCCGGCGCACATCATTAATTTGTTATACGGAGATTATCTATTTTTATTGTTATTAATGGCAAACAATTTATTAAGCCAGCAGGAGAGGGCTGCAAACACACACACTTACACACACACACGGCAGGACCCAAAAAGGACCTGTGCGAGGCAAAGCGACAGGGAATAACTATCCATGTAAATCAACGGAATTTCACTAAACTACGTGCGGGTGTTGCCGCAGATGGATTGCTCATTATGTGTGTGTAAGTGTGTGTAAGTGTGTGTGTGTTGTCCCGAAAGGAAGCCCGGAGATGAATATGGTTTTGGGTTTGAGTTTGGACCAGGACCAGGAGCAGGAGCAGGAGCAGGAGCAGGAGCAGGAGCAGGAGCAGGATGTATCCTCCCTTGTGAGAAGATGGGGTGCTAACAGGAGGTGTTGACGTCCTGCACTTTGCATTATTATCGTTATTGCTCTTCCTGCTGCTATGCCCGGGTGCTTCTACCGAGTGTACCTGCTGCAGTGAAAATAATAAAAACAAATATTCATTAAATGCCACCCCAAAAAAGGATACATTTTAAAAATAATAATAATGAATGCTACAAGAAATAGAAATGAATTAAAATGGTTATACTTTAGGTTTAACTTGGTACTTCAACGAAAATAATTAAGGTACATTTTATTGGTTCTGTTTGTACCTAAAATAATTAGTGAATTCTTGTCCATCTTGAACTTTTTAATATGTTATTTAACTTTAAACTGAAAATCAATTAAATTGCTGAAAATATGCAACTTTTAACAACATTTTAATAGATACTTATCAACATTTTTATACGAAAGTTTTATCAACAAATAAAGATTTAAAAGTCTCATAACTCAGTCAAAAATGCATTAATTTTATTTCAGAAAGCTGTCCTATGTTAGTTTTTAGTAGATTAATAAATCTGCATACTTACCTAAAAAATTTAATTTTTTTGAAAATTTTACAAAATTTTAACGATGTAGCCCCTTAAAAATTGTTGAAAAATTTTGAAAAAATTTGTTGTCTCCCTAAGATGGCTAGATCGATTCCCCTGTTGATGCTGATCAAGAATATATATGATTTATAGGGTCGGAAATGATTCCTTCACTGCTTTTGAGTCTTCAGACTTAAATAAGAAATATAAAATATAGATATAAATACAGAATATAAGAAGAATAACAATTTTGCAACTGGGTTAAAAAAATAGTATATTTTATTTACAAATACTTTATTTTTGCCTTAGTTAGCTTCTTTCTTTATTATATTTGGATATTTAGCTTGAAGTGTTGGTTAAATAAAATATAATAGGAATAATAGCTTTGTTCCTTTCTAGGTACAATTTAATAAAAATCCTTAAGTGATGGACACCTTAATTTATATTGTATATTTAACAAGATTAAGCTTAGCTCTTTTCTTTATTAACAAAGATTTTACTTAGCAAGAGAAAAGTCTTATTAATTGTAAGAAAAAGCAAAAAGCACCTGTTTCAGTGTACTCCTCCTCCTGCTGTTGGTGTAATGATGCTGCTCCTTAGAGGTCCTGGCTGGCTCCTTGGTCCGAGGACTCATTAGTATGCGCAGCGGCCACGAAACTGTTTATTAGGGTCATTAGCGAGGCCTCCAACACGCCTCCTTTTGCAGGACACCCACCCACTTCCACTTCCACTTCCACTTCCACTTCCTCTGTCTCTATCTCTGTCTCAGCCTCTGCGTTTGCGTCTCTTTTTCTCTTTTTTGGGAGACAGGAAATCGCATCTGAATTGCGCACATTTTGTTGAAAATAAACAGCGCATAAATTTAATATTAAATAAGCATATAGCGGCACAATATAAATTCGATTCCAATAAATCCAATTAGTCATGGGCAAATTGTTATTGAAGGCAGTCTCGTCGAGTCTTAACCCCCTGCGAGTGTTGCCCTTTAACCCCCCAAAGCCCATAACTCATGTTCCGCCTCGCTGGGTGCGTTTTTCTTTTTTTCTGTGTTTTTGTCGTCGCTGATAAGCCGCCGCCGTCGTCGTCGTCGTCGTCTGATAATAAAATAAATACAAAATCGAAATGATTCAGATTCAGATTTAGAAATCAGATTTGAAGAGACCCCAAACAACAATTCCAGGCACTTGTTTTACCAACTCTCCGGGGACCAAAGACCGAAATGAAATGAAATGAAATGTCTGTGAGGATCGTCTTTATGTTTCCTCCGATTTCCGTAATGTCAAAGGCCCGCTTAGACAAATGAGATAATTGGGTACAAGGATTTATGTGGCACTCTCTCCGCTCTCCGCTCTCCGCTCTCTGCTCTCTGTGTTTTCCACTGATTTATTTAATAAGCAGCGGGAGGAGGAGCATTTGGTTCCCTTCGATAAGCCACAGACAGGCGAGGTTCCAGATCATCGTTTGCCTTTGCTTTCCACTCCCAATTCCCAATCCACATTTCCATTTCCATTTCCATATCCCAAATATCCCACGTCCTGGTCCTGGTTGGAGCATCCAGAGCGCATTCATGGCTGTAAAAATTTATTGGCCATCAGTCACAATTGCCAATGTCCGGCGATGGCAGCGAATTGTGGCAATATGTTGCATGCACGCGCCGATAAGAGCCGCTGTCTCCTTGCTTCAGCCACTCCCTCCGCCCACACTCATGGCCATCCAGCCACGCCCCCCTCTAGCTTCTGCTTCCCCCCCTTGGGAGCAGGGAAGGATTTGGCAAGAGGGGGGCCCATGCGGCGTATGAGCAATGTTCAATGCGAAATTGAGAGGGAAAAGATCTAGAACAAGAGTTGAGTACTTTTTACTAGGATGTTTGCATAAATGCTTATTTTAAAAATCTAAAAATAATAATATCAAATATTTAAGTGGTTAATATATCTGAATTTTTCATAGTTTTATGTTTTCTTAAAGGGAAAGCCCAGAAATGATTGAAATTCTTGTAAGACGAGGGTCTAAGAACTATAGAAAAATTAAACTTTGTTTTAATAATCATAATGAATCGATATATCACATTTAAGCATATTTAAAAAATTTACAAATATTTATATAATGTATTAAAGTTGGTCACATATTCATAATTTTTATGCTTTTCCAGAAATATTAAAAATATTTATAAAACTGGAACACAAAAATGATAGAAAACTCTTTGTTTACTTCATAAAATCTAGATACATCGTTATATCAAATTTAAGTTAAATTATCATATAGATAATTTTAATACATATTTTAAAACGCACTCAAAACTTAAGCTTAAAAACTAAAGAAAACTCTCAAAGAACAAGTTATATTTAAATAATTAGATATGCTAATATAATAGTTTGTATAAGCAAATCTATAAAATATCCAAATTTAGTCGATTTTCTTTATTATCTTATTATATTATATTATATTATTATGTAGGTATAATAATAAATATTATTTATTTATTGATTTAAAAAATCAAATCAAATCAAAATTTCAAATGCAATTACATTACTTTTAGTAAGTCCATAATGTCTTATTTTAAGTTCTTCAAAATTAAATCCAGCAAGTTATTTTAAATGCTTAATTTAAGTATATTTTGCCAGGAATTTTCCAAGGAAATTCTTTGTGTAAATATCAATTTTTTAGAGCATTTAAGAATAGGTTTCAAACTTGGTTTTGCCCCCATATTTCCCGACTGGTTGTAGTTGTTTTTCTTGGCGCTTCAAATGAACGCAATTTTTTGTTTTTTGTTTTTGGGGCTCCTGCTTTTTGGGGATTTGAGTTGAGGAGTGAGGGGAGGAGGAGGGGAGGAGGATATGAGCCAGGACTCTGGACTCCCGGACAGGACTCTCTGGTGAGCGATTGTGTGCCGGCTGGCTGGGGCAGTGAAATAATGGCGCTCAATGATATTAATACGTTCGCTCGTTATCAAATTGCGTTTGCATGCAAAATGGACGCCGCTCCATTTCCGGTAAAGGAGCAGGCGCTGGAAACAGGAACCGGAACCCCAGCCTCGTCCCGGGATATTTTATATTATGTATTTCTCTTATTTTGTGCCGGACACGAAACGGACATGAAACGAGCGCCCATATTTAAGAGTTGTACGTGATTTGTTGTTGTCGACGTCTCCACACCCCCCTTAAAGCCCCCTTAAACCTACTCCTTCTGCCTCCCCCTCATAAAAGGCCTAAACAATAAAAGAGGAGTTGAAGGAGAGGTGGGTGGGCGGCAGGGAAACGTGAGCGGAAAACTCGAACACTTGACGGAGGAGGTGACAACATGCCAAATGCAAATAAAAATAAGGAAAACAAAACAACAAAAAACAAAAAACAAAGCGGTGCGACGGCGAAAACTTTATTTAATTTAAAAGCTAAAAATATATAAAATAAATTTTCCACATTTGACTTTTACACCAACAATTTGGACCGGTTGCTGGTCGTAAACCTTTGACGCCCGCAAATGCCGAGATCCCTTGGACCCTAGTTCCGACCCTTAACCCTTAACCCTTAAACCAAGCACCACCCCCAACACCCACCCGTAACCCGTAACCCGTCACCCGTAATCCGTAATCCGTAATCCGTAACCGTGACTGTGAGAGCGTAACCAAAAACCGTACGCAAAGTTACGATAATCGTTTATTGAAATGCAAATTTTTTGCTGATTTTGCAGCTTTTAGAAGTCAATTTGAGTTTCAGTTTTTTGCAGCTTGGTGTGTGTGTCTGTGTGTGTGTGTTTTGTTATTTACCATTTGTTATTGGTTTCCGTTCTCCGGTTTATATTTTTTATTTTTATTTTTTTACTGTGGGTGAGTGTTAACACTTGTATTATGATTGTCTCGCAGCCGAACCCGAAGCCCCCCAATAAAAAGCATGTGAATTTGCATATTAAGGAGCCAAGTTTTAACCCCGAGGGGGAAAAAATTGGGGGTGTCACCTGCCATTTGTATAATTGGATGACTGAGTTAACCCTTCGATTAGCCCTCCTCCTGTCATCTAAACCTGAATCGAAGTCATCCTTTAGAGAATTTCGGGTATACAAATTGCATTAATATGGGTATAAGTCTCTGGAGTTATTTATTATTGATTATATTCAGTTTTTATTGATTTTATTAAACACATTTTAAGTTTACAGTCTAGATCAATCAGTAAGTAAATATGATCAGAAAGTATCAATGAACATTAAGTATCTATGACCAGTAAGTAACTCTGAACATTAAGTAACTCTGAACAGTAAGTATCTATGAGCAGTAAGTATCTATAAGCAATAAGTAACTATAATCAGTATGTATGTTTGATCAGTTACTAACTTTGAACACTAATAAACAATCAGTGGACTATCTATATACATACATATAGCTGAAATAGGAACAATCGGACGATTTATAGAACCATGATCAGTAATAAACTATGACCATTAATTAACTCTGAACAGTAAGTATCTATGATCATAAAGTAACTATCATCAGTAATTAACTCTGAACAGTAAGTATCTATGACCAGTAAGTAAATCTGAACATTAAGTATCTATGACAAGTAAGTCACTATAATCAGTTAATATCTATGACTAGTAAGTATGTATGTATGATCAGTAACTAACTTTGAACACTAATAAACAATGACTTGCAACTTTTGTAACACAACACATGTCTGAGACTTGGCCGGCAGCAGTCACTTCGTTCCGGGGATGTTAGAACAAGTTGGGAATCATAAGCACTGATGTGCGAGATGTGTATTGCTACACAATTCAAGTCATTTGAATGAAACTATGGAGTTATTCTTCTATATAATTTTACAAATATATAAATCGGAGCATGGCGAATCGGTGGACTATATATATATATATATGAACGATCGGAAAATTCCTTCCTTTCATATTTTTTATGACAATTTTTTGAACAAAGCAAAGTTTAAAAAACGCATAACTCTACCAAAAATGCATTAATTTTAATTCGGAAAGCTGCCCTATGTTAGTTTTTGTAAGGTTAATATATCTGCATACTCAATTAAAAATTTAAAAAAAATTAAATTTTGATCAATTTTTGAAAATTTTAATGATGTAACCCCTTATAAAATTTCGAAAAAATTGGAAAAATTTATTTGTCACCTTGAGGTAGCCAGATCGATTCAGCTGTTGATGCTGATCAAGAATATATATGATTTATAGGGTCGGAAATGACTCCTTCGTATTGTTCGAAGCATTTGACTGAAATTAGAATACCCTGTAAAGGTATGAACATATAAGAATAAGGTTCAGTTTGTCCGCTCAAGGGAATGTGTCCGTTTAAAAGAGTTTCGCTCTAAAAACATAATAATGTTGGAAATATAATACTGCTTACATTCTAAAGGTATTAGGTATAGCTTTTTTTATATATATTAAGAAAGCACCTTTCTTATACTAAAGATTACTTCATATTATTTCATTTAACTTTGTCCTCTTAAGAGAGTTTGTCCGTTAGGTTAAAGCTTAAATTACCAGCCATTGTTCTACCTGCCAGGGACTTGCCACCAGCTATTTGTAATTATAATTGGAAGGTTAAGTCAAGTGGAGAGTTCCTGTTCCGTTCCTGTACTCGTCCTCCTGCCCCTAAAATCGATCCATCAGAAATCAAAACGCAAAATCTCATTAATATGACAGGGCGAGAAAAAGGGGACTCTCGAGTTTCGAGCTTAGAGAGCACACCCCAGTTTTGGGTCTGGGAAACGTAAATATTTCCACAAGGATACAACGACCAGGATGTATAGAGATGCCAAAGATAAGGCTCTTCCTCTCTCCCTCTCTCTATGTGTGCCTGATGCAACTGTCAAATTGTCAGGCGATTTTCGAGAGTTGAGAGATTCAGTTTTTGGATTCCGATTTTGGAAATGAGGGGTTCATTTGGTCCACCACCAACTATAATATTTAGGAACTGCAAGAGATGCGGCTGATAAGATAAATAATTGGAATATGAAGCTGGCAGCTCCCCCCTTCTGTGTAAGCCCCTGGAATTAGACGCGCCGATGGAGTGACAGGCGGCTAGGGGGTTCCCCCTTCTACTGGCCATGCTCTCATTCTCATTCTGTTTAATCACAGCAAATAATTAAATGTCCATTTCACAGGCACAACGTCAATGTCGCGATACACTCCTCCCTTACCCTCACGTACATATATCTATATGTATATATATAGATGTGTATATATATGGATATTTACGTGGAGTGTCGGTTGAATCTGGGATTCGGAATCTGAAACCCAACCGCCACGACCTCGATGGCGCGATGCGACACGTGTGCGACAAGCGGCATTTGTATTAAGACTTAATTTAAGTGCTTATCACCCAAAACAAATCAATGCCACCCCCGGTGGCCTAGAACCCTATACCCTATACCTTATACCCTATACCCTCAACCCTCTCAAATATAGTAACTCCTGTGCCCTGTGTATTGTCATTTGACATTTTGTGTATGAGTTACGTTCACCTAATGAAGTTATTAGTGGAGTCACACACACACACTAAGCTACACCTGACCAGACATTGGCGATAACAGCAATTGGGAACTTTGTTGTTTTTTTGGGGGTTACGGATTGCTATTAAAAGGGGTCAGAGTGTGCACCCTACGAGTAGGTTCATGTCGATTTGGGGGTTTAATTTGATCTGGAGTTGTATATTTCTATGATAATATAATTATATAATAATATATAGCAAGTATAATCTTTCAGTTCCTTTGGAAAACCCCCACCAAATGAAACTATCTTGTAATAAAGCTAAATTTCTCTTCAGATCTCATTGATATGTTTTCTAAGAGAAGAAATTATAAGCTCTATTAAAGTGCAACTGAAAAGGAACTAAAACTCACTCATTTGCTATTGCTTGCACATTGCAGGTCAAGATTTAAAGAGAAAAAGAGATAGAGATCGAGAGGAAGAGAGAGATAGAGAGGGAGGGAGAGATAGAGAGGGAGGGAGAGATAGAGAATTGAAGAGGGAGAGATAGAGAAATGGAGAGATAGAAATAGGGACAGATAGAGAGAAAGAGAGGGAGAGATAGAGAGAAAGAGAGGGAGAGATAGAGATAGAGAGAAAGATGGAGATATAGAGAGATGGAGATATAGGGAGATAGAGAGAGAGATGAAGATATAGGGAGATAGAGAGAGAGAGAGAGAGGGAGGGAGAGATAGAAAAAGAGAGAGGGAGAGATAGAGAGATAGAGAGACAGGGAGAGATAGAGAGAGAAAGAGAGAGCGAGAATGACAGAGATCTTTCTAAGCATATATGTTATATATATCTTTATATATATGTATACATAAGAGAAATTGATCATAATGTATGAATATTGTCTCCTGTTAACATAGAGTAGTAACATTTACAACAGTGTAGGGATAATTTATTTCATAATTTTGAAGTAAAAAAACACTTGATCACATCTAAGAAGTTATATAGGTTTTCCCTGTAATATTGCGTAGCGCACATTACCAATTCCCTCTAGCCGAAACTCTATAGACCCCAAAAACTCCCTCCACCCAGGTAATTGCCATCGAAAATAATTTCCTCCAACGCTCCATGACAAATGTGACTTCAATAAATGTTTATGATTTGACAAATCAATCGCGGCTACTAATGTCACAATTTCGGTGATTGCTACCCGCATTTCATTTCATTTCTTTTTTTTGTGTGTGTGGTTATTTCGTTATTTGGTTATTGGGTTATATTGTCATTTCCGTTTCCCCCAGCGTCACTTATTAATTTCGTTATTTGCTCCGCTGTCCATTTTATTTATTCATAAATTTTATCAGCACAAATTAAAAACAAATTAGTCGACAGTAGGTAAATAATAATAAAGTGTAATAAAAATCACAGTCGTGGCAGTGGGGGGTTAAGGGGGAATGAAGAGGAGACAGTCTGTCGATATGCGGCGATAAGCGAACTTGATTTGTTTAATCGAATCGAACGGAAATGATTAAAACTTAATATTCATTTAGTTTATTTTGCCTGCGTGAGTATTTCTTTTTTGTCTTTTGTTTATTTATTTATTTTGTTACTGCTGTTGTTGTTCCATTGTAATGACATTTTTATTGTTTTTAATGCGCTTTTAATAATAATTAATTTGCGATTGCAACAATTTGATAAACCAAGTAAATGAAGCGAAGAGCCAAAAACAAATAATGTCATTGCTAGTTGCCGGTATGGATTATTTTGTGGATTATTTTAATAGAGAGGTGAGGAAAAGGGGGGTGTGTAATTAATGCCAGAGTGTAATTATTTTGTGGTTTGCGCTTGTCCCAAAATAAAACCTTAATGAGTCCTTGATTTGATGTAGTTTTAAATACAAGCAGAACAATATTTTTAGCTTGATTACTAAAGGGTTCCAATAGTCAATCATTAAAAACAGGTTACAAAATAGAAATGCATTATTAAATGTATTGATTGTGACTTTTAACTAAAAAAATGTCATAACTAAGCCAAAGAAACATTAATTTTGATTCGGAAAGCTTTCCTATGTTAGTTTTCATTAGGTTGATAAATCTGCATACTCAGTTTAAAATTTTAAAAAATTATTTTTTTTTGCAAATTTTTGATAATTTTAACGATGTAACCCCTTATAAAATTTCGAAAATATTTTGAAAATTGGTTTTTCACCTTGAGGTAGCCAGATCGATTCGGCTAATGATGCTGATCAAGAATATATATGATTTATAGGGTCGGAAATGAGTTGTAAAAAAAAAACAAGAACACAAGCTGGCTTTCAAAACTATATTAACTACTGGTTAGTTAATCATCACTGGACTTAATTATATTTGTCGATATGCAGCAGATTTGGTTTCAAAAATCTATTCTAATGTTTAGAAAACTTTTTGTTTTGAAACTCTGGTTTTAAGTACGACAGAAAATTGTAACTTTTGTTAAACTTTCATTACTTTATATCATACCTATAGTTAACCCATTTAAAACCAAATTAAGCAGACATTAAGGCTCATTAGTTTCCATCTAACGTATAAAATAGAACTCTAATCATATATGTATATATTTCCCGATTTCATTTGGCTATAAAAACTGATACCTGCGTAAATGATACGTCTCCGATGCCGCAATTCTGTTCCAATTAGCAATCCCAGTGGATGTGTTTAGCATATATTCCATACAATATATAATTGTATAATATAATCACACGATTTGCATGAGAGAGTAGCTCCCCAAGTAATGCCGATACTAATGATGGCACTACATAATAATCAAATCACTAATGCCACGGGGGAGGGAGGGGGAAGAGCGAGGAGGGAAATTCTTCCTCCTGCTACCTCCCCCCCCCCATTAGCAGTGAAAAGTTGTTCGGGGAATAGTCTGTAGGAAAACCTAATAGAAAATCAAGCGCAAGAAAATGGCGACCGATAAGGAGCAGCGAAGGAGTAAAGGGAAAATGCGGAAAATGGGAAAGCGAGAGAGGAAAGAAAAGTCAGGCAGGCAAGCAACGCCCCGCAGCAAATTAAATGAAAATTTGTTTGTGTGTGGAAAAATCAAGTGAAAATTAATTGAATTGAGTTGAGTGCGGGCTACGTTGAAATGGTTTGGGGTTTTTTTCGCCCTTTTTTGTGGGTGGTTGTGGGGGGGTTGGTTTTTAACTCTAAAGATCGTCAGATAGCGATGGAAGATAGGGAGAGCGAAAGAGAGAGAGAAGGGGAAAAGCTGAGAGAGACAGAAGAAGGGGCTCCCGACAAAAACGAAGCTGCCGGAAAAGTTGCAAATGGAATTTTCGGGTTTCCTTTACCATTTCGTGTTTTTTTTTTTTTTTTTTTTTTTTTTTGTTGCCAATCACAGGCAATGATGAAGAAGTTGGCCCAAAAAAAAATGAGGGGGGAAGGTGTGGGAGTGCAGAAAAGGGGAGCAAGTCTTTCGTTCTCCCTTTCTCTAGCACAAAGTCGCTATGCCGCCATCTCTTTCTTTCGGCCATAATTCATTTTCCCAAAGACGGCAGCTGCGCATTGGAAACTGCTGTGGAAAAGCAGCGGCGAGGAAGAAAAGCGGCGCTGTTCCTTTTTTATTTTCGGTCCCCCATTCCATTGCATATTTAAGACATTATTACATTATAATCGCATAAAACAATCAATAAAATGTGAGTTCCTTCACTGCCAGCAGCGCTGCCTGCTGACTTTCTACCTTTCTCCCTCTCTCTCTCCCTTCTTCCTCTCCACTCTCCCTCCTTGTCTTTGTCTTGGCTGGCTGTCTTCTTCTTGCTTGCTGCCTTAAATTGGCCATAATCATATTCATATATGAAATTTCCCACTATTTTTGGCCACGCCTGTCGCCTGCCTAGTATAGCTGTCCTGCTTACACTCGTTTTAATATGGTTGCAACTCTCGCTCTCTGTCTCTCTGCTGCCTTGCACACACACACACACACACACACACTGATTCACTTTAAATCAATTTTTTTAACGTTTTTCATTTCATTTTCCCCATTGCCTTGTGTGTACTGTTGCGCACTGCTCTCTCTCTCTCTCTATCTCTTGCTCTGGCTCTCATTCTTACTCTCTCTCGCTCTCTCTCTCTCTCTCAGTTGACTCTCTGCTGCCTGGCACTTGTGTACTCTCTCGTCCTCTCTCTTTCTGGCAGCCTGGGACAATTTAGTGAGGCAGAAAAATACCATTATTGCATTGGCCATTTTTTTTTTGTTTGAGAGGGTTTAAGATGGGTGTGCGTGTGAGTGTGCGTGTGCAGGGGTGTAGTTGTAAAAATAGGGGGTCGTTTTGTGGGGGTGTTGTTGCAGTTTCTGCGTTTTTCTTTTCTTTTTTTTTTGCGGACGGCGCCTTGGCATGTTTGTTAAGTGAAACCATTTTTCTCTTTATTGCTGCGCTGTCGCAGTTGACTTCGCTGCTTGCTGCGGCTTTTGCTGCTGCTCCTTCTTCTTGTTCTTTTTCTTCTTCTTCTGCTCGTCTCGTCAGTGTGTGTTTGAGTGGTTCTCTTTCTTTTTTTTTTTCTTTTTTTTTGTGGTTTGCCTTCGTTTTGTTATTTTCTCGCTTTGGCGCACATAAATTTGAACGTTAATGATTTTTGCTTGCAGTCGCGCATGCGACCCAAACAACAACAATAACGGTTGACCAGCAAGTGTTGAAAATGAGTTTTATGACTGTTATTTGTTGTTGTTGGCGCTGCCGTTGCCTCCGCTGCCGTCGCTGCTTTTGCTGCAGCAGCAGCAGGTGTCGCCATCTCACTTTTTAGCACAGACTCAAACCATATCCAGCCAACCAACTGTAGTGGTGACACTTTTTTTTTTGCGTTTTTCTTCTTATTCTCTTCTTCGTTTTGTTACCTCACGCCCCCCTCTTCCCCATGTGCACTTGATTTTATTAAAACAAAAGCACACAATGACAATAAAGACGAAGAAGCAGCAGCAGCGGCAGCGGCAGCTTCGCTTTGTCTCGCACACATTTTTCATTTAAACGCCGTGTCCGCCGTCGCCGCCTGTTGCCCTGTTGCTATCCCACTCGCGGAGCCACCTAGAGGGCCGTCTCGCTCGCACCGCGACTTGCCGCAAAAGTCTGCAAAACGCAAAACGCAAAAGGCGTCATTTTAATTCGAATCAATTTGTTTGTCGCCGCCGCCGCGGTCGCTGCATATTGCACAGTGGGCTGAGGTGCCCCAATTTGCTCCACTGTGCAGCGCCCATTGCCTCCTTTTGTGCTTTGCCTTCGAGGATTTCCCAAGGATACTGGGGAGGTTTTTTTTCCTTTTCTTTTTTTTCTTTGTGTGTGTGTGAGTGTGTAAAGTGCGCGTGTGTAATCGGTTTGGTGAGGTAATTGACCCACAGTTAAAGGACTTGAATCAGAACATTGAATAAAATAAAAACACTATAAAATAATATAAATAATAATAATATAATAAGAATTAAACACTTATAAATAAAGAAAAACTGGAAGGACATAAACATAAGTGTTTGAAAATGTCATAAAAAAGGTTAACCAGGATAACGAAAGGAAAATACTTAAAAAAGAATTAACCGGCAGTTAAAGTAAAGTGTTTTAAGGGAATTTAAATAAACTTAGTAAGCATAATTATGACACAAGAAATTATATATACGTGTATATAAATAAAATGACATTAAGGAAATATATCACTTGAAATATATTATTTGATTTAAATCGATAGTCAAACCAATCGAAAAAGAAATTTATAAAGATATGTGTCTACAAACTTTTTATAGAGAATCTATGGATCAAGAGATCAAAGAGAAGTTAACAAAACGCTTATAATAATGTAAAATTAGTAATTTAATTAAAATATTAACAAGATCAAAGAAAATGGACAAAGAAAACAATGATAAGTTAACAGGAAGTTACCAAGACAACATCAAGTTGGTGAGATCATCGTGTTTCAAATACAAAATAAAGCTTAGAACAAAACAACTAACTCAAAGTTAACCCAAAGTAAGCTCAAAGTTAGCTCAAAGTTGGTCCAAAGTTAGCCCAAAGATAACCCTAAGTTAACCCCAAGTTATCGCAAAGTTAACTCACAGTTAACAAACATTTAACCCAAGGATGGATCAGCTGATCAAACAGCTGCAAATGGCAGCCGCTGCCCAGGCGCAGGTGCAGGTACCAGGTCCAATGACCCCACATCCTCATCCGCATCCTCATGCAGCATCCGCTTTGCAACTTTATGCGGCAGCAGCGGCTGTCAACCTGCGAGGATGGCCTCCTTTTCTTAGCCTGCCCGATCCTGCTGGGTCCTCCGAATCCCCATCAGGATCCTCATCCGGCTGCAGTTCATCCTCCGTCTTAATGCTGCGTCAGATGGCATTGATGCAGCGAGCTAATGCTGCTGCAGCAGCAGCCGCGATACGTAATCGGGAGTTGCAAGAAGATCTACAGGATCTACAGGATATGCAGCAACCACAGGATCAAAGGAGGCACAACCACGAGGGTATGTCGAGGAAAGGAATTTATATATTTGTATATATTTCATTACTTTATTTAAGATACCCATCGAAAGTATCTTTCAGATATCACATTTTCCTTATAGGAAACTCCCCTCGGAAGTATCTTTTAGATACCAAATATTCTGTAGTTCTGAATAAGTATTACTCACAGTACTCACAGTAAACTCACTTTACACTCACAGTGCACACTCTCTCATTCAGCATTTAACTAATTCCCCATCAAGGAGGATCGTGCAAGGACACTCCCACCAATTGTGGTTATTTATGAGCTGCAAACCAGAAACTATCCTATTCTCGGTACTATGTGTGTATCCTGGCCGCACACTCATTTGTTCATTCATTACATTCATTAACTTTGGCACACAGCCGGTCTCTACTGGCCGCCAGAGATAATGCAATTTTCCAAATGACCAAATGTGCCTGTGCGAATGGTGAAAACAAGTTTTTCCCGGACGCCTTCCCCCCGGTGCGCGCACTTTATTCAATTTACCAATAAAATTTCAATCGAATTGCTCCTTTTAATCAATTCACTGCACACAGTCTGGGTGTGTCTGTGTGTGTTTGTGTGTGTTTGCATGCATAATTCGTTTGTTTTTATGTTTTTTGATCAATTTTTAATCAACAACAACGGTGGCAGCCAGCAGAAGCAGCAGCAATCGCGACAATAGCGTTATTTGCCTTTAGGCCAGATTTTAATGCGTCTGTGTATGTGTTTCGGCCCTGTTGTAATTGATGTTTGTTGCAATTGTTGTTGCTGCTGCTGCTGCCTGGTTTGTTGATTATGCGCGTAATTAAATTTGGCCAGCAAATGTCCTGTGTGGTGTGTGTGGGTTTTAGCCAAAATGCATAATACTTAGTGGCACAACAAGGTAGGGTTTGCTAGGGATAAAAATAAAAGCGGGATTATTAGCTGATATTTTAATATTTTATAAACATTTTGAAGCATTTTAAACATCTCTTGATTATAGGGGAATTATATTTATAAATAATACATTTTTTAAACTAATAATATCCTGAAAAAAACAAGACTTCTTTTGCCTGGAATTCTGGGCTTTTGTTACTTATTATTTATATATGAATTTGTTTCTCCTTTATTTATAAATAACAAGAAAGGAAGCTTAATTCGGCACGTCGACGTTTCCAGGCCCTTTCAGATTGAAATTCGATCACTAGGAATAAGTACAATATAAATTATATATATTTATGTTAAAAAACAATAAAGGAAAATTGGAAAAGTTCTAATTTTTTTCGTAAAATTTTCTGATCGTTCCTATGGCAGCTATATATATAGTCCACCGATTCGCCATGCTCCGACTTATATAATAGTAAAATTATATAGACGAATAACTTCATAGTTTCCTTCAAATAGCTTGAAATGTGTGCCAAAAAACATCTCGCATATCTGTGCATATGATTCCCAACTTGTTCTAACATCCCCGGAACGAAGTGACTGCTGCCGGCCAAGTCTCAGATATGTGTTGTGTTACAAAAGTTGCAAGTCATTGTTTATTAGTGTTCAAAGTTAGTTACTGGGCATACATACGTGCTGGTCATAGATACTTACTAGTCATAGATACTTACTAGTCATAGATACTTACTAGTCATAGATACTGATCATAGTTACTTAATGTTCAAAGATATTTACAGGTCATATGTACTTACTCTTCAGAGTTTATTACTGATCATAGTTAATTACTGGTTATAGTTGATTACTGATCATAGTTCTATAAATCGTCCGATTGTTCCTATATAAGCTATATATATATATTTATATAGTCCACCGATTCGCCATGCTCCGATTTATATATTTGTAAAATTATATAGAAGAATAACTCCATAGTTTCATTCAAATGACTTGAATTGTGTAGCAATACACATCTCGCACATCTGTGCTTATGATTCCCAAGTTGTTCTAACATCCCCGGAACGAAGTGACTGCTGCCGGCCAAGTCTCGGGTATGTGTTGTGTTACAAAAGTTGCAAGTCATTGTTTTTTAGTGTTCAAAGTTAGTAACTGATTACACATACTTACTAGTCATAGGTACTTACTAGTCATAGATACTTACTAGTCGTAGATACTTACTGATCATAGTTACTTAATGTTTATAGATACTTACTGAATATAGTTAGTTAGTGTTCAGAGTTACTTACTGATCATAGTTAATTACTGGTCATAGTTAATAACTGATCAAAGTTCTATAAATCGTCCGATTGTTCCTATGTCGGCTATATATATGTATATATATAGTCCGCCGATTCGCCATGCCATTTATATAAATTAAGTTAATATTGAAGAATAACTCCATAGTTTCACTCAAATATCTTGCTCTTAATTTGTCCAAAACGCATCTCGCACATCTGTGCTTATGATTCCCAACTTGTTCAAACATCCCCGGAAGGAAGTGACTGCTGCCGGCCAAGTATCAGAAATGTGTTGTGTTACAAAAGTTGCAAGTCATTGTTTTTTAGTGTTCAAAGATAATTACTGGTCATAGATACATACGTGCTGGTCATAGATACTTACTAGTGATAGATACTTACTAATCATGGTTAATTACTGATCATAGTTAGTTACTGTTCAGAGTTAATTAATGTTCATTGATGCTGTTGATGTTGATCAAGAATATATTTATATGATTTATAGGGTCGGAAATGACTCCTTCTCATAAATATTTAACAAATTCCCAATCGCGATCTGCATTTTTCATAATTTACAAATATTTAGATATAAATAAATAAGAAAATTATGTCATAATAAAAAAAATAATATAAATATAAATATTAATACATATAATAGTTACTTATAAAATGGCAACTAATTTAACCCCTAGCAAAAACCTATAATTGATGACCAACATTGATGAATTATATATCTTAAATACTTCCCTTTTTTTATGAGATCTTTTGTTGAAGTGACGTGGAAATTGTAAATGTGTGAAGAATATGCACCTGTCTGGCGTAATCGGGAAATGGGAAGAGCTATAGATGCATGGGAAATGAGCAGTGACAGGTGAAAAGTCTGCTCTGTTTTTTGTATACACATATATATATTTTGTATTTTTCTTCCTCAATGGCACTGCCCAGTGGCCGGGGTCACGCCCAAGCCGGAAAACGCCCCTCGATTTCCCACTGCACACTTTCCTCTATCTTTTCTTTTCTTTTTTTGGCAATTGAACTACTTATGAGCCGCATCCAATTCGAAATGTGATGTCTTGCTGTGTGCGCCTCATCCTTAGTTTTCCTCCAATTCCAACTTCCCCTCCCCCACCTGATTTTCCTCGACGACGGGAAATTAGCTGCCATTAGTCATTTTTATTGTTTTCGGTTGCGGCCCCGAAAAAAAGAGAGCTCAAGTCAAAGGAAAAATCAAAAGGAGAAGGGAAACACATTGAGAGAGAGAGGGAAAGACTTGTGGAAATTGGTTAGCCCAACAATTTGTGGTAGCAATTTTTCTTAACATTTTCTTCGAGGCCCTCGAAAGGAGGAGAAAACCCAACAAGAAAAGAAGAAAAAAAGGTCGAACGAGAAGCAAAATGTCTTAATTATTTTTGGTAACTTCATTCCTCCTCCCCCTGCCTTTTCCACCCGTGCCTAAACATACAATTTTCGTTTACGACATTTTAATTAAGTTTTTACCCATTTTCCTCTGCTTGTGGAAATTGGGCAAATTAATAAGAACGCCATTGGCACGCCCCGTCAGGTTTTCTTTTGGGGTTTTCTTCGGTTTTTTGTTTTGTTTCTGTGTTTTTGGGTTCTTTTATCCATGGGTGATGAATGAATTGAGCCAGGTGATCCCACGTGATCCCAGGTGATCCGCTCTCCAGTTCGTCGATGCTCATTAGACATCGCTGACCGCGAGCGCTTCTGGTAATTGCCATAATTTTAGGGGTACGGGAGAGAATCTACTATAACTTCTTACTGGAAGCCCTAGACCATAGATTAATTGTGATTGTGTCGAGTGGAAAATGAAGATGAAAGCAGGTAACTGGTACACTGCAAAGAAACTAGATTAAATTGTGTATTAAGCAGGTCATAATAAGGGAAACTTCAATTTGAAAAGGGGAATTTTACTTGAAGGTATCTAGCAATTGTATCATATTTATTTGTTCTCTTAAATCTTTGAAGCATTTTCTATTAAGACATTTTATTGTTAAGGAATACAGTTCAGTCAAGATATATCACATTCTTCTGAAAACTGTTATAAATATCCCTTTTCAGAGCATGTTTCATCATGTGACATTCTTCTCAAAACTGTTATAAATTCCCTTTCACATGCCTTAAGATGTATACCCCATTTAAAAGGTAAAAAAAACCATTACAAGATCTTTTTCCCAGTGTAAACTCTATGGTCCATGGATGAATTCGATCCAAAGATTTCTCTCGCCCCAAAAAAAGAAGTGAAAGATTGAGTGGACCGAAAAACAAGACTGGAAGCCCAAAAAGCCGAAAGCGCACAACGAGCTCCCATCAACATCAGCGACTAATGGGACTCTTGTTTCCCCTTTATTTTGTATTATTTTATTTTTCCTTGTTTCTTCTGTTCTTTATTATTATTGTAAGAGATTTGTGGAAGGGCTGGGTAAGAGGGTAACGGTCCCCCCAATTTCCACAGAGAGAGGTTTTTCCTCTTCGGCTAATTAATAAATCGCTCAGAGTGAGGGCACTCGTTGCACTAATTGGTCCGATCGCCTGATGAGGTTTTGACGAGCTTTTTGGCCCGGGAAATGATGATTATTTAAGTGGGCGCCCATTTAACCGATTGCCAAAAAAGAAAATATATATTTAATACAAAAAAAAGAACCCGAAACTCTGGGAAATCGGAACGATTGTCCCTGTTTTACTCGCCCACGTTCTTGCATTTGCATTAGCATTCGCATTTGCATAATTTATGAGGGCGACAACCCTGGCCGTTGGCCATAAATTTTAGGCCAGAATGGCAGCCGGCCAATATAGCTGCTTCTTGGCTTATTTGCTTATTTGTTTTTTTTTAGGCCAACTGTGAATGCATTTTGGCAGTCCTCTTCCAGTCATCCCCACTCCCCACTTGGCTAATAAAAATCAAAAGGCGTTTTGTTCTCTAAACTTAAATTGAAAACACTTTAGGCCAACACCAGCCCTGCCCCAAAAAAAGGAAAAGGAAGAAAAAAAAGAAGGTATATCTCTCTATATATATATATAAAGCGGGGAAAAACCAAAGGATAAACACTTCAAGGGGCGGATTTGGCTTAATGTCCCGGTCTCCCCCCCCCCCACACTTTTGGCCAACATTGTACCGTTTAGCACAAAGATGGCGGCGCTAGATAAAAACACATTTTTTGTTGCCCCAAAAAAATAAAAAACCAGCCGGGAAAAAGGGGTAACACAGGGTGGGAGGGCCACTTGACTTGTTTCCCATTTATTTTTCTTTTTTTTTTCTGTGTTGTATTTGTAGCTTGTTACCTTTGTTGGCCATTTACAGTTTTGAGGCGTAATTCTTCTTAAATGCCATTACCAAAGCCACGCCC
This sequence comes from Drosophila serrata, assembly GCF_035046125.1. NCBI lineage: Eukaryota > Metazoa > Arthropoda > Insecta > Diptera > Drosophilidae > Drosophila > Drosophila serrata. The sequence goes on along the minus strand of NW_028257174.1, from coordinate 6,160,389 downwards.
CAAAAGCACACCCCCGCCCCCATCCCCACCATTGAATTGCACAACTCGTTTGCTGGCGATTAGCAAATTAGGGTCTCGACCCAGAAAAGCAAGGAAAATATACAACAACAAAAATTACACAAGAAAAGCAGGCCCAAAAATGGTAAATTTATTAACTTGCCACTTTGCTTACATATTATTTAATAAGTCTGGCGGGAAATGGGGGGTGAGATAAGGACTTGCTGTCGGGAAAATTATATAGAATGGTCAATCAATCAGGAAGACACATGCCGCCCCCATCTCTCTCTCTGCCTTCTGATTCAGAGTTCCACTTTGTTTGCAATCTGTGTCGACAAGTGTCAGGAAATCAAGGCAATTACATGACCCAAAGTCGCAGATTTTCCGGAGGAAAAAGGGAAATACGCTAAGCGGAAAAGCCGCAGGCACGTAGAAACAGGCGTTTTACCGCAAAAGTTAAGCCCGCAGGGCAGGCGGGAAACACACACCCCAAAAAAACACTAGAGGGGAGAGAGAGGGGGGAGGAACACACACACACACCACCCACCCACACACACGTTTCGATTTTTATATGTTGTTATCTCTGAGGAGAAGCGAGCTTACTCCCACCCACCCTCGACGACATGAAAATTATGTAAAACTTAAGTAAAAGATGAGCTCGTCAGGAATTATGACACCCCAGGGAGCCCAAGGATGTTGTGTGTGCGTAAAAGTGTGTGTGTGTGGCAACAACCCCTGGCACAAGTGGGGTTTTGAGGGGGTGCATTGGTAAGCCAGATGTTAGTAGAGTTGCAAGTTTTTTTCGAATCCAAAAATACCTCTTGAAGGTCTCTAATTAAAGCTGGAACTTTGAAGGATCAACAAGATTATTTGATAATTAAATAGCTTAATTAGATTGTAAAAATAATTATCAAATATTGTATTTAGTATTTATTAATTATATTTAAACCAGGCTTTGATTTTTAAAATAAACTGAAGATGATATAGGAATGTAGAAAGTTGTAAGGAAACCCATTAAAGGGGAGACTTTTAGAGTTCCTTGATAGAAGTACAACCAGTTCAAGGTTATAAAAACCAAAGCTACACATTGTCATTTAAATTATATGTAAATCAAGGAAAATTTAGTTGGGAAAATGGGTAATTGGTAATAAGATTTATTAGAAATGTGAGAAGATAAAGATATGAGTAGATAGATATTAGAGTCTATAAGAGTACGATTAGTTAGGCTCGGATGTTGGGTTCTTTATTAAAATATTAAACACTACATAAAATTTTAAATATTTAAAATATATAAAAGAAAACTTAGGAAATCAATTACCAATTAAATCAATTTATATTTAACCCTTGAAACACTTTATATATTATTTTAAGAGACATTTATCAAGCGAGAGCTTACTCTGTTTATACTAAATTTTGAATAATATATAAACCAAGCTTTTAATATAGATATTTATTAGTACAGGGTATATATTTACGTTTACGTTTAAACCTTAGGGTCACCCGGTAGAGACAGCGACTAGGGATAAAAACTGTTGACCAAACAACAAAATCTAACAGCATTTAAGTGGCAGCTTCTTTTGGGGGGTGAACAATACACCCACAAAAACAAACACAAACACACTCAGACACACACACAAACACACCCACACATACCCCTCCTCCTCCCCTACCCCCCTCTAGAGCAAACCCCTCGACGCTTGTTGTTCTTCCCTCGTAAATGCCTCATGTGCGTTTATATTGAAACAGATTGCTCTGCCATTCCATTCCATTCCCGTTCATTCCATTCCATTCTATTCCCGTTTGGCTACAGTGTGTGTGTGTGTCGGTGTGTGTGTGTATCCTTGTTTCGTTGTCCTTTGTGAAATTGTTGCGGTTTGCAATTTGCTGCAAATGACACCGAGTTGGTGGCTTTGCCACAAAGTCCTCTTCTGCCACACTTGCTCTCCTTGTTGCTCCTGTTCACTAGTCTCGTCCTCATCCTTCCTCGTCCTTTCTCGTCTTCTTCTCCTTTGCTTTGCCTCCTCTTTTAGCCACCCCCCCTTGTTTTAAGCTTCTCTAGACGACTATGGCGGCCATATTGCGTATCCGCCATGCGGTCCCCATGTCCTGGACTTTGTGCGTGTGACGCGCAGCAATCCTCCCCCCCGAAATCTGTGTGTGTGTGTGGGGGGGGGGGAGGGGGCAGAAGGACGAGCAATTGCCTATCCTGACAACGCCCCCGCTTCACCGCCCTCTTTGGCCTCACTGCAGAGAGTAGGAAAAAATGGTAAAACCGGCAGTTGGGGGGGAGTTTTCCGGGTGGCAAGGAAAAGCCGCACGACACTTCGGGGCTAATACAATTTATACACTTGGCTTGGCGTCGTTTCGGTTTGGCTCACTGCCATGGCCCCAAAAAGGAGGAAGCGTGGGGAGAGCAAGGATAACATAGATCGACTATAGAATACCTAGGACCTAGGTATCATAAAAGTGTTGCCTACTTTCAAGGGGAAGCTAGAAAAAGTCGATATGAGAGAAGACATTGCAAAACCTTAAGAATCCTCATTATCTTTGTTATTTTTAAATAAAATATATTTAAGGTTATAGGATATATACGCATAGTATCAAATTTAAGCAAATATTCCCTGGATTCTATATATATATATGTATATATCCTTGATACAGAGGCCAGCAGGCACACACAGAAAGGGACTGTGGATTGGCATCACCTCTTCTGGCTCTTCTCTCCTGGCTGGGGCTCGATTGTCAGCCAGTTTTACGGTTGGATCAATGTTTATGCCATTATACAAACACACACACACACACACAGAGCAGCAGGATCTGAAACAGGAGCATACTGAGGCATTTATCCTTGTTATACACCCCCCTGTCTATAGCCCCAACCTTCTCCTAAGCGCCTTTCTCCGTTGGATTTCGTTTGTAAATTGGAAAATTTTCGTTTTTCCTTTTCCATACATCAAACTATTTGATAGGACTCGTTTGATACCCATTATACAGAAGGTTTTACATTAATATATCAAGATATTCCTGCATATATTTATAGTTTATTAAGAAATGTATGAGTTAAAGCTTCTGTTTAGAGGGTTTTTTGTATAGATATTTGTTCTGGGAATTTTTAGAAATAATTTAACATTAGGTGTATGTTTTTACCAAGAGTAAAAACCTAGTTGGTAATGCATTTGGCTTCGTTGGCCTCTCGTTGTTGCTGTAGTCACAATATTTCTTGTATCCAAGAGCGTTCCGCTCGTTGGCTGTCTGCCCCACACCAACACAATTTTCCATCTCCATTTCCATCCCCATTTTCCCTCCCCCCTTGCAGCAGGGTGGGCTCCACCTCAACATGAAGGCGGTCGGCCTCCACAGCGTTGTCGTTGTATCTAATAAACCTTAAATGAAGGCAATATTGTGGGGTTGTTTTGGGTTAATATTGAAACGATAAAATTGAATTGAGCCTTATGCCCAGGGAGGTTTTTAGGGAGGGCAAAGCCAGCCAGCAGACGTCCCTGAAAGTTTTTTTTTTTTTGTTTTTGTTCCCCCTGCTTTACTTTTGCTTTTCCGGCTTTCTTTGCTTTTGCTTTTCCCGTGCTTTGGTGCTTTCTGTGAGTCGTAATGACACTTTTAGCTGACTTTGAAGCCATTTCCCCCCCGTCGTATGTGTGTGAGTGTGTGTGTGTATGTGTTCATTTCCATTTCCGTTTCCGGTCGTGCTTTTTCGGAGCCCCACTGCTTATGGTTTGTTGTTACCCACGACCCGATGCGGTTTTTAATCAATTTTTGGTACACGATTGACTTGGCATTACTTTGGTTTAGAGCGAACGTGCGTGACTTCTTTTTTTTCTTTGGGGGGAAAGTCTCACGCAGAGATAAACAGTTTGATAAATAGATGGAAAGCATTTCCTAAAAAAAAAAAAAACATGGGAAACAACTTGCTTTTAAAATGTAATTGAATAGCCATAAAGAAAGTGTTTTCTTTGTATTAAAATTATGAATTAAATTAGGATATATTATTATTAAAAGAACTAAGAGAGTAGTAGAAGATCTTAAGATAGAAAACAAATACAGCTAAAGGATTCAATCAGAAAGCATAGAGAGTGAGAAACTTATATTTTAAACGATAGAAATTACGTTTTAGTAGACTTTCTAGAAGAAGATATTTGAGACTTTTTAGAGGGAATTAAAAAAATCTGAAAGATACAAAAAACAAACCTAAACATTGTCAAAAACAACTCGTATTTATCTTTACTATTTTTCTAAAATTATTTTATGGTTAAGAAAAAGCTAGAGTATATAATTATTAAACAAATACATGATTTTTCGATAGTATCTTGATATTCGAAAAAGTATTAATATTAACGATAGCACTATAGTTTTTTATATGTATATAAGTGGTAAGAGTAGCTAGGAATATGAGTACTTACGGATATGAATAGTTTTGGATATAAGGATATTATAAAGGATACTACTAGAAATATTATTTTGGATAGTATTAGGAATATTTTTGTGGATATTAGTAGGAATATTATTAGGGATATTATTGGGGATATTATTAGGAATATTATTGTGGAATTTAGTATTATTATTAGGAATTATTATTGGTGATATTATTAGGATTACTTATATTACTTAGGAATAGTTTTAGATATAGGGATATTATTAAGGATATTACTAGGAATATTATTGAGGATATTATTAGGAATATTATTGTGGAATTTAGTATTATTATTAGGAATTATTATTGGTGATATTATTATGAATATTTTTGGGGATATTAGTAGGAATATTATTAGGGATATTATAGGGGATATTATTCGGGGTATTAATAATATGTGGTATGAGAAGGTAGGGATATTAGTAGTTACAGAATCCTATATTTAAATAGGGATAGTAACTCTTTTTGAGGACTTTACTCAGGTTAATTTTTGCTTCGGCTTCTTGCTTTTTTTTACACATGTTTCTTAGCATGTTTTTGCCTTTTCTTTTTTTTTGTTCAAATGCCGTCGGCAATTTGCGAGTCCCTTTTGGGTTCACCTTCTCTTTGGTTGTCTTCCTGCTAAATTCTATATATCTTTCTCCCTTTCCCCTACTCCCTCTCTCTGCCTCTGTCTCTGTCGCTCTATGTTGCAGCTTTGGCAGCTGCGACTTTTCCGCTTAACATGCGCTCAACATGTTTTGCCGCTGTTGTTGCTGCGTTTTTGTTTTTTATTAATTGAAAAGTTAATTAAAGGTGATAAAAATTATACATGCCACCGATTTTCGCGCTGCAGGCGTTCGACAGGCAGCAAACAACAGCAAAAGCAACAACAACAACGGAACACGTTTCAATTACACGCACACACACACACATACACCTGCTTATAATACACCTACCATTTACAACAAGTTGCTCTCTTTGCGCCTCCTCTCTCTCTCTCTCTTAAGCTTTGTATCCCCCTCTCTCTCTCTGTGGCAGCGCTGTCGACGTCGCCATAGTTTGTGCATTCCAGCAGAACGAAAAGGAAAACGAAAGGCAGGCGAGATGAGCGAAAGAGATAGTGCGATGGCAAGTTAATTAAATCCTCATGTATTAATCACGGCACCTACATACCCGTACCATACCCTCGTATCTCCCCCTCTCTCTCTCTCACTCTCTCTCTCTCTTGCTCCATCCTGCGTTCTATTAATCGCCATATCGCATCGCCCCGAAAAACCCGTTGTTTGCCTTGAATCTCTGAATCCTGCCGCAAAAGCTCTCGCTCTCGCTCCCCCTGCCCTCCATCTCCATCTCCCTCACTCTCTCTGTGATTGTTTCTCTTTCACTCTTGCAGGCTTTAATCTGCGCTTGCGTGATTCCGATGGCAAATTAATTCCTTGGTAATTTGTTTTGATGTGATGTGCGACTTGAAATTGATTGAGATTGTGTTGTTGTTGTTGTTGTTGGTGTTTTTGTTGGTGTTGGTGTTGTTGTTGGTGTTGCTGGTGGTGCTGCTGGAGAAGAATTCATTAAAAGCAGCAGCAGAAATCAATTTTTATGCTCGCCTCTCTACTTCGTGCCTTTTTGCCTCGTTGCTTTCTGCTTTTGCTTTTGCTTAAATTTTGTGATTATAATTTTTTTTATCAGAAGCGGAGAAAGATATATTTTTAGGGGGGAGACCCAAATTTGTTATAAATAAATCAAAATAATAATAACATTTCTGAGATTAAAAGCATTTAGAAGATAATTAAAGTGAAAACCATTTAAAAAATTAAATAATATTTGTCAAAAAATAAGTAGAAAATTATATACAGAACCCCCTTGAAATCTTCTCTAACCGCCACCTCTGTGCTTTGCCCTTGCTTGTTTATTATTGTATTTTGTTGTTGTTTTTGTGCATAAATCATCCGCCCGGATTCAGACATAACTTTCAATTAATAAACTATTGTCTATATTAATAGATTTCGTGTGCCGTGTGCTTTACCTTGTTTGCACAATTAATTATACAAAGAAACGTACATTTCTGGCGCCCCCCCTCCTTTCTCTCTAATTTTAAAATCGAAATTTTGTGGGGGGATTAGGTTTAAACTATAAACTAGATGAGCTTTTTGGAATACAGAAACTGGTTGGGCATGCAAATGGCTTTTTAGCTTGCAAATTGAAATTAATGTTATTATCTCAAAAGATACTTTCTTGCTAAATTTAAAATTAATACAAAAAGATGACCTTAAATCAAATTTCCTTGTTTCCTTTTCCATTATTCTCTTTGGTAATTTAGGTACTTTGTTTTGGTACTTTTTGGGTACTTTTTTGGTACGTTTTTTTTGTTACTTTTTTGGTACCTAGGTACATTTTTGGTATTTTTATTCAAACTCTGTCTATTAAATTAGACAAACTAAAGGCTCAAAAGCTGACTTTCCAACAGCTCTAAAAAATCGTATATCTTATTGAATAACCCCAATCCCTTGAGAAATTAATAAACAAATTATCACAATAAAAATCGCAGCAAAATCGGTTGGTTGCAAGTATTCCCACTTGCTTATTTCCCATCGTTCCTCAACCTTGCACCTTGCACAAAACTGCAAGAGAGGAGCGGGGGCAGGGGGACAGCTGGACCACGCCCCCTGTCCCACCCCCACCCCTCTCTCTCTCTCGTAATCAAATTAAGTAAATTACAAGCTCTCAAATGTGCAAGACTCGTGTTTTACCAGGCTAATAACTGCCGAAAACGGCGAGCAGAAGGCGAAACAAGATCCGCAGAATCTTCTCCGATAGCCTGATCCCAAGTTTAGGGCCTCCAGAAGATCTTCATCCTTCTTCCAGACTCTTTCCTCTTCCAGTTTCTTCCCCCCCTTCTGAGACAGCTTAAGAACTCAATTTGGGTCTCCATCCTCCAATGCCCCGATGGTGCTATCTCTTTCTGGGATGAGAGCCTGATCTTTGCCGCGCTTCCTTTCTAAATTGATTTTGAAAACAAAATGATCGTAAATTTTGATCGTCTTTGCAGCCTCTGCAAATTACGGGGCTTTCGTAGCAAGATCTTCAAGCGGGGCACCGCCCCGAAACGTTGAGGCCCAGCGTCTTTTATGGGCCTTGATTGAGTTGTCATATTTTATTACCGAAAATTTTAGACAACGTTGCACAAGGTAAAAGCAAAAAGCAAAAAAGGGAGAAACACAAGAAACAGCCATAGCGAATCGGGCCAACTTGTGGCAACTGTTTTCAGGGGGGGGGGATCTCTCTCTCTCTCTCTGTCTTACTTTGCAACTTGGGATTCTTCTGCGAAGCCTTCGCTTGGGGAAGACCGACCAGAACCGGGGCTCTTGACGCCGGCTTCACACCTGTGTTGGTGTTTTGCCACGAAGGGGGAACCCACGTGTGTGTGTGTGTGATATTCAGGTGATAATATGCCCGCCATTTTCGTAATGGAAAGTAATTATTGTTTGCGGCAACGAATTACAGTAATCGTCATAAAATGTTTCCCCATGACTGCCCGCAGCAAACGCCAAAAAAGAAAAGAAACAACAACACAAAAACACAAAACACCCAACAATCAGCGGCCGTAAACAGTGCAGGAGAAACAGAGCAGATGGACAGAGATGGAGGATATGGAGCGAAAGAGATAGAGAGAGCTGGCGAGGAGAGCAGACGGCAGCCCTCCTATAATCAAGGGAAATAACATTTTCAAGCAGCGTTAAAACTAACATTAATTATGTCCGAAACGAACAAAACGATCTGGTTTCAGAGAGGAATTTGGAACGGGGAAGAGTGGAACACGGGAACGAAGGGAGAGGGAACGGAAACGGGGTTTCATGGGAACAGTGAACCGGAAAATGTGGAACCATGGAACGTGGGTAGACTCTAAGTGACACTAGATAGAGATACCTCTCCGAAAAGCAGAGTTATATACTGATCACAGAACTATTTCTTCAAGTATTTGGAACGATGAACAGTGAAACAAGAAAACGAGGAAGAGGGAACGGAAATAAGGCACCACAGGGAACGGTATATCGGGAAATTGTGGAAGGATGGAACTCAAATTTACCAAAAAGTAACAAGATCTATCTTAGATATAATTCAGAGTAACATTTATAATACCATAACCCTTTCTATATATAGTCTTTATCTAATACTTTCATACTTAAAAGATATGCAAGTTAAATTCAAGGACAACCTCTTTCTTAGTGATCAATTTCAGTACTGCCTTCAAAAACTATACAACCCATGATAAAAAATCAAAAAAAATTGCCTAAAATACAATTAAATTCAATAAACCACTTTCTATAGCATTGAAATATGATAATAATGTACTCAAAACAAGACTATATATACCCACAAACCGATTAAGCACTAACTAAATCAACAAGTTGCAAAATAAATTGAGTTGGGCATGCGATGGATCGACCTTGGGGAAAGGAGAAAAACCCCCTCTCAGATTAATAACTGTCAAATAATAAAGCGTTTAAAGCAGCTAAATGAAATGAAAATTAGCCATAGACCATAGAATTTAAAGCACAAAAAAAGCAGGAAAATCGAGAAGAAGAGTTATGGATGCGGTGCATGCAACACTGTAGTAGTAAGTGGCTCTTGTGGCGCCCACCGATCTGATATATGTATGTATGTTCGTATGTATAGAACCCACCGGCGATCGATGGAAAGTCGTTAGAGCACCAGGAAAAAAAAAGGGAAAACCAAAAGAAGAGGAAGGAAAAACCCAAGTGCTGTGCTGTGCCCCCGTCCAGAGTTACGCCCCAGAAAGACGAGAAACCTGACCGAAAAAAAATAAAGAAACCAGACGTAGGCGCATCGAATCCTCGCTCTCTCCTCATCCTCCTCCTGCTCCTCCTGCTCCTCCTGCTCCTCCCCCTCCTCCCCCTCCTCCTGCTCCTCCTGCTCCTCCTGCTCCTCCCCCTCCTCATCGCTGAGGAGCAGAGGAAAAGACCGAACGAAACGACGTTAATAAGAAATTAATGTCTTGATCATTTTCGATCGTTATGTAAATCAATCAGGCAAATTATAGCTCAGGGGCTTGCCACAATAATTAGACCCTATTCGTAATAATGCGCCACAAGCGGCCAGGGAACGAGCGAGAGGCACTCACCGGCCTGGATAGAGATGGCGATAGAGCGGTCGCTTGGCGTGCAGACGCTGACGCGCCCCTTTTGCAAAAAAGTATTAAAAAATAAAAGCAACAAACAAAAAAAAAAACGAAGAGAAATATTCAGTGAAACACAAGCGGCAGCAAGCAGGCACAGGCACAGGAACGAGGTAAAAAATGTGGCATGCAACGCCTTGATGTCTTCTTCGACTTTAGCCAAGACTGAAGACTGAAGACTGAAGACTGAAGACTGAAGACCGAAGACTAAAGACTGAAGCCTCAACCGCAAAGATCCCCCTGAGATCCCAAGGGACGTCTTCATTAAAACAACAAAACATTTATGCGCCGCTTTGGCATGTCGATCGTTGCCGGGAGATCGTTTGAGAGCAGCATTTCGTCATGGCAGGCGGGCAGGCAGCCTTTCAGAGGGGTTTCTTAAGAGGGGGGTAGCTTGGGGTCGGGGTTGGGGTTTGGGGTTCGGGGGGATCCCTGGCAACATCGTAACAAGATGCGTAAAAATTATTGATTTTCTTTGACTTGATTGTTGTTGGCTATCAAAATTTAATCATAACATGCAGCACAACCAGCCAAGGAGTGCACTGAAAATAAAAAATACTGGGAGACTAGAAAGAGATTTAAAAAGATTTAAATATAATACGAAATCACTTGAAAATTGTTGCATATAGGTATAAATATTATAGGTAAAGGTATATTTATAATAGATATAAGTATAATTATTATTTTAATATAACAATTTAATTGTTTTCTGAGATATCAAAGCAATGTCCTGAACATGAGCTTGGGAATTATAAGCCTGTAAAGGGGAGGTCTTTTTATATCCTTGCAGGAGTCAGAAGCTTACAACGCACAGAAGGAGTCATTTCCGACCCCATAAATCATATATATTCTTGATCAGCATCAACGGAGGAATCTTTGTAGCTATCTCCGGCAGAAAAATAATTTTTTGAGATTTTTTCAAAAATTTTTAAGGGGTTACATCGTTAAAATGTTCAAAAATTTTCAAAAATTTTCAATTTTAAATAGAGTATGCAGATTTATTATCCTAATAAAAACTAACATAGGACTGCTTTCCGAATTAAAATTAATGCTTTTTTGGCAGAGTTATAATATTTTTAAAATATGATTTGAGGGGAAATTTGTATATAAAAAAATATATAAATATCGGCCAAAGAATGGTATAATTTAAGTCACAAGTTTACAACTAAGTGAAGGAATTATTTCCGATCCCATAAATCATATTTGTTCTTGATCAGCACCAATAAGGGAATCTTTTTAGCTACCTCCGGCAGGGAAAATGTTTTTGGCTTAGTTATAAGATTTAAAAAATGAGATTTTTCGAAAAAATTTCCATATAAAGTTCTCTATAAATATCGATTCAAAGAATGTGAATATTTTAAGCTTTTAAGATCATTTTATATACAAAGCATTTAAGATATAATGCGATGGACCGACCTTGGAGAAGGGAAACCCCTCTCAGATTAATAACTTTCAAATAATAAAGGGTTTAAAGCGTTAAAATTATATTTTTCGATAAAATTGCCATATAAAGTTCTCGTTAAATATCGATTCAAAGAATGTGCATATTTTAAGCTTTTAAGATTAATATACGATGCACTTAGGATACTAATTTTCTTCGAGTGCAGCCTGGTGTGGAATGGGCAACAGGTACTGGAAGATGGCTAGCATGTTGCCAAGTTAACCACTCTGGCCACTTCCACTTGAATTTTCAATTTTGCATCGCAGCAGCAGGGCAAAGTAATTTGCCGCGTTGACGTGCCTGGCCTGGCAGATGAGCAATGACCTGGCCCAGGTTCCAGTCTCCAGTCTCCAGGTTCCAGGTCCCAGATCCAGTCCAGATCCAGAACCGAAACCGAAACCGAAACCGAAACACCCGTGAGCCAGTGTATAAATATGTATATCCATTTTTGCTGTCAATTTCACTCGCTCGTCGTGTCGATCAATTCGTTTTAATGCAAACAACTCGTATAAATTCATGTGGCAAGTGGTCAGCCGCCGCTCTGCGTTGCTTCTCTCCCGGCTCCGTGGCAGATCCCTTCCTGGAAACGGGCACCATCCATCCACCGAGGCAAAGTGCAAAGAAATTCATTAAATTAAGTGCCACACATTTGTGGCCCACTGTGCGGTGCCTTTGCCTCCGATTGCGGTTATTATTGCTCGCCCATAAAGGCGCAAGGGGCCGACGGAAATGAGACTGTGGACAAGGACTTGGATGGGTATTAGTCAGGATACCACCGGTGGTTAAGTTGGTAACTCTGTAGTCTGAAGTCTATAGGTTGGGGGGAGGGAAAACCAGACGGAGCCCAGTTGAGTGACGGCGTCAGAGTTTGCGGCCTAGACAAATTACTGGGCACCTCGCCTTGGATTTTGGATTTTCCTTTTTATTTTCATCTCGTCCGCGATGGTGTCCACTGTAATACCGGGGACCAGGCTAATGATGATGGACCCTGGCAGGAGTGGACTTCGTCTCTAGGGGTGGCAAAGTTGCAGTCCATTTGGCATCAGAGTCGTATTACTTATTTAACATTGATTCTTGGACTAGAGTTGGGTTTTAATGTTAACTAGGGAATATTTTTGTGAGTTTTGATTCGATTTTAGTGTGTTCTCTAAGTGATTTTTGGTCTGAGGAGTACGTAGGGATCTCATGTGACTAAATCTTTGAGGGATTTATGTGGAAAAATCTGTATACTTAGCATGTAATCAAAATAATTTATGCATAGATTTAGTATGTATAATTTTAACAGTATAAACTGTATTATTTATACAAATTGTATATAATTTTAACAATATTATCTGCAGTATTTATAAAAATTGTACAGATTTCTTGTGCCAAATTCACTGGGTATTTCATGTGGTAAATTCAGTAGCAATTACAATCTAATCAATCAATCAATCTAATAATAGATTGATCAAGAATATATTATTTGTACAGAATATTATTTGAACAGTATATATTATTTTTCTAAATTTAAAGAGAATTCTAAGTGAATTTCATATGCTGAAATCACCAGGAAATTCATGTGGTGAAAGTTATACAAATTTAATAAACTGTAAGTCATATTATTACAGATTATTTTAAGAGTATACAAGACTACCCAACTTCTTCATATATAAATATATCCTGGTGAGGTGGAAAATCCTTTTCCTCCATTTCCTCCCCTTCCTTCTCCCTTTTCCTCTCCACAAAACCCTCTCACAGCTTCCTTCCCACGTTCTGTGGCAGAGTTTAAAGTGTTCAAAACAATCTAATAATAGGTCAAACATGTGTTTTATATGCTAAAATCACTAGGAAATTCATGTGGTTCATATATATTCAATTTTAATAAACTGTAAGTTATATTATTATAGATTATTTTAAGAGTATACAGGACTACCCAACTTCTTCATATATAATTATATCCTGGTAAGCTGGAAAATCCTTTTCTTCCATTTCCTCCCCTTCCTCCTCCCTTTCCTCTCCACAAAACCCTCTCACAGCTTCCTTCCCACGTTCTGTGGCAGAGTTTAAAGTGCGGTAAGCAAACAATTTAACACACTCGAGCGGCGATTCTGCGAAATAGTTGTGCCCCGATAGCAACTTTTGGGTCTCGGGAGGCGGGAAAGCGGCGAAAACTCGGACAATCCATCAATGTGCCGTGGCAGCTAAACGACTTTGACAGGCACTGAAAAGGAGCACAGGGAAAAAGGACGAGGGAAAAGGGGTACTTTTTTCGAGACTGGAAATCCAACCGACAAAATCCCCGTGTCAGGGGCGCGTGTCTGACTTTACGCCTGATTCTAGTCACCTTTTTTTTGTTTTTTGTTTTCGTTATCCTGTTTTTTATTTTGTATATATTTTTTGTGTGTGTGTGTGTTGTTTGTGAGGCGTTGATCCTGGGGGTTGACTTCTTGCAGGGTCACACAATTAGCAGACCTAATAGTTTTCCCTTGATTTTTTCTCTCATGTTTTCCGATTTACCATATTTTTTTGACTGCATTTTTTAGTAGAGTTTACATATATTTTTTGTGAGTTTTTTTTTTGGTAAATCGAATCATGTGACAAGCTTCTAATGAACCTCAGAACAGGCAGACATCCTTCGATGGTGATTCCTGTTCCCAGCCAGCGACATTTGTGTGGCCTATAAATGCTAATGAGGCCTCACATTTTTTTTGTTCTTCCTTTTTTTACAATGTGATTCTTTTTTATTTTATAGATTTTTACGGGCATTTTTTGGGTAATTTTTTGTGGGTCGTTTTTCTGGGAGGTGGAAAGTGGGCCGACGTCGTCTGGCCTCGTCGTCGTCGTCATCATCGCCAGGCCAGAGGCAGCGGGTCCCGAGGGCCTCCTTCCTTGCATTTTGTTCCACTTGAGTTTGTTTGTTTAACGACCTTTGAAATTAGGCAAAACTAAGGGGCAAAGGATGTTTGCTCTCTCCTCTGGGGTTGTCTCTCAGATTGGTCCTTGGTCCTTGGGCTTGGGTTCGGGGCTTGGGTTCTGGGTTTTGGGTTCTGTTCAGGGTTCTGGCTTCCCGACTGGACAGCAATTTATACTGTTTATATGCAAATGTTTTTGAGACGCATCTGATTTAGATGCAGATTCGCCATTTGCTGGCCTAATTTAAATTGGGTTAATGTTTTTAATTAGCCAGCGACAGACATGAAACGAGGGATGAAACGGGGAAATCATAATGTGAAAGAGAGAGTGAGTGGAAATTAATTTACAAGAATAATAAATAAATAAGTAACGAATTTTTTTGTATACTCTTGCAGGGTTTTGAAACTTGTAATGAAGGTGAAGGAGTCATTTCCGACCCTATAAACCATATATATTCTTGATCAGCATCAACTGGCGAATCAATCTAGATATGTTTTCAAGAAAAAAATTTTTTCAAATTTTTTTCAAAATTTTATAAGGGGGTAACCCCTAGTTAAAATTTCCAAAATTTGATCAAATTTCTACATTTTTTACATTTCAAACAGAGTATGCAGATTTATTAACCTTATAATATAATAATAAACTAGCATAGGACAGCTTTCCGAATTTAAATTAATGAATTTTTGGCTGAGTTATGAAATTTTTAAACTTAGTTAAACAAACCATTTTCGCATAAATTATAAATAAATATCGACTCAAAAAATGGTATTATAATTTCAATCAGAAGCAGTCAGAATGTGAAGGAATCATTTCCGACCCTATAAATCATATATATTCTTGATCTGGATCAACAGGGGAATCTATCTAACTATCTCCGGGAGAAAAAAATATTTTTCAAAAATTTCCCATTTTTGCAAAAAAAAGGAAAGGGGTTACATCATTAAAATTGTGAAAAATATGAATTTTTTCACATTTTAAACTGAGTATGCAGATTTATTAACCTTAAAAAAACTAGCATAGAACAGCTTTCTGAATTAAAATTAATGCATTTTTAGCTGAGTTATGAGACTTTTAAATTTTGATTTGTTCAAAAAATTGTCATATAAAAATATTGATAAATATTGAATCAAAACATGCGAATATTTTAAGCTTTGTTATGACTGAACTTGGATTTAATTCCATAACTCAATTGCAAGCTGCGAGGGTATAAAAACTTCGGCTTACCGAAGTTAGTTTCCTTTTTTGCTTTAGTTAACTTTTCTATTCGTTCTAAAAACTAAATAAAAGTACAAACATGATAAAAATTCCTTGAAATTAAATCATTAAATAATATTAATAATAATATTATAATATAGGGTTTATTGTCCTTTTATTTTGAAACGTTTCAAGTACCTTATATTATATAGTTATATTATATAGTTTCTTGTCCCCCTTGGCCATCGGAATCCTTGGGGGTCTCATTCGTTGTCGTTGTGTTGGCTCTAAGCTCTAAATGCTTTAGCCAAATGTTTTGGCCATTAACTGCCACGCCCTCGGTCACCGCTCCTCCCCTCCCTCTCGACTATATATATCCTTAACCATATCGATTTCAAGTTACACACCGGCAAGTCAGTTCCCCTTCTCCGACTTCGGTTTCGGCGTAATCCCAGGACTCAAAAACCGGACCAGAGTGTCGCTCACAACAATAACAAACAGGCTGGGAAGGACCTGTTCCAGTTGGAATCTTCGTGGCAAATTAGGAGGACAAACCCCCGGCAGAGTCAGAACAAACTATGCCAGATATATCTACATAACACACACACACACACACACACACACACTATATAGAGCCTCAGTTGGAAAGTCAACAGAAACCATAATTCAGATAATTTTATTTATAACACCCTTGAGGAATTATATTTTATTTACTCTTTCAAGTGTGATGATGAGGTGGAGTTAGGGCCCAGGACTCGGCACGGGGCATTGTTGAATGAACAGAGAGAGAGAGAGAGAGAAAGAGAGAGAGAGAGAGAGAGAGACAGGACTTGCCCCTTTTGTTGTGCTTTGTTTGCCAGTGTTTTTTGGTCTGTCTGGTCTCGAGGGTTGGAATCCTCCTTCGATTTCCTAGCAGATGTGTTTTCTAAATTGTCAAAATCTGTGTGCATTTCGGCATTATACATATAGAAAATCACGTAGCCGCAGTGCTGCTGTGTTGCTGTTTTTGCAATATTATCCCCCTATATCTATATCATTTTTATTGGACTTCTTTGTCGAGTCGAGTGGCTCCTGATGCGTCTTTTATTGCCTCTCTGCTGGTGGTGCTACTGCTACTGCTACTCAGTCTGGTGATGATTTTCCTGCGGTTCACTTAGTGGTTAACCACTGGCCAGTGGCTCCACCTCAGAGTCTCCCTCTGTTTTTCTACCAAGAAATCACTCCTTGTAATTGGTTACACTTAGAAGCGTACTAAGGTCTTGTTTTAAGTCAGTATTATGCATGATAAAGTATATATAACAATGGTAAAAGGGTTTAATAATCATTTATAGAAGGAGAATATATGCCAGTTTCCGTTTAAATTTGCTTAAAACATTTACTATTTCATATGTTTTCGATAAGTAGAGACTTCAAAGAGGGTCATATTTTATTTTAATACAAAATGCAGTCACCCTTTCTTTCTCTATGTGTACTGACTAAATTTTTGCAATTAAATTTCACTTAAAACTGCAACTAAACGATGGGCAAGACATGGCTGGTTTCGACCATGTTAGATTGCCAGGAGGTGGAACTTTTGCTCCGTATGGGTAGGTAGGAGTATATATATATATATATACGTATATATACGGGTAATTTACTTCCGCCATTTGGAGCTTTAAACATATCCGAGCAAAACACCCACCACTTCCTAATTGTGGAAACCAATTTGCGCCGCTATAAATTAGAAAGACAAACGACGTTCTCGGTCCTCTGGCTCCTCCTCCTGCCTAGAATGGGCGTGGCACATCGCCAGTTCCAGCAGTTCCGGTTCCTGTTTCGGCTGCGGTCTCCGTTCTGTGCATATCTTGGAAATTTGCATAAATAGACTTTAATTGTTTGCAATTATAAAACGAGACCGAAACGAGCCAAGCCAAGTTCCCCCCATGGAACATGGTATCGCCCCCAGAGCCTAGGACTTCAAAAAACCCACACCTTCAGACCGATTTTGCTCCGTATCCAGGACCCAGGCACTATTCCGAGTTAATTGTACACCGCCATCGAGGTAAATCGTCGATCTAATCGAGTTTTTCTTCTATAAAGAACCGAAATTTAAAGGTTTAACTTGATGATTTCGAAGGGAAATGTTGTAAGTTGGAGTTTCTAAGGGGTTTTTATTAAAAAATTAGAAATAAATTGATGAAATCAATGAAAATGAGTTAGTTTAAGTGACTATTAAATACTGCACACTCATTGTCTAAAAAGTATTGCCTACTTAAGGGGGCTAGGATGCCCGAAAGAAGCCTAAATCTCTCTTGCAAAAGGATTATACAATTTCTGTTTTAACTTCGATCTGTAAATATATTATTTATAGAATTTTAAAGATCTTTATAATCTAGATATTATGTTTATTATATTACTTGTTCCAGACTGGAATCCCGAAGAGGAAACCAATAGTGAGGAGGCTCCCAATCACATCGAAACCGATCCCCAACTCGATACCTATCCCGATGAGGATGTGGAAACGCAGGAGGAGGCCTCGAAGCGAAGACGCTGCCGGACCAATTTCAACTCCTGGCAACTGGAGGAGCTGGAGAGAGCCTTCCTGGGTAGCCATTATCCGGATATATTTATGCGAGAGGCGCTGGCCATGAGACTGGATCTCAAAGAAGGACGCATTGCGGTGAGTTTGAATTCAAATAGTATTCAATTGGAAGGGTATATCTCCCAGAATTTTGCCCACAATTTGATACCGATTCCCAAGGACTTGCGACTCCCTATCTCGTATACGATTCCCCTTTGCGTGAGCATTGTAAAACAATTTGGTGGCAACTGGAACTCAATTACTCAATAAAACCAATTACCTGACTATTTTTATCCATTATAATTCATTTTATTTCATTTGCAATTGCGTTTCGTGTCGCTTGTTGTTGTAATGATTTCAATTGCATTCCCAGAGCGAGCTTAACCCTTGCTCCCCCTTCGGGCTCCACACGCCTTTAACCCTTTACCATTTGCGATGGCTGACTTTGCATGTCAGTCGTGTGATTATCGTTGGCTCTTTGTCTATCTAACTATGCCTCTCTCTTTCTATCTGTCTCCCTCTATCTCTTTTCCACTTGTATCCCTCTCTCTCTCGCTCTCTACCTCTCTATTCGAGGTACTGAGGAGGGACATTTGGCTACGCTTTGTCTGAAATTGTTTCTTGACATGACATATCAATTTGTCAATGCGAACGACAAGACAGCGACAGTCTGTCCGTCTGTCCGTATGTCCGTCTGTCCGTCTGTCCGTCTGTCCGTCAGTGTGTCCGTTTGTCATTCCCTCACTCACAATCAGTCGCTCGATTCGGCAAAAGGCGGGGTGTGAGTAAATCGGAGGGGAAAAACAGGTATAATAATACATATACAGGTGCACAGGGGAAAAAGTTAAAGAAAAACTCGCAGTTTTTCTATGCCAAATAATTGGATAGAGTATAGAGAAGGCTTTCTAGTGCTCATTTCCAAATGTCCAGTTAAGGTACCAGTTAAAGTAATTCTCTGATTAACCAGTTAGATTTCCTCAGTGTCCCTTAAAGATTAACTAGATGTGAAATGCAAATTGACATTAATTAAATTCAATAAGTTGTGTTTAATTAACTTATAACTTCTAGTTATTGTTTAACTTATACATTTAGTTTAATTTTAAGTTTATTTTGTTGACAATATATGAGAAACCCGGTTGATTTGATTAAATCAGTGGAATGTTAGTTCTGATTAACAGTTAACTAACACCTTTTCGTTAACTGGCAGTTTATCTGCCCGAAATTATTAACCAAATATTGAACAACTGACCTTTGACTTTGAAAATTACTTTTAAAATCCCCTAAACTTGTATTAAAATATCAATTTGATATTAAATAATATGTAATATATTATTAGTTCTTAATAGAACTTGACTTATATAAGTCAATTTGGTTCCGTGTACCAATAGAGCTCTTGTTAAGGCCGGGAACGAGGCATTGCATGTCGCTTGGTTCGAAAACAATTTGTTGCACATTAAAAATAAAATGCACAATGCATGCAAATGACTTCAAATTGTCGCACACACATGTGTCGCCGCCCATCAGAGACCAGGCTAGCTTTTGAGCTTCGAGTTCCGAGCTCTGAGCTCCCAGCTCCCAGTTCCCTTCTCAGAGCTCCGAGCTCTCTGTTCCCTGCTCCCTGCTCCCTGCTCCCTGCTCCCTGCTCCCTGCTCCGAGCTCCTGGTACCGCCATCGATACGGTCGAGTTGCTCCGGCAAACTGCAGGTCAATTAGCGACGCCATCTTGCTTATGACTCCAACTAACCAAGGCAGTCAACCCCATCTCCCCGAGCTCCAAGCTCCCTAGTCTCCGCTCTCCGGAGCACCTGGATTCCATAGTCCACGATCAGTGATCAGCTTGCCCCATTTGGATGATCATCCCACTCCCAACACGCGTGACACATTGCCCTTGGTGGGGGTTAATCGTCCGCAACGGAATCGGTGACTTTATTGAAATGAAATGGTCGTGATTTCTGGTTAATGGATATGGTGGCAATCACATTTAAAATTATTCAAAATTATGTAGGAGATTCCTCCTCCCTGACCCCCCAAAAATATCTAATTCCTCCTGTAAAGGTTTGGTTCCAGAATCGTCGCGCCAAGTGGCGTAAAAAGGAGCACACCAAAAAGGGTCCTGGCCGACCGGCGCATAATGCCCAGCCCCAGAGCTGCAGTGGAGCACCCATTCCTCCCTCCGAGCTAAGGGCACGGGAAAGGTGAGTCTAGATACGGGAAAGGATCTCCCTAATATATCTGCCTCCGTCTCATAAACAGAGCCCAGAGGAGCAAACGAATGAGAAAGGCCATTGAGCGGCAGGTTAGGAAGCTCCGGCTCAAGGGCATCGAGGTGGATGTGGAGCGTCTAAAGGCGGATTATCTGGCAGCCCACAAGGATAACTGGTTGGTAGAGGATAAGGAGCTACAGCTGGAGCTGGAGGAGGAACTAGAGAGCTATGAAGATGAGGATCTGCCCATTGATGTGGTGGGCGAGGATCTCAACCACCACCATCATCATCATCATCATCAGGATGTGACTGGTGATAGCCAGGATCATTCCTTTTGCTCCTCCTCTCGAACCTACGCCAAGAGCAGCAGCAGCGAGGCTGAGCCGGAACTGGAACTGAAATTGGAGCCTAGAGATGACCTGGATGTGCCCATTCAGCTGGAGAATCAAGTCTCTGAGGTCACTGCCACCCAGAAGAAGAACCTCTACAACTCACCCTTTAGCATTGAGTCCTTGCTGGGTTCTTAATTCATTTATTTCCTTATTTTTTTTAGAGACTGTCTCTGCTTGATCTAAGCAATTGTTCAAGATTGCATTATCTAAGGACAATCCCCATTTGTGTGTGTGTGTATAAAATTAGGCTAAAGATATGGTGGCTAGCTAAAAGAAACCAACCTTAAACTAAGTGCGAATATATATATATTAACTGTACCCCTTTAAACTTTGACCTCCCCTGTCTTTATTTTTCTGGGGAATGCGATTTTGAGTACGGTTACAGGAAAGCCCCCCAAAAAAATACTTGCAAATGCATTTTAATTTCCAACCAACAAAACTGCCCGTGGGCTTGAGACCCACAAAATAGTAAGAAGTAAGAGGAGGGGCAGGTTAAGGAGTAAAATGCAAGAAATGCATAAGGAAGAGCTGCTCCAGGAGGCGGAGGCAGTGCATCCATCAAGTTCACACGCAGCACACGCACCGTGGAGTGTGGTCAGTTGGTTAGCGAGTAAAAATAATAAGCAGAAAGATAGTTTATAATTAATTTTGATTAATATTATTACAGTTTTACATCTCTAGTACTTTAATTATTTATGTATTTTCGCTTAGATCTATAATATATTTAGATATAATCACTGGAGTATACTAGTTAAGTTTAAGTTTGGCTGTAGTAAGGCTTAAAATGCGATAGGTTTATGATCTCGATTTTTATCGATGCAACATAATACCGATAATTATCGTTGCTGGAAATATTAAGCCTGGCAGATCGTGCCAAGTGCTTGGAATCTCCCAAAGAGCCATCTCCGGATGGCCAAGAGGCAATTTGAAGACCATTGCAGCAGGAACAGAGGGACACGGGGGAAGACAAAGACAGAGACACAGATAGAGACAGAGACAGCGACAAGGACGGCAGGCAGACGGTGAATGTAATACACACATCAGGCAAATAAATTAGAAGGCAACTCCTTCGGCAGAAGCGTCAGCCAGGCCGCGCCCCCCTTTCGCACTTGGAGTTGGACTTGGACTTGGACTTGGAGTTGGACTCGGACCACGGCACAGGTTCAAGGTGCCCTCGGAAAAGGGATCTTTGGGATCTACCTACAAAATGGTGCCGCCACAAAGAGAGATAGAGATACAGAGATAGAGAGAGAGAGAGGGAGAGACAGTTGGCCCAGGTGAGAGTGGCGAGTAATGCAGACAATCCGTCATGCAGGTGTGAATGATTCATTAATTTCTCGCCTTCATACGAATTTTCATTTCAGTTAACATGCAAGCGGAACCGAAACGAGCCTCAAAGAGTTACGCACACAGAGAGAAATCAGTGGGGACTTAATGCATTTTGGGTTTTTATATTTTAGAGAATATTTTATTTAGATTTTAGGTATGTTAAAGTGCTTCAAGTGGGATATCATTCTTATAGATACTTTTAAAGATACTTGTAAGTTAATGAATAAGTATATTTATTATTATTACTATATTAATGAGCTATATATTCTTTAGATATTTTAAATATAGAAAGCTCTTTGTTTTAGATACTTACTTGTAAGTCAACGAAAGAGTATGTTTTTGTAGGGTATTATAAATTCAGTCAGAAGCTTGTAAGAATGTGAAGGAGTCATTTCCGACCCTATAAATCATATATATTCTTGATCAGCATCAACAGGGGAATCTTTCTAGGCATAAGAGAGAGAAACAAAATTTTTATCAATTTTTTTACAATTTTATAAGGGGTTACATCGTTAAAATTTTCAAAAATTGATAAAATTTCAAATTTTACTACATTTTAAATTAGGTACGCAGTTTTATTAACCTTATAAAAACTAGCATAGGACCGCTTTCCGAATTAAAATTAATGCTTTTTTGGCTGAGTTATGAGATTTTTAAAATTTGGTTTGTTGCGATAATAATCATATTTATTTTGTAGATTTAAATACTTAAATTTTGGCTGATTTTCTTACTTAAAATTCATTTACATATATGAAAGTAATATTTTAAAATGCTTAAAGTTAAATAGAAACCTTCAAAACCTTCATTCTTTATATAATTAAATGTCCTGAAGGTACCCCAAAGCATATCTATAAATTTCCTTGATAACATATAGTTTTCTCCTTATTTCTGAATTTATTTGAAAGAGTTTAAGCATAAATTTTCCCAGTGCATGTGGAATCAGTAAAGAGGGTCAGAAGTAGGGAGTTGGAAGCTGGGATGTGGCTTTGCTTGGGCCTTGTGCCCGTGGCGTTGGAGCTGGGACTCCTCGGACTCGGGACTCGGAATTTAACGGCAAGGCGACGTATGCCTGGCAGCTCTCGTGAGGCTCCACCGCCGCCTCCTGCTCCTGCTTCTTGTCCAGCTCCAACTCCAGCTCCAACTCCAACTCCAACTCCAACTCCAGCTCCTTCTGAGCCCGGCTCCAAGCTTAACGTCTTCATTACGCATGGCCACGGTCTCCTCGAGAAAACCAGAAACAGCAAATATATATGAAATTAAAAACAGCAATAAAACAAAAAACAAAACAAAAAAAAAATGGAATACAGAAACTGCGTTTGCCAATTTCGTTTTGCATTTTCAATTTCGTGGCATTTCCTCTTGAAATCTGTGAAACTTTGAGTCTCTTTGGGGAATCTGTTGGGGATTCTCTTGGGGATTCTCTTGGGGATTTGTGAATCCAGCGGGTGGTCGGAGATCGCAGCTGGTGGGGGATTGTCCAGCGGATCGTCGGGCATTAATTAGCTGATGAGTCCAGAGATCAAATGCCAATTAAGCAATCGAAGGGCGCAAAAGGTGAACTAATTGAATTAGCTTTAAATGGGAATTTATAGTGATTTATTTGTATAAAAGCAACAAGAAAAAAGGTTATTTTATAACCTGAAATGCTTTTAAATATTCGAATATTTTTTATAAATAAAAGATAGGTAATAGAAGGTACTTTGAATACCAAATTATCTTTAGAAATTATTCCAAACTTACTCCCTAACTCCCCCCTTTTTAAGCCTTAACAATTAACTCTATTACTGGGCTATAGCTACCATATTCTTCTTACCAATTTCCCCTTAAATTAGCCCTGACCTACGATGGTTAATTCACACAAAACTATATGCTGAGGCCAAGAAGTTCACACGAATTCCGCAAAAAAATACATACTTGAAGAGTTTGAAGTTCGTTGCGGGTCGTAAAAAGCGTTGAATGATCTTTGCCTGCTGCTTTTGGCCGGATCTTAATACAACAACAATTCATATTTTTTATTGCACCTACTTTGGGGCCACAAGAAGAGAACTTAACACAAAAACAGAAAAAAGAAAAAAGAAAGACAGAAAGACAACAAGCAAAGTTGAGACGATCGGTACCGAAATGAAGGCGTTAACCAACTTTAATACATTTATTTGGGCCACAAAAGGCAGCGGCCTGTCCAGGATCGGCAGCAGCAGGAGCAGGAGCAGGAGCAGGAGCAGGCCGGAATCCCGGGACTCATCCCACCGAGAGACTCTGCCATATCTGTCCAAAGTAATAATTATGTTTCACGTTGTTATCCTAATTTACGTGCCCCAGAACAGAGACCTCTAAACAGAAATCCACAGGCTACACAGAACAGAATCACTTGAAGAAAATTTGGTTACTTGCTAAATAATATAAATAATAATATAACTAACTAAAATAATATAACTAGGTTGAAGAGGAATACGTTTTAGCACTTGAAGTTGTATTATTATATTTGTTTTCATACAAGTAATACAAACTTTTAGTTTAAAAGTGTTATATTTTTTACCTTTTTAACAATTTCTTAATAGTTTATTAGAAATCAATTAAGATTTATATGTAAATTGGGACAATGTTTGCTTTGTTGGCTAATATTTTCTTTATATGCTCTCAAAAAGATCTTCAAAATAGGCACTCAAGGACTTTATAAGGATATTTATCGGTATTTGTTTACTTTTATAGGGGTTATGGTTTAGATAATCATAAAAATGATTTGAAAATTTCTATAACAATGAGTTTTATCTATGTATTTTTTATTTAATATTAATTTTTTGGCACACGTTCTTTTTGCAAGTGCCTGGAACCTCAACTGAACCTGAACCCGAACCTGAAGCTTCACCTAAACCCGAACCTCCTCCAGTCACAAACGCTGCCCCGGGGCTAAAAAAATAAGAATAAAGAGAAAAAACTGAAGGTGAAGCTGAAAAACTCAGCCAAAAGTGGGGCTCATCATGGTCCTCGGTCGGCGGCGCATTTCACTGGAAAAATATTAAACACAAAGCGAGATACTGAAAATTGATTTCTCACCTTCGTGCACGTTATGGAAGGTGAGGTGTCCGGCGTCTGTCCGGCAGCCTCTGCTTTATAATTAATTAATACGTAGCCCGAGATGGAGTTGGAGTTGGAGTTGAAGCCGTACATGTATAAATATCCGGATTTGGATATAGCAATTCGTGATTTGCACGCCCGCCGAGACGAGAGAGGCGGCTGCTGCCTCGAAAAACATTTCAATAATCATAATCGCAAAAGGGTTTTGTTTCTCCCACTCCTGCTCCTGCTCCTGCTCCTCCTTGGCCATGGCAGACAGCCTGTCGCACTTGGACTCCTCCTTGGGACACCTCCTTGCGCCCTCCCTTACTCGTAAATTAACATTTATCTGCGAATTTATTGCATCATCGAGAAAAGTTTTCAATTCACTTGGAGTGGAAGCGGAAGGGAAGGGAGCTTGGTCAGAGGAGGAGCTGAGGCTGGAGCTAGAGCTGGATGAGCTAGGAATCCCCCAATGCCCATCCACCTGTTGCTCAATGGAAAATTTATCTGTCATTTCTCTTGCGCCATTTGTCGTGGCTTTTAATTTGCTTTCAAAAAACGAGAAGAGAAGAAAAAACGCAGCTTAGATTTTCCATTTGGAAATCGCTTTTGGTTTCTCTTACTTTATGGTCGAGGTAGATGCACTTTTCCAAAGGGTTTGGGTTCAGTTTGGGGAGAGAGTTAAGGGGGGAAATGTATTTATCACTTAGTTATTTATTTGAATATTACAAATATCTTTGAATTTTTATGAAATGTGTTAGTATTTATCGATATTTTTTATGTGACAATTTTTCCGAAATATCAAATTTTAAAATTTTCATAACTAAGCCAAAAATGGTTTAATTTTAATTCCGAAAACTGTCCTTTACTAGTTTTTATAAGGTTAATAAATCTGCATACTCAGTTTGAAATGTTAAAAAAATTCAAATTTTTGACAATTTTAATGATGTAACCCCTTATAAAATTTCGAAAAAATTGTTAAAAATTTTTTTTTTTGCGGACATGTCTAGATCGATTCAGTTTTTAATGCTGATCAAGATAATATATGATTTATAGGGTCGGAAATGATTCCTTCACTTAGTTTTAAGCTTCTGAATGAAATTTTAATACTATTCTTTAAGCCTATATTATCTATATTTTAATTTATCAATTTTTATAGATAGACCTTCATTTTCACTATTGTGATTACAAATATTCTTTTTTATTAATTCTATTTTTTAGAAATGTTATCGTAACTTTAAATAAACCCGCTTCTTATGGTGAGTGTATAACCTTTTTCGCCTAGAAATAGTATTGATATCCCCCACAAAAGTCAATATACCTGCTCTTTTGTTAATATTGTTTTCTTTCCACTTTTCATTCGTTAATGCCCCCGAATATCCCCCTCATATCCCCCCTTCCTCCATATATACTGAACGTGACATTTTAAAGCTCGCTTTGGCATATAAAAATTTGTATGATATGATTTTTATGGACTTCAAATCGATTTTTTTATGATCATCGTTGGTGCTTTTTATGCGCTCGCAGCGGTTTTATGTGACAGGCCGCGCCAGAGAGGGGGTTAAAGGGTGTTAAAGTTAACCCATTGGTGCCTGCTTTTATGTAATTATGTAATTAGGTGTCGGTCACAAAAATATTGATGCTGCCGCTGCTGTTTCTGTTTCCGCTGACCGTTAGGTGCGTCTGTTCTTATCGAGGCTATGGGATCGATATTGGATCGATCGATATGCCATATGCCATCGAGGTAACAGTCGCAGTCGCAGTCGCAGCCGAAGGAAGAAGCATTCAATATCCGGCCAACTTGGCCACCTGTTGTGCTCCTTTTTCTATGTGCCGCATTTTTAATTTAATTTTTTTCCTCTCCTTCAATATGCAAGCTTAAATTATTTCGTGCGGACTTTGGGCCAACTCCTGCTCCCTGCTCCTGCTCCTGCTCCTGCTCCTGCTCATGTTCATCCTCCCGCTTGCCGGTGATTAATAAAGCCAACACACAACACAACAGCTGGCGGCAACAGCCTGGCCAATTCCCAGTTTTCAGTCCAAGTTAGCCAGTAACTTGCTTACCAGTTCTCCTGCCCGTTCCCGTTGCCATTCGTGAGAAGAGTTGGGTCTCCTCCTGCCTCCAGTCCTCCTCCTCCTCCTCCTCCTCCGACATCAAACTTGCCTTGACTTTCTTTTTTTTTCTCTTCGTTATTAACTAATAATCATTTTTGGTTAGCAACAACTAATTGGCAAGTGTTTACACGTTTTCCATGTTTTCCGGGGCAATTTGGAGCCATCATCTTGGCTTGCTTCGGCTTGAAGTTGTGTTGGATTTGTTATATGTTCCAATTGATATGGTTTTTTAAAGGATTTTAAAGGGAAAATTAAGGGAATAACAAGTTCATTTTTGACTAGAAAATAATAAAGATAGAAGGAAGAAAGTAACACCTTGTTTTATCTAAAACAAAGGATCTCCTTTTGTATTTCATTTTAAAAACAAAGAAGAATATTTGGAACTTTACAAAACGAAGAATCTGTAAAGTCCCTCGTTAGCTGAAAATATTGAAATAGTAAAGCCAAAGAAAGGCTTTTAAATAGACATAGCCTAGGTGCATTAGCAATTGCCAAAGATTAAAGAAATAATCATTTAAAACTAATTAGTTATGCTTTTGTAAATATTTCTTCTTTATTATTACTAAAATTAAACATATTTCAAACTGTACACTTAAGCTAGACTATGTACAAGTATTTCGGAAAGTGTCCAAAGAGTTTTCCTCTCAATTTTCCCACTGTTACTCCAAGGAATTTTTCCCAAGAGAAGTCTTTTCTCACTTCTTGACCACCGCATTTCCGCTGTCTGGCTCTGCTGCTCCCGTTGCTTCCTTTTGGAATATCCTGAGGCGATGATAGGAGCAGGCCACCCGGCAACCGCGAGTGCAAAACTCTCGATCCGCACACATCGATGTGGCCAAACTCTGCTGGACCACGACCAGGACACGGCAGTAGTCGTGGCACATGTAACACTCTGGCCGAGAGCGGCAGAGGAACGGGGGCGTGATCACCGGCTGCGACTGGCGATAGCACAGCTCCCGGCACTGGGCAATCCTCTGGGCACGTCCAAGTCCTGGCTCCGATTTGTCCAAAGAAGGAAGAGATGCGCCCAGCGCACTGCCAGCCAGAGTGGTCACAATGATGATCCTGAGTACTGATGCTAGTGATGCTGCTGCCATGATGTTGCCACTCGTATTTGATAGTTGGATTCAAATAATTGTGTATAGTTTCTTCTACAGAACTCGATGTGTCGCTCGCTTCGCGTTTCCTTGGCTTCTGATTGTCTCTGGTGCAGCGACATGTCCTTTATATATCCCCGGATCCTTTTCATTCACAAAACCAGGAAAAGAGAGAAAACAGCGGGAAAACCCAGGCAGGGACTCACTACCTGGAGCGATCCTTTGGGATCACCATCAGGTAATTGACAACACGTGTGCGCAACGCAACCTTCGAGGCTGATTTTCATGAATGACCAGTTTGGGTGGAAAGCCCCTGGAATTTCCCGCCATTGATGCCCGGCTTTAGGTCACAGTTTCCCCTTCCTTTTGGATTTTTACCTGCGCTCAAGGGTTAAGGTAAGCATCAGCATCCTGGCTCTGGCGCCAGCTTCTTCGCTCCGGTGACAGTTTTTATTATTGCGTAATACCCTCAGGCGATCCAGGGACTTGGGCTAGGGTAAAGCCAGCCCAGACCCGGGCTCGACGAAGCGAGAGTGGACAAACACAGGTTAATTGGGAAAATCATAGGTAAAACCGCACTTAAGAGAGTCCTATTGATAAACGGCAGGATACGCAGGGCAGTATCTGCTGGCAGTTTTTAGTTTACTTAAATATATTCCTTTTAGCTTATGATAAACTAAAATATAAAAGATATGAAACATTATAAAAATTGCTTAAATTATGTATAAACAGGAAAGGAACTCGAAATTTCTATACCCATGCAGTGAGAATTGATCATAACTTAGCCAAAAATGCATCAGTTTCCAATCGGGAAGATGCTTTAAGCTAGTTTTTATTGGACTAACAAAACTGCATATTAAATTAAATATGTTAAAAATTCTTGTCATTCGTGAAAATTTGAAAATTTTAATGATTTAACCCCTTATAAAATTTTCCAAAATTGGTTCAAAAATTTTTTTCTGGCCAACACGGCTAGATCGATCCGGTAGTTGATGCTGATCAAGAATATATATGGTTTATAGGGTCGGAAATACCTCCTTCACTGTGTTTCAAGCTTGTGACTGAAATTATAATACCCTGTAAGGGAATGCAAATAACAAAAATGTCTTAATATTTTTTAGAAACATTTTCCTCTCCCATAGGTTTAAAAATATACATAATATATTTTTGTGCCTTTTAAAGTTCAGTTATCAAATCTAAAAATTACCTTATTGAAACAAAGATTTATGATTTCGTAAAGATTTAATTTTTCTACAATATTGCAGATTAATAATAAAATAAAATATTCATATATTTTATAATTCCCTCTGTATTTTTGAGAATTTTAATAGAAAACTATTTCTTTAAGCAGACTGTCTGGCGTCACCTATGAGTGGTTTTATACATTTTCAAATCTAAAAGTAAAATATAAAATCGCAGTTTCAAAAAAATCCCGCTAGCGGTCGCCCGCAGCATGTCAAATGCGCATACAATAAAATTTCTATCCAACTCCTAGGTGGACTGGGCATTGCGCAGTTTTCCGGGTCCATAGCAGTGCTCCACCTTAGAGTCCCTAGAGTACACAAGCCCGCTGGCAATCGCAGCCTGAATGCAGCCGCCTACATAGCCAATTGAGTTAGCAATGACAGCATTAATAGGATGCGTCCGGCCATGTCGCTGGCCCAGCTGTGTGATCTGACACCCAAGGAGGCGCCCTCATCGCGAGACCTCATTGCCCAGTGAGAAAGCCTGATCAAGAAAAATGCAAAGCCAGGACGGTTATTAAGGCGGCCATATGCTGCTTGTAAAAAAGGTGAGACCATATCCATTATCACAAGCTTTTTCACGTGTGACCAACTCATGTTTCGCTACTTTTACATCGAAGTGTGACCGCTTTGACTTTCAGCTGGTTGCCTGCAGTCATGTGCAACAGCGACGATCAGTAACGATGTGCAGCATTGCAGCATTGACTATCGATTGCTGAATAACCATTCGCAGCTTTGACTATCGATTGCTGGCTTGGAACCATGTGCAGCTTTAACATCCAACGTTTTAGGTTATGGTCAATGCACTCTAAAGCAGACACAGGTTTAGGATAAGCTGGATCATGTCCATGGCGTGCTCGTCACAGCCCGGCCGGCGGCAGTGCAGACCACTTCCCTCCTGCTGCTCATTTATGAGCTGTCCAACACCCCCTCGCTGGCCTATAGCGTGAACAGCGTCCAGGAGGAGAGCCTCGATGGCCAGCATTCGGATGACTCGGGCATCTCGGTCTCTTCGCAGAGCAACAACAACCTTCAGGCCAAGCAGTAGCAGCAGCCGCTCAAGCCGACCGTGGTCACACGCCAGGAGCAGCGTTACATTGCACCCAGCTGCTACAACATGACACCGGAGCCGCCGCAGCAGAAGCTCATCACCAGGATCATTTCCATGCCGCAGCTGAGCGGCCTGCCCTACCAAGGGCGTGATGCAGCGGTTTATGGCCTCCCATGGCAAGCTGGTGCCACCCACATTGGGCATCATCAGCAGGTCAGGGAGCAATCAAAATGGAAGTCAACAGCAACAGCAACACTCTCAAGCTGAACACGCGCACGACGTTGGCCTACTTGGATAACGGCAACTCGCCAAAGGGCATCACCAAGGTCATCCCATTACCGGCGGCCATCAAGCGGGATTTCGAGGGCAGGCCGTTGCGTCGAGGCTGTGTGCCCTTCGAGCAGAAGATCCAGCGGGAGCTGCAGGACCGCAAGTCGCGGGAGTAGGAGCTGAAGCTCCTGTGCAAGATTAAAAGGCAGAACACACTGAAGGCTTCGCTGGACAAGCTGTGAGTACACGTCAAGGCTTTCAAGAATCCTCTTTTAATCTTACGTTTTTTCGTATCCAGCTAGCTAAGCACAGACGACGAGGCCGTTGAGGACTCTGAGGTGGAGCACTGCTATGGACCAATGGCAGCATTAATGGGATGCGTCCGGCCATGTCGCTGGCCCAGCTCTGTGATCTGACGCCCAAGAGGCGCCCTCATCGAGAGGCCTCATTGCCCAGTGGAAAAGCCTGATCAAGAACCGTTATGCAGTGTGCCCAGTTCATTTTCACTACTCTTATATCGAAGTCTGACCGCTTTGACTTTCCGCTGGTTGCCTGCAGCCATGTGCAACAGCGACGATCAGTGACGATGTACGGCATTGCAGCATTGACTATCGATTGCTGCATCGACTATCGATTGCTGCATCTCGGTCTCTTCGCAGAGCAACAGCAACCTCCAGGCCAAGCAGTAGCAGCAGCCTTTCAAGCCGACCGTGGTCACACGCCAGGAGCAGCGTTACATTGGACCCAGCTGCTACAACATGACTCCGGAGCCGCCGCGGCAGAAGCTCATCACCAGGACCATTTTCATGCCGCAGCTGAGTGGCCTGCCCTGCCAAGGGTGTGATGCAGCGGGTTGTGGTCTTCCATGGCAAGCTGGTGACCCCCAATAGTCCCCTGCCGCCCGTCACGCCATTGGGCAAGATCAGCAGCTCAGGGAGCCATCAGAATGGACGTCAGCAGCAACAGCAACACCCTCAAGCTGAACACACGCACGGCGTTTGTATTCCTGGAGAACGGCAACTCGCCAACGGGCGAGACTTGGAGGGCAGGCCGTTGCGACGAGGCTATGTGCCCGTCGAGCAGAAGATCCAGCGGGAGCTGCTGGACCCTAAGTCGCGGGAGTAGGAGCTGAAGCGCCTGCGCAAGATTAAAAGGCAGAACACACTGAAGGCTTCACTGGACAAGCTGTGAGTACACGTCAAGGCTTTCAAGAATCCTCTTATAATATTACGCTTTTTCGTTTCCAGCCAGCTCAGCACAGACGACGAGGCCGATGCGGACGACGATGACGATGAGGACTCTGAGGTAGAGCACTGTTATGGACCCCGGAAAACTGCGCAATGCCCAGTCGACCCAGGAGTTGGATAGAAATGGGCAAGTGTTAGATAACCTACTTAAAGAAGTTTGATTCTCATTGAATTTTCATTCTTATATCAACAGCAACGAACCGGAGATCGTACGCCAATTGAGCCAGCAATGGCAGCATTAATAAGATGCGTCCGGCCAAGTCGCTGGCCCAGCTGTGTGATCTGACACCCAAGGAGGCGCCCTCATTGCCCAGTGGGAAAGCCAGATCAAGAAAAATGCAAAGCCAGGACGGTTATTAAGGCGGCCATATGCTGCTTGTAAAAAAGGTGAGACCATATCCATTATCACAAGCTTTTTCACGTGTGACCAACTCATGTTTCGCTACTTTTACATCGAAGTGTGACCGCTTTGACTTTCAGCTGGTTGCCTGCAGCCATGTGCAACAGCGACGATCAGTGACGATGTGCAGCATTGCAGCATTGACTATCGATTGCTGAATAACCATACGCAGCTTTGACTATCGATTGCTGGCATGGAACCATGTGCAGCTTTGACATCCAACGTTTTAGGTTATGGTGAATGCACTCAGGAGCAGACACAGGTTTAGGATAAGCTGGATCATGTCCAGGTCGTGCTGGTCACAGCCCGGCCGGCGGCAGTGCAGACCACTACTCTCCTGCTGCCCATTGATGAGCTCTCCAATACACCCTCGACGGCCTCTAGCGTGAACAGCGCCAAGGTGAAGTTCCTCGATGATCCACAGTCGGATGACTCGGGCATCTCGGCCTCCTCGGAGAGCAACAACAACCTCCAAGACAAGCAGCAGCAGCCGCTCAAGCTGACCGTGGTCACCCGCAAGGAACAGCGTTACATTGGACCCAACTGCTCCAACATGACACCGGAGCCGCCGCTGCAGACCAGAACCATTTCCATGCCGCAGCTGAGCGGCCTGCCCTACCAAGGGCGTGATGCAGCGGTTTATGGCCTCCCATGGCAAGCTGGTGCCACCCACATTGGGCATCATCAGCAGGTCAGGGAGCAATCAGAATGGAAGTCAACAGCAACAGCAACACTCTCAAGCTGAACACGCGCACGACGTTGGCCTACTTGGATAACGGCAACTCGCCAAAGGGCATCACCAAGGTCATCCCATTACCGGCGGCCATCAAGCGGGATTTCGAGGGCAGGCCGTTGCGTCGAGGCTGTGTGCCCTTCGAGCAGAAGATCCAGCGGGAGCTGCAGGACCGCAAGTCGCGGGAGTAGGAGCTGAAGCTCCTGTGCAAGATTAAAAGGCAGAACACACTGAAGGCTTCGCTGGACAAGCTGTGAGTACACGTCAAGGCTTTCAAGAATCCTCTTTTAATCTTACGTTTTTTCGTATCCAGCTAGCTAAGCACAGACGACGAGGCCGTTGAGGACTCTGAGGTGGAGCACTGCTATGGACCAATGGCAGCATTAATGGGATGCGTCCGGCCATGTCGCTGGCCCAGCTCTGTGATCTGACGCCCAAGAGGCGCCCTCATCGAGAGGCCTCATTGCCCAGTGGAAAAGCCTGATCAAGAACCGTTATGCAGTGTGCCCAGTTCATTTTCACTACTCTTATATCGAAGTCTGACCGCTTTGACTTTCCGCTGGTTGCCTGCAGCCATGTGCAACAGCGACGATCAGTGACGATGTACGGCATTGCAGCATTGACTATCGATTGCTGCATCTCGGTCTCTTCGCAGAGCAACAGCAACCTCCAGGCCAAGCAGTAGCAGCAGCCTTTCAAGCCGACCGTGGTCACACGCCAGGAGCAGCGTTACATTGGACCCAGCTGCTACAACATGACTCCGGAGCCGCCGCGGCAGAAGCTCATCACCAGGACCATTTTCATGCCGCAGCTGAGTGGCCTGCCCTGCCAAGGGTGTGATGCAGCGGGTTGTGGTCTTCCATGGCAAGCTGGTGACCCCCAATAGTCCCCTGCCGCCCGTCACGCCATTGGGCAAGATCAGCAGCTCAGGGAGCCATCAGAATGGACGTCAGCAGCAACAGCAACACCCTCAAGCTGAACACACGCACGGCGTTTGTATTCCTGGAGAACGGCAACTCGCCAACGGGCGAGACTTGGAGGGCAGGCCGTTGCGACGAGGCTATGTGCCCGTCGAGCAGAAGATCCAGCGGGAGCTGCTGGACCCTAAGTCGCGGGAGTAGGAGCTGAAGCGCCTGCGCAAGATTAAAAGGCAGAACACACTGAAGGCTTCACTGGACAAGCTGTGAGTACACGTCAAGGCTTTCAAGAATCCTCTTATAATATTACGCTTTTTCGTTTCCAGCCAGCTCAGCACAGACGACGAGGCCGATGCGGACGACGATGACGATGAGGACTCTGAGGTGGAGCACTGCTATGGATCCGGAAAACTGCGCAATGCTTAGTCCACCCAGGAGTTGGATAGAAATGGGCAAGTGTTAGATAACCTACTTAAAGAAGTTTGATTCTCATTGAATTTTCATTCTTATATCAACAGCAACGAACCGGAGATCGTACGCCAATGGAGCCAGCAATGGCAGCATTAATAAGATGCGTCCGGCCAAGTCGCTGGCCCAGCTGTGTGATCTGACACCCAAGGAGGCGCCCTCATCGCGAGACCTCATTGCCCAGTGAGAAAGCCTGATCAAGAAAAATGCAAAGCCAGGACGGTTATTAAGGCGGCCATATACTGCTTGTAAAAAAGGTGAGTCCATATCCATTATCACAAGCTTTTTCACGTGTGACCAACTCATGTTTCGCTACTTTTACATCGAAGTGTGACCGCTTTGACTTTCAGCTGGTTGCCTGCAGCCATGTGCAACAGCGACGATCAGTGACGATGTGACGATCTGCAGCATTGACTATCGATTGCTGAATAACCATACGCAGCTTTGACTATCGATTGCTGGCATGGAACCATGTGCAGCTTTGACATCCAACGTTTTAGGTTATGGTGAATGCACTCAGGAGCAGACACAGGTTTAGGATAAGCTGGATCATGTCCAGGTCGTGCTGGTCACAGCCCGGCCGGCGGCAGTGCAGACCACTACTCTCCTGCTGCCCATTGATGAGCTCTCCAATACACCCTCGATGGCCTCTAGCGTGAACAGCGCCAAGGTGAAGTTCCTCGATGATCCACAGTCGAATGACTCTGGCATCTCGGCCTCCTCGGAGAGCAACAACAACCTCCAAGCCAAGCAGCAGCAGCCGCTCAAGCTGACTGTGGTCACCCGCCAGGAACAGCGTTACATTGGACCCAACTGCTCCAACATGACACCGGAGCCGCCGCTGCAGACCAGAACCATTTCCATGCCGCAGCTGAGCGGCCTGCCCTACCAAAGGCGTGATTCAGCGGCTTATAGCCTCCCATGGCAAGCTGGTGACACCCAATATTCCCCTGCGGGACTCGGAGGGCAGGCCTTTGCGTCGAGGCTATGTGCCCGTCTAGCGGAAGATCCAGCGGGAGCTTCAGGACCTCAAGTCGCGCGAGACGGGCAGGCAGAACACACTGAAGGCTTCGCTGGACAAGCTGTGAGTACAAGACAAGGCTTTAAAAAATCGTCCTCTTATCATCTTACGTTTTTTACGTTTCCAGCCAGCTCAGCACAGACGAGGCCGATACGGACGACGATGACGATGAGGACTCTGAGGTGGAGCACTGTTATGGACCCCGGAAATCTGCGCAATGCCCAGTCGACCCAGGAGTTGGATAGAAATGGGCAAGTGTTAGATAACCTACTTAAAGAAGTTTGATTCTCATTGAATTTTCATTCTTATATCAACAGCAACGAACCGGAGATCGTACCCAAGCCCGCTGGCAATAACAGCCTGAATGCAGCCGCCTACATAGCCAATGGAGCCAGCAATGGCAGCATTAATGGGATGCGTCCGGCCATGTCGCTGGCCCAGCTCTGTGATCTGACGGCTGAGGAGGCGCCCTCATCGCGAGACCTTATTGCCCAATGGGAAACCCTGATCAAGTCCAAGCAGGCGCATCGCGAGGCCCAATTGCCCAGTGGGAAAGCCTGATCAAGAAGAATGCCGAGCACGGAACGGTTATTGAGGCGGTAATCTAAAAGGACGAACGGAAGAGATTAGCAGAATCGTCTTTCCCTCCGGAAAACAACACATCAATCCACCAAGTTACTATTGTAATGGCCACTCTTGAGACCAATCCTAAGTCCGACTCCCGAATATCTTCTCCACACAAAGCGAGAGGTGTATATACACAAATTAATCTAAACGCATTAAGAACTTCAAATAAAAATATTGAATTTGATTTATTTTCGTTGTTTTTGTTATTTAAAATTGTTCTTGTGAAAGAGTCATTTCTTGTTCTTGTTTTTGTTGTTGTTGTTGTTGTTCGCAAAATCCGCCTTTCGATTTGGTCGCTTTCAGTACAAAATTTTAAATTTCTGTGTCTGGAGTACCAGGCGAACAGAAATCGCAGAAAGTAGATTCACTTTAGTACAAAAGCTTCAAATTAGAGTTGTCCGTTTAGCTATTTTCTAGCTAGGTTTAAGCATTGAGCTTAAAGCTCTAAGCTCTGCTACAACATAGCTAAACGGACAACTCTAATTTGAAGCTTTTGTACTAAAGTGAATCTACTTTCTGCGATTTCTGTTCGCCTGGTACTCCAGACCCAGAAATTTAAAATTTTGTACTGAAAGCGACCAAATCGAAAGGCGGATTTTGCGAACAACAACAACAACAAGAACAACAAACGACTCTTTTACAACAAGAACAATTTTAAATAACAAGAACAACGAAAATAAATCAAATTCAATATTTTTATTTGAAGTTCTTAAGGCGGTTAGATTAATTTGTTCATAAGCATCTCTCGCTTTGTGTGGAGAAGATAATCGGGAGTCGGACTTAGGATTGGTATCAAGAGTGGAGATTACAATAATAATTTGGTGGATTGATGTGTTGTTTTTCGGAGGGAAAGACGACTCTGCTAACCTCTTCCGTTCGTCCTCTTAGATTACCGCCTCCACAACCGTTCTGTTCTCGGCATTCTTCTTGATCAGGCTTTCCCACTGGGCAATTGGGCCTCGCGATGCGCCTGCTTGGACTTGATCAGGGTTTCCCATTGGGCAATAAGGTCTCGCGATGAGGGCGCCTCCTCAGCCGTCAGATCACAGAGCTGGGCCAGCGACATGGCCGGACGCATCCCATTAATGCTGCCATTGCTGGCTCCATTGGCTATGTAGGCGGCTGCATTTAGGCTGCGATTGCCAGCGGGCTTGTGTGCGATCTCCGGTTCGTTGCTGTTGATATAGAATGAAAATTCAATGAGAATCAAACTTCTTTAAGTAGGTTATCTAACACTTGCCCATTTCTATCCAACTCCTGGGTGGACTAAGCATTGCGCAGTTTTCCGGATCCATAGCAGTGCTCCACCTCAGAGTGCTGAGTTGGCTGGAGAGGAAAAATGTAAGATGATAAGAGTACGATTCTTAAAAGCCTTGTCCTGTATTCGCAGCTTGTCCAGCGATGCCTTCAGTGTTGTCTGCCTGATGCTGTTGCTGTTCTGACTTCCATTCTGATTGGTCCCGGAGCTGGTGATGTTGCCCAATGGCGAGGCGGCGGCAGGAGTATATTGGGTGTCACAAGCTTGCCATGGAAGGCAATAACCCGCTGCATCATGCCCTTGCTAGAGGCACCACCTAAGGCAAACTAACGCTTCTGGGGCAGGCCACCGAAATGGTCCTGGTAACTAAGCTTCTGCTGCGGTGGCTCCGGTGTCATGTTGTAGCAGTTGTGTTGCTCTGCGAGGAGGCCGAGATGCCAGAGTCATCCGAATGCTGGCCATCGAGGCTCTCCTCCTTGGCGCTGTTCACGCTAGAGGCCAGCGAGGGTGTGTTGGATAGCTCATCAATGGGCAGCAGGAGAGTAGTGGTCTGCACTGCCGCCGGCCGGGCTGTGACTAGCACGCCCTGGACATGATCCAGCTTATCCCGATCCTGTAGCTGCTTTTGAGTGCATTCACCATAGCCCAAAACAAAGCAGTGCTCCACCTCAGAGTCCTCATCGTCATCGTCGTCCGCATCGGCCTCGTCTGTGCTGAGCTGGCTGGAAACGTAAAAAAGGTAAGATGATAAGAGGACGATTCTTTAAAGCCTTGTCTTGTACTCACAGCTTGTCCAGCGAAGCCTTCAGTGTGTTCTGCCTGCCCGTCTCGCGCGACTTGAGGTCCTGAAGCTCCCGCTGGATCTTCCGCTAGACGGCCACATAGCCTCGACGCAAAGGCCTGCCCTCCGAGTCCCGCAGGGGAATATTGGGTGTCACCAGCTTGCCATGGGAGGCTATAAGCCGCTGAATCACGCCATTGGTAGGGCAGGCCGCTCAGCTGCGGCATGGAAATGGTTCTGGTCTGCAGCGGCGGCTCCGGTGTCATGTTGGAGCAGTTGGGTCCAATGTAACGCTGTTCCTGGCGGGTGACCACAGTCAGCTTGAGCGGCTGCTGCTGCTTGGCTTGGAGGTTGTTGTTGCTCTCCGAGGAGGCCGAGATGCCAGAGTCATTCGACTGTGGATCATCGAGGAACTTCACCTTGGCGCTGTTCACGCTAGAGGCCATCGAGGGTGTATTGGAGAGCTCATCAATGGGCAGCAGGAGAGTAGTGGTCTGCACTGCCGCCGGCCGGGCTGTGACCAGCACGACCTGGACATGATCCAGCTTATCCTAAACCTGTGTCTGCTCCTGAGTGCATTCACCATAACCTAAAACGTTGGATGTCAAAGCTGCACATGGTTCCATGCCAGCAATCGATAGTCAAAGCTGCGTATGGTTATTCAGCAATCGATAGTCAATGCTGCAATGCTGCACATCGTCACTGATCGTCGCTGTTGCACATGGCTGCAGGCAACCAGCTGAAAGTCAAAGCGGTCACACTTCGATGTAAAAGTAGCGAAACATGAGTTGGTCACACGTGAAAAAGCTTGTGATAATGGATATGGACTCACCTTTTTTACAAGCAGTATATGGCCGCCTTAATAACCGTCCTGGCTTTGCATTTTTCTTGATCAGGCTTTCTCACTGGGCAATGAGGTCTCGCGATGAGGGCGCCTCCTTGGGTGTCAGATCACACAGCTGGGCCAGCGACTTGGCCGGACGCATCTTATTAATGCTGCCATTGCTGGCTCCATTGGCGTACGATCTCCGGTTCGTTGCTGTTGATATAAGAATGAAAATTCAATGAGAATCAAACTTCTTTAAGTAGGTTATCTAACACTTGCCCATTTCTATCCAACTCCTGGGTGGACTAAGCATTGCGCAGTTTTCCGGATCCATAGCAGTGCTCCACCTCAGAGTGCTGAGTTGGCTGGAGAGGAAAACTGTAAGATGATAAGAGTACGATTCTTAAAAGCCTTGTCCTGTACTCGCAGCTTGTCCAGGGAAGCCTTCAGTGTTGTCTGCCTGTTGCTGGTGTTGCTGTTGCTGTTCTGACTTCCATTCTGATTGGTCCCGGAGCTGGTGATGTTGCCCAATGGCGAGGCGGCGGCAGGAGTATATTGGGTGTCACAAGCTTGCCATGGAAGGCAATAACCCGCTGCATCATGCCCTTGCTAGAGGCACCACCTAAGGCAAACTAACGCTTCTGGGGCAGGCCACCGAAATGGTCCTGGTAACTAAGCTTCTGCTGCGGTGGCTCCGGTGTCATGTTGTAGCAGTTGTGTTGCTCTGCGAGGAGGCCGAGATGCCAGAGTCATCCGAATGCTGGCCATCGAGGCTCTCCTCCTTGGCGCTGTTCACGCTAGAGGCCAGCGAGGGTGTGTTGGATAGCTCATCAATGGGCAGCAGGAGAGTAGTGGTCTGCACTGCCGCCGGCCGGGCTGTGACTAGCACGCCCTGGACATGATCCAGCTTATCCCGATCCTGTAGCTGCTTTTGAGTGCATTCACCATAGCCCAAAACAAAGCAGTGCTCCACCTCAGAGTCCTCATCGTCATCGTCGTCCGCATCGGCCTCGTCTGTGCTGAGCTGGCTGGAAACGTAAAAAAGGTAAGATGATAAGAGGACGATTCTTTAAAGCCTTGTCTTGTACTCACAGCTTGTCCAGCGAAGCCTTCAGTGTGTTCTGCCTGCCCGTCTCGCGCGACTTGAGGTCCTGAAGCTCCCGCTGGATCTTCCGCTAGACGGGCACATAGCCTCGACGCAAAGGCCTGCCCTCCGAGTCCCGCAGGGGAATATTGGGTGTCACCAGCTTGCCATGGGAGGCTATAAGCCGCTGAATCACGCCATTGGTAGGGCAGGCCGCTCAGCTGCGGCATGGAAATGGTTCTGGTCTGCAGCGGCGGCTCCGGTGTCATGTTGGAGCAGTTGGGTCCAATGTAACGCTGTTCCTGGCGGGTGACCACAGTCAGCTTGAGCGGCTGCTGCTGCTTGGCTTGGAGGTTGTTGTTGCTCTCCGAGGAGGCCGAGATGCCAGAGTCATTCGACTGTGGATCATCGAGGAACTTCACCTTGGCGCTGTTCACGCTAGAGGCCATCGAGGGTGTATTGGAGAGCTCATCAATGGGCAGCAGGAGAGTAGTGGTCTGCACTGCCGCCGGCCGGGCTGTGACCAGCACGACCTGGACATGATCCAGCTTATCCTAAACCTGTGTCTGCTCCTGAGTGCATTCACCATAACCTAAAACGTTGGATGTCAAAGCTGCACATGGTTCCATGCCAGCAATCGATAGTCAAAGCTGCGTATGGTTATTCAGCAATCGATAGTCAATGCTGCAATGCTGCACATCGTCACTGATCGTCGCTGTTGCACATGGCTGCAGGCAACCAGCTGAAAGTCAAAGCGGTCACACTTCGATGTAAAAGTAGCGAAACATGAGTTGGTCACACGTGAAAAAGCTTGTGATAATGGATATGGACTCACCTTTTTTACAAGCAGTATATGGCCGCCTTAATAACCGTCCTGGCTTTGCATTTTTCTTGATCAGGCTTTCTCACTGGGCAATGAGGTCTCGCGATGAGGGCGCCTCCTTGGGTGTCAGATCACACAGCTGGGCCAGCGACTTGGCCGGACGCATCTTATTAATGCTGCCATTGCTGGCTCCATTGGCGTACGATCTCCGGTTCGTTGCTGTTGATATAAGAATGAAAATTCAATGAGAATCAAACTTCTTTAAGTAGGTTATCTAACACTTGCCCATTTCTATCCAACTCCTGGGTGGACTAAGCATTGCGCAGTTTTCCGGATCCATAGCAGTGCTCCACCTCAGAGTGCTGAGTTGGCTGGAGAGGAAAACTGTAAGATGATAAGAGTACGATTCTTAAAAGCCTTGTCCTGTACTCGCAGCTTGTCCAGGGAAGCCTTCAGTGTTGTCTGCCTGTTGCTGGTGTTGCTGTTGCTGTTCTGACTTCCATTCTGATTGGTCCCGGAGCTGGTGATGTTGCCCAATGGCGAGGCGGCGGCAGGAGTATATTGGGTGTCACAAGCTTGCCATGGAAGGCAATAACCCGCTGCATCATGCCCTTGCTAGAGGCACCACCTAAGGCAAACTAACGCTTCTGGGGCAGGCCACCGAAATGGTCCTGGTAACTAAGCTTCTGCTGCGGTGGCTCCGGTGTCATGTTGTAGCAGTTGTGTTGCTCTGCGAGGAGGCCGAGATGCCAGAGTCATCCGAATGCTGGCCATCGAGGCTCTCCTCCTTGGCGCTGTTCACGCTAGAGGCCAGCGAGGGTGTGTTGGATAGCTCATCAATGGGCAGCAGGAGAGTAGTGGTCTGCACTGCCGCCGGCCGGGCTGTGACTAGCACGCCCTGGACATGATCCAGCTTATCCCGATCCTGTAGCTGCTTTTGAGTGCATTCACCATAGCCCAAAACAAAGCAGTGCTCCACCTCAGAGTCCTCATCGTCATCGTCGTCCGCATCGGCCTCGTCTGTGCTGAGCTGGCTGGAAACGTAAAAAACGTAAGATGATAAGAGGACGATTCTTTAAAGCCTTGTCTTGTACTCACAGCTTGTACAGCGAAGCCTTCAGTGTGTTCTGCCTGCCCGTCTCGCGCGACTTGAGGTCCTGAAGCTCCCGCTGGATCTTCCGCTAGACGGGCACATAGCCTCGACGCAAAGGCCTGCCCTCCGAGTCCCGCAGGGGAATATTGGGTGTCACCAGCTTGCCATGGGAGGCTATAAGCCGCTGAATCACGCCCTTGGTAGGGCAGGCCGCTCAGCTGCGGCATGGAAATGGTTCTGGTCTGCAGCGGCGGCTCCGGTGTCATGTTGGAGCAGTTGGGTCCAATGTAACGCTGTTCCTGGCGGGTGACCACAGTCAGCTTGAGCGGCTGCTGCTGCTTGGCTTCGAGGTTGTTGTTGCTCTGCGAGGAGGCCGAGATGCCAGAGTCATTCGACTGTGGATCATCGAGGAACTTCACCTTGGCGCTGTTCACGCTAGAGGCCAGCAAGGGTGTATTGGAGAGCTCCTCAATGGGCAGCAGGAGAGTAGTGGTCTGCACTGCCGCCGGCCGGGCTGTGACTAGCACGCCCTGGACATGATCCAGCTTATCCTAAACCTGTGTCTGCTCCTGAGTGCATTCACCATAACCTAAAACGTTGGATGTCAAAGCTGCACATGGTTCCATGCCAGCAATCGATAGTCAAAGCTGCGTATGGTTATTCAGCAATCGATAGTCAATGCTGCAATGCTGCACATCGTCACTGATCGTCGCTGTTGCACATGGCTGCAGGCAACCAGCTGAAAGTCAAAGCGGTCACACTTCGATGTAAAAGTAGCGAAACATGAGTTGGTCACACGTGAAAAAGCTTGTGATAATGGATATGGACTCACCTTTTTTACAAGCAGTATATGGCCGCCTTAATAACCGTCCTGGCTTTGCATTTTTCTTGATCAGGCTTTCTCACTGGGCAATGAGGTCTCGCGATGAGGGCGCCTCCTTGGGTGTCAGATCACACAGCTGGGCCAGCGACTTGGCCGGACGCATCTTATTAATGCTGCCATTGCTGGCTCCATTGGCGTACGATCTCCGGTTCGTTGCTGTTGATATAAGAATGAAAATTCAATAAGAATCAAACTTCTTTAAGTAGGTTATCTAACACTTGCCCATTTCTATCCAACTCCTGGGTGGACTAAGCATTGCGCAGTTTTCCGGATCCATAGCAGTGCTCCACCTCAGAGTGCTGAGTTGGCTGGAGAGGAAAACTGTAAGATGATAAGAGTACGATTCTTAAAAGCCTTGTCCTGTACTCGCAGCTTGTCCAGCGATGCCTTCAGTGTTGTCTGCCTGATGCTGTTGCTGTTCTGACTTCCATTCTGATTGGTCCCGGAGCTGGTGATGTTGCCCAATGGCGAGGCGGCGGCAGGAGTATATTGGGTGTCACAAGCTTGCCATGGAAGGCAATAACCCGCTGCATCATGCCCTTGCTAGAGGCACCACCTAAGGCAAACTAACGCTTCTGGGGCAGGCCACCGAAATGGTCCTGGTAACTAAGCTTCTGCTGCGGTGGCTCCGGTGTCATGTTGTAGCAGTTGTGTTGCTCTGCGAGGAGGCCGAGATGCCAGAGTCATCCGAATGCTGGCCATCGAGGCTCTCCAGCTTGGTGCTGTTCACGCTAGAGGCCAGCGAGGGTGTGTTGGATAGCTCATCAATGGGCAGCAGGAGAGTAGTGGTCTGCACTGCCGCCGGCCGGGCTGTGACTAGCACGCCCTGGACATGATCCAGCTTATCCCGATCCTGTAGCTGCTTTTGAGTGCATTCACCATAGCCCAAAACAAAGCAGTGCTCCACCCCAGAGTCCTCATCGTCATCGTCGTCCGCATCGGCCTCGTCTGTGCTGAGCTGGCTGGAAACGTAAAAAACGTAAGATGATAAGAGGACGATTCTTTAAAGCCTTGTCTTGTACTCACAGCTTGTCCAGCGAAGCCTTCAGTGTGTTCTGCCTGCCCGTCTCGCGCGACTTGAGGTCCTGAAGCTCCCGCTGGATCTTCCGCTAGACGGGCACATAGCCTCGACGCAAAGGCCTGCCCTCCGAGTCCCGCAGGGGAATATTGGGTGTCACCAGCTTGCCATGGGAGGCTATAAGCCGCTGAATCACGCCCTTGGTAGGGCAGGCCGCTCAGCTGCGGCATGCAAATGGTTCTGGTCTGCAGCGGCGGCTCCGGTGTCATGTTGGAGCAGTTGGGTCCAATCTAACGCTGTTCCTGGCCATCGAGGGTGTATTGGAGAGCTCATCAATGAGCAGCAGGAGAGTAGTGGTCTGCACTGCCGCCGGCCGGGCTGTGACCAGCACGTCCTGGACATGATCCAGCTTATCCCGATCCTGTAGCTGCTTTTGAGTGCATTCACCATAACCTAAAACGTTGGATGTCAAAGCTGCACATGGTTCCATGCCAGCAATCGATAGTCAAAGCTGCGTATGGTTATTCAGCAATCGATAGTCAATGCTGCAATGCTGCACATCCTCACTGATCGTCGCTGTTGCACATGGCTGCAGGCAACCAGCTGAAAGTCAAAGCGGTCACACTTCGATGTAAAAGTAGCGAAACATGAGTTGCCCACACTTGAAAAAGCTTGTGATAATGGATATGGTCTCACCTTTTTACTGTCCTGGCTTGGCATTTTTTTTTATCAGGGTTTCCCACTGGGCAATAAGGTCTCGCGATGAGGGCGCCTCCTCAGGCGTCAGATCACAGAGCTGGGCCAGCGACATGGCCGGACGCATCCCATTAATGCTGCCATTGCTAACTCCATTGGCTATGTAGGCGGCTGCATTCAGGCTGCGATTGCCAGCGGGCTTGTGTAAGAGGATTCTTGAAAGCCTTGACAAATACTCACAGCTTGTCCTGTTAATCTTGCGCAGGCGCTTCAGCTCCGTCTCGCGCGACTT
Organism: Drosophila serrata; assembly: GCF_035046125.1. Taxonomy (NCBI): domain Eukaryota; kingdom Metazoa; phylum Arthropoda; class Insecta; order Diptera; family Drosophilidae; genus Drosophila; species Drosophila serrata. The sequence continues at coordinate 6,115,774 of NW_028257174.1, read as the reverse complement.
GACCTTCCTGCGTCGCGTCGTGCAGCTCACGCTGGATCTTCTGCCCGACGGGCAGATAGCCTCGATGCAACGGCCTGCCCTCCGAGTCTCGCTCGATGGCTGTCGGTGATAGGGTGACCGTGGTAATGCCCGTTGGCCAGCGCCGTGCGTGTGTTCAGCTTGAGGGTGTTGCTGTTGCTGCTGTTGTTATTGTTGTTTCTACTCTGATTTTCAATTGATTGGTTCAGCAGCTGGTGATGTTGCCCAATGCGGCAGCGGACTATTGACTATCAGCTGCCTGCCATGGGAGGCAATAAACCGCTGCATCACGCCCTTGGTAGAGGCACTACCGAAGGCAAACTGACGTTTCTGGGGCAGGCCGCTGCCGGAGTGGAAATGGTCCTGGTGAGGAGCTGCGGCGGCTCCGGTGTCATGTTGTAGCAGTTGGGTCCAATGTAAGGCTGCTCCTGGCGTGTGACCACGGTCAGCGGCTGCTGCTGCTGCTTGGCCTGGAGGTTGTTGTTGCTCTGCGAGGAGGCCGAGATGCCCGAGTCATCCGAATGCTGGCCATTGAGGCTCTCCTCCTTGGCGCTGTTGACGCTAGAGGCCAGCGAGGGTGTGTTGGATAGCTCATCAATGGGCAGCAGGAGCGAAGTGGTCTGCACTGCCGACGGCTGGGCTGTGACCAGCACGCCTTGGACATTATCCAGCTCATCCTGATCCTGTAGCTGCTCTTGAGTGCATTCACCATAACCTAAAACGTGGGATGTCAAAGCTGCACATGGTCCCATCACAATAGCTGATCGTCAAAAAAGTTGTGAAAAAAGACGCATTTTCGGTATTAAAGTATTGAAAACTATCTGGTCACGCAACAAAAAGCTTGTGGTATAATGGTGGAAATAGTAGCTGGTCACACTGCAAAAATTTTCGTATATAGAGCTGACAAACCAGCTATTTTATATCTAGATTTAAGCTCCGAGTTTTAAGCTCTAAGCTTTAGATCTGCTACAATATAGCTAAACGGACAACTCTAATTTGCATCTCGTACACTAAAATTAATCCGCTTTCTGCGGTTTCTGTTCACCTGGTATTTCAGATTCAGAAATGAAAGAATTTTAACTGAAAATGATCGAAGGCTTGTTGTTGCCTACAACAACAACAACAAACTTTACAAAAACAATTTTACTACTGCAAAAACAAGAACTATAATAATTTTACAAAAACAAGCCAATTTACCAGCTGAAAAAAATCCCAAAAAGTAAAAGTATTCCGTTTTTTGTCTAACTTTGGTTATAATTTTATTCATTAGCTTAAAGTTGTTCTTGTTTTTTTTTCACACTGCCATGCGCTCTCTCCTTTAATTCAGATACACTTGTATCCCTACTTTTCAAATTATCTTACTGTTCTGCTTGCCGACAGCTTTAGCTTTTTGCATTTTCACATCTTGGTTGGTTTTGTTTTTGTTTTTCATTTTTAAACATAGATTGAGAAATTATTTATAACTGTATATGTATGTTATGCGTAATTATATATTATTAAACATGTAGTATAATTTATGTGTAGCATACAAAAAAAATAGCTAAAAAAAAATAAACAAAAATGCCAGAGAACCGCGACGGTGTCCGGATGATATAGTTTATATCCTATGTGTGTGTTTTGTGTACAACGAAAAGATGCCACCGTCAGTATCCTAGGTCTTGGTCTTGGCTTGGGTTTGGGTTTGGGTTCGGGTCTCGTTCTCCTACTGCTTCTCCTTTCTGTATCCTCCTCCATCCATCCGCTCACTGTGGCTTCTGGTTCTTTGGTGGTGCTTGGTGCTGCTGTTGCTGGGCCTGCTGCTGCTGCGTCTCGTACCGCTGACGCAGGGCAGTCAGGGCGCTCAGTAGCCGGCTATTGGCCGCGTCCAGCGCCGCTATCTGCTGGCCCTGCTCCTCGATGACGCGCTGCTTGTGCGACAGCGCCAGGGACATCTTTAGCTGCTCGCGTCGCAGCTCCTCCTCCATGGTGATGAGTCTGCGGGATGAATGCAGGTAACTTTTGATTAATACATCCATTGAAGGACTTCCAGAGAAGAGAGACAACAACTGGTTAGATCCTCACCTGTCGATAATGCTGCGCATCGTGGACTCCGACTGCAGGCTGAGGTTGTTGGAGCCATTGCTACCGGCGGCGCTTCCCGTCTGACGCTGCAGGCCGAAGAGCTCGTCGCGCACCTCCGCCTCGTCGCGGTCGAGGGTGTGACGCAACGTGTCTAGCGTCTGCTGCAGCAGCTGTATTTCTCCGTTCTGGTCGTAGCCGCCTTTGCCGAGTCCTTGCTCTGTGGAACCGCCGTTCCCAGCTCCGCCGTCTCCTCCTCCTCCGCCGCTGCTGCCACCGCTACTGCGCAACTGCCGGCGTCGCTTGCCCTCCTGCAACTGGTTGCAGTGACCTGGAAAACCAATTAAAGTAATGTAAGTAAAGTAAGCCAAGAAGAAGAATTCCACAAACTCACCCTCCGTGTCCGTGCTGCTGTCGGACAGCGTGCGCGCCGAATCCAGGCTGAGTCGCCTCTGGGCCGCCGATGTGGCCGATCCCACGCTGCCGGCCGCACTGCCGGCATACTGCTTCAGCTCCAGTTCACGCTCCCGCTGCTGTTGCTGCAGCTGCTGCTGGTGCTGCTGCTGGGTATGCTGCTGGTGGTGCCCACCGACATAGCCCACGTTGCCGCTGCTGCCGCCATAGCCGCTGCCGTAGACATCCTCCCGCTTCAACGGACCATTCAGGCGTCCATAGGCACTGCCGTTACCGTTGCCATTGCCGCTCTTGCCCAGATTCGAGGTGGAGGCCGAGGCCGAGGTGGAGGAACTGCTGCCGCCGCTGAGCGATCGCTGTGCCTCCAGCTTGCCGGATATTCCAGCTCCTGCCGCTGCCGCAGCTGCATAGCTGTAGTAGTTATCCGCCGATAGCTGCTCATCCGAGGAGCTGGGCGTCAGTGTGGCCGCATCCAGGGTTCCTCCACTGTTGAGGAATGCCGCTCTGGCGGCCACCAAACCGCCTCCAATGGGCTTCAACCGGCTGCCAATCTGCTGCTGCAGCTGCTGGTAGGAGAGGGCTGAGGAACCGCCGCCGCTGCCGCCGCCCGTTTGGGGCTGCAGCTGATAGGAGGGATTCTTGAAGGCTAGCGGTGCATTGGGTCCGCTGGCCATCGCTGCCTTCAGCTGGCTGCCTACGGGACTGGATGACTGCGAGGGCGAGGGATTGGTAGAGATGCTCTGATAGCCGGAGCTGCAGTGGCTGCTCTTTGCCGATAGCTGCTCCTTGCCGCCGGCGCCTGGTTTGAGGTGTTGTCCTTGTCCTTGTCCCTGTCCCTGCTGCTGCTGCTGGCTCTGGATCTGGCTTTGCCCCTGGCTGTGGCCATGGTGATGATGATGACTGCCTGGGTCCGCCACATCGTGCTCCTCGGCATACTTGAATAGATCGTCGAGATCCTCCAGGTTCTTGGGCATATTCGAGTTGGGATTGAGGTTGTTGTTGCGCGCATAGCCGCCCGAATGATCAGGTATTCCCAGATTCAGCTTGTGGTGGCTCCGCCCGCCAGTTGATGGTCCTCCTCCGCCGCCGCCGCCGTTGCCGCCGCCCAAGCTGGATTTCATCATGGGCGTGGGGGATTTGCAGACAAAAGCACTGCTCGTGTCCAGACCGGAGATCTGTATTTGAAACTCACCGTGCATGTCATCGTAGCTGCCGCTCTGATTGTTATTGTTGTTGTTGATGCTGCTGCTGCTCATCATGGTGGTGGAGCCATTGGGATTCCCATTACGTGGCAGTGTCCTGGAGCGAGTGCTTGACGGTGTGCTGGCCTCGTAGTCGTTGCCATTGTGGGCCATGTAGGGATAATTCAGGCGGTCCATGCGATCCATGCGCTCCATGGTGCTGGAGGCACTCGTTTGAGGCGCCGGCGGGCAGTGATGTTGATGAAGCTGCTGCTGCTGCTGATGGACAAGCTGTTGCTGCTGCTGTTGCTGGTGTCCTGCATGCAGTAGGTTGCTGCTGCTACCATTGAGCGATGAACTGGCCATCGAGGTCTGCGATTGGGCATGCTGCAGACCGCCGCCGGGCGAGCTCATGTACTGGTTGCTGGCTGCAATCGAGGTTTGGGAGTTCGATAGCAGCTGCAGGGGATGCTGATGATGGGGATGCTGCTGCTGCTGCTGTTGCAATTGCTGCTGTTGTTGCTGCTGTTGCTGCTGCTGCTGTAGCAATCCATTCACTGTGGGATCATTGTACCGAAAGATGTTCTTCTCCAGCGAATTGGGCGTGAGCACGCCCCGCATGATGCCTCTTTCCGCCGACAAGGGTTTGCTTACAATCGCATGCTGCGGCTGCGCCAGCTGGCTCTGGTGTTGCGGCATCATCTGCTGCTGTTGTTGCTGCTGCTCCGAATTGGTCTGCAAGCCGACGCTGCTGCCTCCTGGATGACGATTCTCCTGATTCTCGCTAGCTATCGAATGTGTGGACGAGGTGGCCGGCAAATAGCCACCGGGTATGGCCACCCCCAGGTTGCCCTGCTCCCGGGCCCTGGTAATCTCGTCCAGGATGTGCTGCAGGGGATCCAGCTCGTGCTGCCTGGCCTCGGGCAGCTTGGCCAGACTCTCGCTGAGCAGGGTATGCAGGATGGACAGCTGCTTGCCCTGATCTATGTAGCCGGCCCAGTCGAGGATGGAGTCGGGCGCTGGATGCTCCGGTCGCGTCGATATAAACTCCAGAAACTGCTGCATGCGGCCGGCCTCCTGCTCGAGGAAATCGTTGAGGAACTCCATAAAGTACTCCTTGCCCTGGAAGCGGGTGAAGTTGGCCAGCGTCTGCAGGGTTTTGGCCACCAGCGTCAGGTTGCGGGTGGCACGCGCCGACGGCAGTTCACTGGTGATATTGAACAGTGACGGCGACAGGATGGCGGGGCAGAGGAAGCGCAGAAAGATGCTGGCCGAGATCAGGTTGTCGGCCATATCCTGGCGGCCGAGCTGCTGCAGTCGCTCGCGGAACGTGGCAAAGCAGTTCCGCAGCTGCGGCGGGAAATGCTTGTGCGACTCGAAGATGCACTGCCAGGCACCGCGCACTGCGCCACGCAAGGCAGCCTGCTGGCGTTGCAACGATCCTGCCGAGGAGCCGCTGGCCTTGGTTGGATCCACCTCACAGTCCCGCTCCGATTGGATTAGCTCGTTAATTGGGGCCGAGAGTGTGTCCTGTAGATACTGCTCACCGGTTAGCTTCAGGAATGCCTCCATGCTCTTGGTGGCCAGCGAATTGCCGCGGAACGTTAGCCTCTGGTCGCCCACGCGCAATAGATCCAGTGCCACGACATCGGTGAGAAAGGCTCCCGCCAGTCCCTGGGCGTGCATCAAGAGGACCAAAGCCTGGCCAATATCCTCCTTGGCCTTCACACCAATCACCGGCTCCAGGGTCTCGCACACGCGCTTATAGTTCTCCTTGAGGTAGGCCAGGAAGTTGGCGTACACATTGATGGGCAGGATGTCGGTGCTCTGGAAGCGACACTTGATCCGCAACGTTGGCAGCTGCTCCTTCTCCTTCGATCCGCTGCCGCCGCCGCCGGAGGTCCGGCCCAGGCTATCGCCCGCCTTGTCGCTCAATATGGGATACCATTGCTCGCAGGGCAGACGGGAGGTGACATCGTGCACGGGTATCTTGACGGAGCCCACAAACTGGTACTTGTCGCGCTTCTTCTTCTTGTCCACCTCACGGAACACATTGACCGTGATCACATTGATCTCTGGGATGTCCGGAAAGTCAAAGTATTCGCCCCAGAAAAGCAAATCCGTCTGCAGCTTCACCGACGTCCGCCCATACAGGGTCTTGTCCAGCTGCAGCTCACAAAAGTATCGCTTCTTTGGCGGCAGATTCTTCGCCTCGTAGACCCACATCTTCAGTGAGTTGTCGGTGCGTCGCGTGTGCTCTGCATTCGGGGCTATCGACTTGCGCAGCGAGTAGATCCATAAATCGCGCTCCTGTCGCGATCCGCACGAGTAGTAACGCTCTCCACGCGGCCCGCCGCGCACCTGGAAGCAGTGGCGCCTCCCAAGCACCGATTGGTGCACCGGTGCCACGCCCACAGCTCCCGTGCAAGAGAGATCTGGAAAAGAGGAGGAGAAAAATCATATTAATTAGTGTAAATTAAATAGTGTATCAATATTAAATGGTATATCAATAAATCTAGGTTTTAATGCTGCGATAAATCGTTTATCCATATAATAAATAAATTAAATACATTATTTAATCTTATGAAGTATTATTACTGTAGTCAAAAGCTTAAAACGCAGTGAAGGAGTCATTTCCGACCCTATAATCTATATATATTCTTGATCAGGATAAACAGGATCGATTTAAAAGAAAAACTGAGTATGCAGATTTATAAATCTAAAAAAAAAAACTTGCATAAAAATGCAATCGGAATTGAAATTAATAAATATTTGACTTAGTTATGGGATTTTTAGACTTGATTTTTTTTCACAAAAATTATGTTTTAACGTTAAATGTAATAATATTCCTTAATCTTACATATTTATGTTATTTATATTATTTTTTATGAGATACCGTCGATATGTATCAATCTCTCACTTTTCCTCTCTATCTATACATTCCTAGTACATTTATTTAGTTAACAATTAACCCACTTTAAGGGTATATAGTTGGCCTGCATCTCAATTGAATGGATTCATTCACACTCACCTATGGTGGACATGACGGCGTGACTGGACAGCAGACTCTCGTGCGAGCGGGAGCCCCTCAGTCCGCCGGAACCGCGCTTGGTCCGTTCCAATTTGGTCACCGACTTGGTACGCTTCAGGGGATTGGATCTGCGGCCGTGACAGAAACAGAAATCATTAGTAAATAATTACAAAACATGAGTAATTAGTGCACTGGCTATACTTTTTGGAAAAGAAGTTTGTGAAGCGCGAGGTGGTGCTATCCGTCTGATGTTGTTTACTGCCCAGAATGGGCGTTGTGGGAGCCGAGCCGCGGCGACAGGCCTTCTCATAGGAGGTATCTGTAAGGACAAGAGCAGGATATACGCATTAGTAAGGATTATCTCGAGTATTGAGTATATATATCAGTCATTGTTTGAGATCACATTGACCCTCCTCTCGTGTTCATGTTTCAGGTGATTCAGGAAGGTATTTTAATCCGCAAATGATGAATTCCCAGTTTCCAGTTCCCAGTCATCGTTCAACCTCTCCCCCGCAGTGGCACAACCTTTTCTCGAGTTCAGTTTCAGTTTTTAAGCATTTTTCTGGACTCGTGAAAACCGGTTCTTGAACCATCGAAAGAAACAAAAGAAAAGGAGCAGCTGGCTCGTATTGAATTTGGCCCAGCTCCGGTAGAGCCATCACCTGCCGCAAAAAAGAATAATAACAACAACAGCCGGAGGAGGAGGAGGAGGTTAAGATATAGAAAACAGGGGCAGGTACTACCCATCATCCATGATTCATCATGTGCCTCATTACCACAGCAGCAAGAAGATGATCTCTATGCACTTTACGAAAAGTATCTATATCTACAGGGAATTCTATACAAAAGTGCAATACAAAGACCTGTTTTGCTTGTATAATAAATGCACTCTTCTCTCTCTGTTAATAATTATATATATTTGGTTCTTATATGGTAATATATGGACTTGGCTTAATACTTGTTTTAATATCTATATAAAAATAGACTTTGATTAATTGAGTTTGCAATAAGCATTTATAAGATAATAAATGGGTATATGAGGTGGCAAGTCAAGCTTCTTTTCTATTCAACTCTTTTCTTTTAAGTGCACTCTTTTACCATAGGAATCTGGGCAACAGAAACCAGTTTTTTGTACCTTCATTATGCGTTCTTTTCTCCTTCAGAACGAGCCCAAAAAAAAGAAGGAAACAAAGCGACCTTGTCGAAGGCAGGCCACCTACAATGTTGACCGGAAAGCAGGGTTGAATCCAGGGGAAGCCACCTCCGACTCGGGCTCTGACTCATCCCGGAGTTAGAGCAAACATAATTTTAAATGCTTCATTCTTTCTTTAGGTTTTTTCCAAAGGAGTTGTTGACATGCTAGGGTTGAGGTTGCCCTAAAGGGATCTCTTCCGCATCCAAACCAGATGCAAACAGATACCCCACTCATATACTCATATACTCATATACTCGCTCTTTCATTCATTCAAACGAATAAGAAATTGTGTCATCTTGGGTTTCTTCTGTGGCATTCAAAATGTAGACAACGCACGAGTATAATATAATCCCATATATAAGATCAAAACTCGTTGATGATGAGCAACTGTATCATCATCTTAATCTCGCGTGCAAAACAAACAAAACGAGACGAGAAAAAATATAAAACAAAAACGATGTTTTAGGTATATAAAATACTATATATAAGAAGGTGAGGGAGACGTATATGGCGCATTTATGCCTATTTCGTACAAGGTGGGTGTTCCACGCCCCCAGAGATAGATATGCCAAATCTAGAATAGGCATGCCAAAGCACACAATTTCACAAAACAAAAAAGCACGAAAGCATGAAATCACAAAAGCAAAATCACACCCAGGGAGGGGGAGAATGCTTTTAAAAAGGATTGCTTTTTATACATATTTTTAAAAGGGAGAGCCAGGAAATAGATTTAATCTATATTAATGACATCCTTGTAAAGAAATTCTATACATTTCCACAACAAAATGTAGGTTAGCTATCTATCCCCCGGCAGCTTATCACATTTCCCAAGCATAAATTTATAAAGACTTAAGTCTTTATTACATACAATTAAGCTTAATGGTGATTTTCCCCCCATGTTCTTCTTGTTTGATAAATAAAACTGATTGATGGAAGATGCCAGCAGAAGAAGCAAACTTTCTCATAAATAATAACTACATATGATCGATGTTTGACCCCCACTTTGAAGAGAGTTCAACAACTGATAAAGTCTTTAATAAAGTCCATACACTTGCAGATAAATTTCCTGACATTCGTTTGCTTTAAAAAATGTTAGTTTTCAACATAAAACTTTTAACCAAACTGGGCATAGGTGGGCTGAGATATCACTTACATATAAAGCAGGGCGATGAAGTCAGACAAGATCAGGTTATAGAGCCCTATATAGAGTAGTACTATTATGACATGCATAATAATACATTTTGTATACTTTATATATATTTTTGGACAGATGAGATGATGATGCTGATGACGATGATGACCCACCTCCAAGTTCACCGCAGAGATCATGCTATGATCATGATGAAACTCTACTGCCAAAATGATATTGCTCATCGCTTGACTCATAATAATTCTTTGTCTCTTTGGGGTTCAGTTTGTTTTTTTCGGGTTTCCCTGAGAGACTTGCAATTAAAACGGATTACAGGGTGAAAGCGATTGGTATCGGAACGTATCGGATGGGATTTATGATATATCTTTTTCTTTTTCTGATCCCTCAGGCGGATGCTAACTGTACGATAGGGTCAGCTCAATTATCGGCGCGTTAAATAAACCAAAGAGACGGAGACAACGCCATGTGTGGAGAGTGTGGATAGTCGGATAGTGGAAAGAAAATGCGTATAAAACTCGACGTATCTCACGATCCGTCAGCGGGTCTTTGATAAATGGAACCACCACTACTACTACTACTAGTACTATACAGAGTGATCGTGGCAGATAAATTGCTGCAACCGTATGCATACCATATCGTCTGAGCTATAGATAAGGAGCTTGTCAATCAATAAACCAATTTTCGAACCTTTTCAAAAAATCATAAATATGCCACACTCATATTCTATTCCTATCAACGCACATAACTTACAAACAATCATTATTTATTTTTCATTTTATTTTTCTTCCCTTAGCACATGTATCTCTGGACTAGAAGCCGCTTGGTTCGTTAGCTACAAAAGCAAAACCTTATCACATTACAAATAAAAATGCAACTGCACCGCACTGAACGCTGGCGGCAAACAACTACAAACTGACTGCGTCAGAAATATGTATTTTCCTGATTTACAGTGAAAATAATTTAAAGAGTTATGGATCTTCGAGACAAATAAATCAAAATGGGAGTATTATGTGCCAGAGGACAGGAGATATTGATCGAGAAGAAGCATCATTATGCATTTGTTTCAGTTGTCAGTCAAGAAATCTCATCCATAATCATTTCCCTAGTTTAATCCTAATTTATATGGTTAATTTATAGATTTTAAGTAGGAAATTAATGGATTAGATTGGTATTTTACGATATTTCGCATTTAATAAATGTGTAAGTAAACATTTATTATAGTGAATGTTATTTTATAAATATTACTTTTACCAAAAGTGGGAAAAATGGTTTATGTATATTTTTTTTTATAGCATTTTTGTAAAAATTTTTGTGCCATTTATTTATTTCCTTACAGGGTATTATAATTTCAGTCAGAAGCTAAAAACTTTGTGAAGGAATCATTTCCAACCCCATAAATCATATATATTATTGATCGGTATCAACAGGCGAATCGATTTAACTACGTCTGGGGAAAAACTAAATTTTCCAAATTTTTTTCGAAATTTGAAAATTTTATAAGGGGTTACATCATTAAAATTGTCAAAATTTGACAAAAAATAGATTTTTTAAATTTTAATGTTGATTTGTTAACCTTTTAAAAACTAACACAGAACAACTTTCCGAATTGAAATTAACGCATTTTTGGCTAAGTTATGATCGATTGAAAATTCGTAATTTTAATAAACTTTAGGCTATTTTTATAGCAATTATTCAATGATTGTTAACTTAGTTTTAGTTAAGATGATATTTTGGCCTTTTTATACAATTTATCGATAATTTTTCCTAATAGATTTAAAGCTTGTAAACATTTAAAATAAATAAAATACCAAATAAAAACAAACAAAAAATGTAACAAATAAATGGTTTTAAAGGTAAGAATTTTGTTTAGAAATATTAAGAATTGTAAGTTAATCCTCTTTAAAATGGTTTCAACTATTTAAAACCCCAAATCTTCAATTACATCTATATATAATGAATTTTTTACTCAATATTTCCCTATCATAATACCAATTATTTTCAGTGGATCAGCGAATAAATGCCAGCAACAAATTTGAGTTTTTTTTAAATAAAGCCGCTTGTTTGTTTGGCATTCTCCGCCGCTCTCTTTCTTTCCCACCGCCTCTCGCTCTTCAGGCCACCCGCTTCCCAAAAACTGGTTTCTTGTGCGGGTGTGTGTGAATCATAATAAAATAACAACAATAAAATAACAACAATTTCCAGAAGAAACAGCAACGAAATTGAAATTGTAGTCAAAGCAAGAGAGACAGAGGAGAATAGGGAGTAGCGGAGGTGATGAAGCCGACGCACAGTGGGATTGGAAGATCATCAATGCAGTATGACCATTTAAATTATTGCAAATCAAATTGGTCACAGTTCCTAGATAATAATGCGAATCGATCAAGCTCTTTAACGGTACCAATACCGCCGCCTGCCTCTCACTAAAACTCATTGAAATGCAATGAGCTTGACCATCGATCCATCCTTCCCCGCTGTTCCAAGTATAGAAAACCGATTCCGATTCACAGCGGGAATAATTCAAGAAGTCACCGGCACCACTGGCGACGACATCGCCAATGGACAAAATGGTAAAAAAGAAAATAGAAACACCAACAGCGTTCCTGGAATACAAAATCGAAATGCAAGAGGATGCCCCCGACACCAACATAGATACACAAACATATATATCCAACACTCACGTATTGGCACTCAAGTGTAGTTACTTTTCCAATCACTTTCGGATCGGTTCATTTGGGTTCAATAGTTCCTACACAGCAAGAAATCTACTCATAAATAATATTCGAATATATTTTTATACAACTTTAACATTATATTCTGTACAACTTCTGTGACACCCATTGTGCAATGCTTCACTGCCTTGCCAGGGCCATCAAAATTGAGCTACAATTGAGCCAAACAATTGGGCTACGTTCCAAAAGAATACACATACATTGTACATGTAAACACATATATATATATATATATATATATATATATATATGTTCCTGAATAGGTGTCGGAGTGGGGGAGGGTGAGTTCACCTCTGATCGTGTGTAAATAAAGTAGCTAGCCGGCTTGATGATGGCAAACGTCGCAAAAGAAACGCACAGGAAGGCTTAATAACGACGCTGCCAGAAAAAAGAAGGAATCGTTCTATATACTATGTTGTACAGCTGCGACCACTGTAATAGCTGCTTTTCAAAAAAACCCTAAAACACCTGGCCATTAAATACTGACCCTTAAAATAGTTGTAATTAATGAGTTTAACATGGCTTTTGTGTGATAAAATGTCCCTCAGGAAGAAGTCCTTAATAGATGTGAAAGATCATTGATCGGAGATAAAAAGTAATCAACCCTTGGCTAATGTCTTGTATATTTCTTTATAAATATATATATCTTGCTTTACTTGGGCAATAGGGTTCATAAGATGTTTGTACCTTTACCAAATCGCTGATCAAACTGAAATTCATTACCTTTTTGTTCAAGGGAAATGTTCTTGGGTAATTCATTTGAAAATTAAATTACACAATCGAACCTAATGTTCTTTGGTATCTATTGAAAGATATCTATATAGAATCTATAGAATCTTTACCTCACATTGGCATAATCCAAAAGCAAACTCAATTCCTATAGATTTTTACAAATTGTTGATCAAACTGTGCTCTGTAAATTATTTCGTTGATAGTAAAGTTTCCAAGACATTTGCTTATCAAGATATTTGTTTAAATTTCTCTGCGATATTTGTTTAAGAACCACATAAAGTAACTACCATTTTGACCCAAACTGTTTTTGTTTTGGTAAGGAGAGGGGGAACCTTATCTTATCGTGACCCTGGGTGTAGATAGGGGAATACCAAACGCGATCGCCGTTGTTCGATACAAAACACATACAAAAAATGTACTGAGAACCCAAGGGGGATCGTGTGCAATCGAGTCGAAAGGAAAGCAAATTGGTTTGAGGGGGAATCGATCGCAAAAAGGGGTTGGTTTTGGCACAGGAAATACTTTTGGAACCCCTGACTAGCCCTGCGCCCTGCTCTTTGTTTTTTGTTTCCCCCAAAAACATACCAGAATGATGTCCCGCATCGTCCTCAGTCGCCGTTGTGGTCCCCGTAGTGGTCTCATTCTCCGTGGCCACTGATATATCCGCTCCGGCAGCCAGTGTGGATGCCATGTGTATGGCCAGATCCTTGATCTTGAAGCGTTCACAGATCAGTTCCTCACAGTGATCCGCCTGGAAATAGCAGTTCAGCTCATCCAAGCTGAGGGGACAGACATCGTAGGTTTGATAGAAGTGTTTGCCCCAGCTGCCTTGATTGCTGCCATTGGATGAGTCGCCGCCACCAGCACAGCTGGTGGAAAGCACACCGCCTGAATTCATGTGCAGCATGCCACTTGAATTTCCTCCTCCGCTGCCGGCTAGCGACGACGATGTGCCCACAATCGATCCTCCTTGACTTGGTTTCAGCAAACTATTGCTTCTGGCCACTTTGGTGGAGTTGGCGCGTCTTATGAAGCTCAGGGATTTCTTGGGCGGCGAACATATAACCGGGGTGGGTGTCTCCGCCTGCAGTTTGGGCGTAGACTTGAGCAGGAATAGATTTTTGGGCGGAAAACTATGCGTTAGAATGGAGGTGGCCGAGCAGCTGGTCTGTAGTTTATACGGTGATGATGAGACGGCTCCGCTGCCGCAGCCGCCGCTGACGCCGGCACCGGAAATGTGGCTGGTGGTGCTGCCGCCAAACAGCTGGCGGTGCTGCTGATGCAAATGATGTTGCTGCTGCTGCTGCTTGTGATGCAATTTTTCCTGCTTTTCCCGCTTCTTTTCGAGCTCATCCAGAGCGGCGGCCTCTCGTAATATAACTGACGGCGATAGGTTTTGCGGCAGGGTCTTTGATTTCGCACGGAGCGTAATCAGCGTCGTCGTCGTCGTCGTTGTCGTTGTAGTCGTCGACGTCGCCGGCGTCGTCGCCGTCGTCGTGGTGGTGCTTGTTCCCATCGATGAGGTATTGTTGATATTGATATTGTTATTAATATTATTATTATTATTATTGTTTGCCAAACCCCGTTCCACTGTGGGCAGCGGCACGGCCAGTATGTTTGTCCGCGATCGCGACTTCATCAGCTTGATGGGCGTCGAAGTGTTGGTCTGCATGCGGCTGATCTCTGAGTCATCGTCATAGTCGGCGCCGGCGGTGGCTGTGGCGGTATTAGTGGCTTCCGCCTGCGACAAGGCCTGCATTTTGGGCGGCGTGGCCAAGACAATGTCGTGCTCCTCATTAAAATGGCTTCTGGGAGCTGCTCCAGCAGTTGGCCCCGGCGCTAAGGAAGAGCCAGTAGCTGGAGCAGCAGCAGAGGATTCCGTATCGCTGGGCTTGAAAATACTCACATTCAGGACTATGCCATACCGCTTGAGCTTCGATGGCGAGGCAGCATTACTGGTGTTAAGGGACTTCAGCAGGAGCTCGCGGTGACGCGCCTCCGTGGAGCTCTCCTCATCCTCATCGGTATCGGAATATTGGGCATTCGTCTCGCTCCCACTGATGCTCCAGTTGAAGCCGCAGGGTGGCGACATCTTGGCCGGCGTTGCACCCTTCCGCTCGAACAGAGCACTCACCTTGGCCACGCCGCTCTTCACCGAACTGGATTTGCGCAGGCTATAGCTTTTGGTCGATTTAGTTTCGGAATTGGTAAGGGAATTGGTTAGGGAATTTGTGGTGCTGCTCAGGCTGGAATTACTGCCGGATTTTTGGTGCTGATGCTGCTGTTCCTCCTCGTCGTCTTCAATTACCAAAGGCACATAGAATGTGGAGCGGCGACGTTGGGATTTTTCTTCCGGTGTGGCCACCACCACTACGGCTTGCGTCTCGGTCTGCTCAGCAGTGTTAGCTGTGGTTATGTCTGCTACTGTATTTACCGCTGTTGTTGTTGCTGCTGCTGCTGTGCTTGCCTGCAACATTTTGTGCTTGTTTTCGTTGGTTATATTATTTACCTTACATCCTACAGCTACATAGTTGGCTCAAATGTCTCGCAGTGTAGCGCATACACATACTCCAAAGAGGAGCAGAAAGAGTGAACGAGACAGAGCGAGCGATGCTTCTTCTCCTCCTCCTCCTCTCCTTTTTGCTGACACTGCTGCTTCTTCTTATTCTGGTGGCTCTTCTTCTCGAATTGTATTTATTTGCCCTCTTCTTCTTCTTGTGTTACTTTACTGTTGTTGTCGTTGTTGCCTTTTTGTGTGCGTTTGTCGCTTGGCTTATAAAAATTATGCGCTCAAGTGCATTTCCGCGTTTTTTTTTCCTTCTGGTCTCCACTCTCTTTGTATATCTGCAGTTTTTTTCGCTTCACGCGCCCGTTGTTGTTATTTTATCGCCGTTTCGCATCACATTGTCGCTTGGTTAAGTTTTTCTTTATTTATGTCTTTTTTGTTTAGTTTTCGGTTTTTAGTTGCAGCTACTCCACACATACACGCACACTTGCCCGCTTCGCGCATGCGAGGGAGAGAGATGCCTGCACTAATACAGACGCAGGCCACAGATGCTGGTCAAACGCATTTTTTGTGTGTGCAGGAATGCGTTTTTTTTGTTGGTAGTGTTCCAGGGGTATTGTGGGAATCTTTTGATCTTCCCCGAGTTAAAACACTTTAACAAAAACAATAGTTATAAAAAACAAACAAAAAAAAAAGTGGAGTACAGGATAACAAACAAGAAGAAGGCGATTTATCCGAAATTTACAATTAAATAAAAAAAAGCGACGCGAGAGCGCGTTCTCGTCGTTTTCCCGTTTCTATTCCGATAACGATTAAGGCCAAAGCGATTGCACACCGCTCTTCTTCGATAGTTTCAGGTTTAAAGAATCGAACACCAGCGAAGGTTAAAAACTCCGCTAAGAATCCAGCGCCATTTCACTGATTAAATTTGGAAATAAACCAATTAGAGCAGGCTTATATAAAGCGGGCACTTTAACAATTAAGTAACAACTAAATCTGTGTACAAAACATTGTGGTGGCAGTATAAAAACCCGTTTGAAATAATCAAGCTGACAAAAATACACTAAAAAATACTTAAGCTACGATCGACTCGGTTGCGGCCTGGGCTCGATTATAGCCGAGGCTCAAACCACAAAGAGAGTGGGAGAGAGAGGAATGGAGAAGAGAGCACGCTTAAAAGAGAGTTGCAATTAGTTAGGTCACATAGATCTCAAACACCCTAGCACATATGTAAATCAATTAAGATTACTTTTATATACCAACTAACTAACTATTTATTAAATATAAACTAATCAATTTGGATTCTTATTGATTAAGTTTCGGATTATACCTTGCTTCTTTTCGATATCAACTATTTACAAAGAACATTCTGTACAGCAGTAAAAATTCTTGGTCTATTTTCTTTTGTTTTTAATCTCCACAGGAGAAAGCAATTGAAAAGTGTCCCGCTGTGCCAGTTGGCCCTACAATGTCAATTGCAGACGCCCGGACCGCACGCAGCGATCGCCATTAGCCATATGCCACGAATCTATACATCCCATGCCGCATCCAATATGCCCGACTTGCTGGCGAGTAGCGCAGCGGAGTGTAAGAAATTCAATTGAAAGCAGGCGGCGTCGGCAGCAGCAAAAAAAAAGGAAAAGGAAAAGCGGAGACGAAAAAGCAAAAGCAACATAAGGGCGTGAGTGGCAATGTGCCTCGTAATTGATCTAATTGAGAGCAGGTATACCTATTCGTGGCTGTGTGTGTGCGTGCGTTTTATGTAAATAAGCCACGCACACGCCAGGGGTCAAAAGAATAGGAGTTCTTTTTCGAAACTATTGCAAGGGCAATGGGGCAATTATTGTATTATTTGGGTTCCTTAAAGTACTACAATTTAAGGACATTGCTTTTAATTTGGTTTATAACATTAAAAGTTAATTATTTAAAGTTGTTTGCTTATATTTTCCTGGGATTAAATCATTTTTAAAATTTTATAACTATTAAAATCATGAAATATCCCTCTATCAAACCCTTTATCGTTATTTAAACCTTAAATATTTAACCAATTTAGTAAATATTTCCCATATGAAATGTACTATTATTCTGTCCGCAAGTGTAGACGAGGTGCCATACTTGGGCAGCCGGGCAAACGCATAATACAAATTAGAGGGAACCCCATACCAGTCCCTATTCCATACACCCCTTTCTCCACCTTCCCAATTCCCTCGTAACGCTCGGTTCGCTCCTCACCTCCAGTTTATTTTATTATTATTCTTTTTTTCACTGCGGAAGTGCGTGACTATGGGGTTTTATGCGACACGTTCGCCTCCTTCGCCTTGGCGAAACGAAAGACTTCCAATTTCCATTTTCATTTCCATTTCCAAGCAACCTTAAGGCAGGGCACAATGAACTATTGGAACGGGTGGGGGCGAGGGCGAGGCACCGAGTGCGGGCGGGTTAACAACAAATAATAACACCCCCTATTATTTCCAACCCCATTTACCAAGAGTGATCGTTATATGAGCCACATCCTGCCTCTTGAAATACCGTTACTGTTAAGGGAATTCCCCGCACACCAGCAGCTCGATTAGTTACAGTGTTTTAAAAACTTATTTAGAGTGGAATTTATATATAGATAAATTTTATGGGGATTTCCTAAACAATTCTTTATCATGTAAAGTTTTCTGGTTAAGATCAGTAGAGATTTTAAGTTCTTCTCAGGTTTTAAAACCTAATTAAAGAAGCGTTTTATTGATAATTTAAAAATGATAAAACGTGAATGTAAAAATAACATTAACTAACTCAAACCACAAAGGGAATTTCTACACGAGTCTTTCAATCAAATGCAGCATACTTTTTGGCTTTATATAATACCAACTATCCATGTTGATAACTAGCATCTTAACTTGGAGAAATAATTTAATTAATTAATTTTATATAAGAACGATATGTTTTACAGTCTAAGGAACTTGATTAATGTTATTTAATTATACCTAATGCTCATAAATATTTAGCACTTCTGATTGCATTTCATTAAACTGTTTAGTCAAATAGAAATAAATTCCACTTGCATATTTTCTAAACTAGTTTGAAGTTTAAAAAAAAATCTATCTGAAGCCAAGCCCATTAGACAAGTTGTCAAATCAATTACTTTCAACTGCTATTTATAAATATTAATGCAACGATTAATTAAGCAACGGACAGTTGTATGTCAGCCTCTTGATTGATACATAATTTATTTAGATCAGACGATCGAACGGGTTTTCAAAACGCAGACAAAAAATTCATTTTGAGGAATTTAATTCCAAAAGATTCTGAAAAGTTTGTGTGGTTCCAATAACTGTTATCTGCGCTAAATAAACATTTGAGAAAAATAAAAAAATTTTATAGTATTCGCTTTTTTATTGAGTTTTGCGTAGTAACCACAGCAGATCTATTTTTTTCAATTATTCATCTATATCTATAGAATATTTCTGTAAGCTCAAAAAAATAATGAAATACTATTTGAGTTTAATAACTATTTTTATACTCGTGCAGGGTATTATCATTTTAGTCAGAAGCTTAAAATGGTGTAAAATAATCATTTCCGACCCCATAAATCATATATATTCTTGATCAGCGTCAACAGGCGAATCTTTATAACCATTATTTGGCAGAAACAAATTTTACCAATTTTTTCCAAATTTTATAAAATTTAAAAAAATTGACAAAAATTTGAATTGTTTTTTTTTTTTTAAATTAAGTATGCAGATTTATTAACCCAATAAAAACTAATATAAAACAGCTTTCCGAATTGAAATTGATGCTTTTTTGGCTGAGTTATGAGTTGTTTAAAACATTGATTTGTCGAGAAAATTGCCATATAAAATATTGCAAAATATCGATTCAAAGAATCCGAATATTTTAAGCTTTTGCAAACTGCAAGCTTCCGGATCTTCCTTTGCTTGTTTTTTTTTTTTTTAAATTCCTTGATAGATACATGCCTTAATAAACCCCCAAAAAAACAAGTGATTCCTTTGATCCCTACCCGAAAAAAAGAACTTGCAGAAATTCAAGCTTTGAATGAAGCAACTATCTCACTGAGTTATGTCACTGGCCATCATCAACATTTATGGCATATTAAATTATAATATACACTTTGCTGATAAGTTCTGAGCGATCCGAATCGCATTCCAGCTGAGCCGGCAAAAAGTGTCGCAGCATTTGTGGGTTTCTAGGTCTCTCTTTGAGTATATATATATTTTTTTTTAGCTTTTTAGCGCCACATACAATATATGTGTATATATGCATATGGAAATCGGGGGAAACAATGTCGCGACATTGAGATACGGATACGCGAGTCGGAATGCCCGATGAGTAAGTGATGGGTGGATGGGTGACAGATGACGGGTGACCGGCAACGGGTGACGGTTAATGTGGCTATTATATAGTAATGTCGACTGAAAGGGTGTATATCTACATATCTATCTATATAGAGGCACACTGTGTGCTGTGGTGTTACCTTCGTTCAAAGATGTATCATTCAGCGGCGTATCGAAATGTATGCGGGGCAGTGTCTTCGACTTGTACTCACCTGCAATGGAAATGGAAAGGAAAAATGGATAAGTTGTGTTAAATGCAAATTGACAAAGGTTAAAACAGTCTACAGATGTTGTTTTGCAAAAAACTCGACCCATTTACATGGTTTGACCTTTGAGTGGTGGCTGACCGAACGACCGACATCTTGTTATGAATTCGTTTCAATTAATGCAAAATATGAAATGGTGGCGCAAGATACAAAGATACAATTGCTACACTCAACAAAAAATGGAGATGAAAAGGAGATTTAAACTACATAGTTAATTTACAGTTGTGGAGTTATGTTAATGATTTGTAAGAAATATAATATAATGTATCACAAGGTAACAACTTGCACTCTTGGTGTTATAAGTATAAGTTCAACATTATATTCTCCATTATCTATTATTTCCCATCTAAAAATATATAGAATATTTCATAGTGTAGACCAAAGCAAGTGCTGATATGGGGCAAGCTCATAAATTGAGCAATTGTTGTAGGTGACCTAGGACTGGACTTGCAGCCTCTGTCTGAGTCTGTGTCTGGGAACCGATTCCCATCTAAACCCATTATGTTTATTATTCCGTTGACACTTTCCCCGACACTAAGTTGCATTATCTTTTGCTTGCCGCGGGTCATCATCGGTTGTAACTGTGCAAACACAACTGTAAATTATGTCGCCGCACAATTGACTTCAAAGCCAAGTGACCGAACACCAACGACAATGATCTGAACAACGATCCAACTCAACGAATCCAACAATTCAAGTGATCCCAGAGATCCAACCAATCCCCGCGATGCGTTGATAATTGTGAATTCTCGATGATGTCACATCCGTCATCCATGAACAATGCGTACTCCTCTGATGACAGATGAATGTGGAGTTGAAAGAACTCAGATATATGTTGGGTATGTTGGGAGTATCTGATGGAACAACATGGCACTTTTAATACTTGCAAAGCATGTTTAGTAGGAGTTTTTGGTGAAATTTCATAACTCCAATCCGACTAGAGTTAAATTAATTGAAATTACTATATTTTCCTATGTATCCCCTTGAATATTATATACCCTTGCTTCCCCTACTTACTCCTGCCCGCTGTTTCCAGCGTGGATGCACTCGAACCCGTTCCGGACACCCGCTCCTGGTCTCCCAATCCTACCAATCCTGAGTTCGATCCCGTTACCGATCCCTTGATCAGTTGCAGTTGCTCCTGCAGTGCTTGTGTGTTCTGCTGTTGCAAGTGATGTTGCTGCAACAGCTGCAACTGTTGCACATCGCAGTGCACCTCGTGGATGGGCGGTGTGGGTGCATCATCTCGCTCACCCCTCAGGCAGGAGGCCAATCCTCGCCCACGTGGCATTGTGCTCCGCCGCAGGGCCGTCGTTGGTGGCTCCATGGATCTCGACTGGACAGGATTCTGCTGCTGGACATTCTGGCGGATGTGGGTCTGCGGTGTGGAGCGGGGCATGGAGTGCATCTTCTCGGCTGAGGATAAGGATGTTGTCGTCGTCTGCATATGCACCTCGTCGCTAATTGCACGCAAAGCACCGCAGTTCATTGTTGATTTGGTTAGCTGTTTCTTGATTTTTGTTGTGTTGGTTTTTTTGGTATCTTTGTTGTAGTTTTCTCCTTTTTTGTATTTTTGGTTTAAGTTGCCTCGTTAATTATTTATTTGTATTATATTTTTAATTGGTTTTTGGAAGTGGTATTCAGTTTTTCTTTAGCCTTGACATTGTCTCTTCCTGTTGCACAAAAAGGGTTAAAATTTTCAATTATAAAACACTCGCGAAGGGTTGTCACAGAATACGGATTGGCCTGGCTATTTTTAAGCGAGTTTAAGTAGGTTTTTTGTTTTGATTTAGTGCTGTTTCTTGGGTTTATTTTAAAATTTATTTTATTTTTAGTTCATATAGCATTTTTTTATGATAGTCTTTGTTTTGTGGGCTTACATATATTTAACACTTTTAATTTGTTATAAAGCGTACGTTTTTTCTTTGTTTACGTTTTCATATTCACTTATATATTATTTTTATGGAAAGTCTAAGCTATTTATGATGATTTTTTAAACCAATAATGATATTGAAGAATAAACTTTCAATATAATATATAAAACGTAATGGTATTACATATTTGAAACTGTTTTAAAACTTAGAATCATCATTTTTGATCCATTTTATATGAGAATGAAGGTTAATCTTGATTATATTGTTTTCGGATTCATATTTTATGATATTTATATCATCTTGTAAAAACCCATATAAAGTTTATAAAGAGTAGATGTCTTAATGAAAAAAAATAAGATGATATTTTCCATGGTCCTTAAACTGAATATATCTCTATACTCTAAACCTAAGTAACCCTTGTTATATCCACCTAGACTTTTTCTCTCTATATAAACGATCTTCAGGACATTTCCCATAGTATTCTATGGAATATTAAGTATCTGTACGATATGATCTTTAGTAAGCAGGGCTGTTTCTGTTTTTTTAGTTATATTTTTTTGGCTGACACCATCTGACATCGGTTTCGCTTGCCTGCGTCGGCGGCAATTAAGATTTATGGTCATGGCGTGTTGGTTTGTTGGCCCTGTAAGCGAGTTTTCGAGTTTTCCTTCCTTTTGCACCACCAAAAAAATATATATATTCATATACAAAAAATTATACATGTATCTAAAGGCTCGACGACTCGAAAATTGTTTTTGGCTAATTTTTCCAAGTGGTTTTTCGTTGGTTTTCACCTTAATTGTTTTACATTTTTCATTCTTTTGCACACGCGCGACTGCGCAGCACACACTTGTGGGGAAAAACATAAATAATACACACACGCACACTACTTCATTATTTTTGGCTTAAATTTTCCTTTTAACTTGTACAATTTTACGCTTGTTGCCTTTTGGTGCAACGGAAACGAAACGAAATGGAATGAAAAATAGCAAAAGGAATGTAATGGAAGTGGAATGGGAAAACAATGGAATTGAAATGATATGGAAATGGAACAAATAATACAATGGAATTGGAATTAAATGGAAATGAAATGTTTTGTTTGAAAGCAGCAGCTGTGGGTGTTTTTCCTGTGTTTTCGCGGGGGTGGCAGTTTTCCACCTGCGATCAAGATGGAAAATTAGAGAGAAATCGCCCCCGAGATAGAGAGTGCATAAATTAATAAAAACCCACTTAATATAATATGAAAATTCTATGCTAATAAACGGGAACAGGAAGAACTCTTCAAGTTCTTCATGCATACCAGTTTTATTTTTTAACGAAATGAAGAAAAATGATAGATATTCCTGTTAAATTGACTATTAAGTCATTTTTGAATAAAATCACATATATCTGCAAGAACTTAAGCTAAACAAAAACTCGTAAAAAAAAACTAAACAAAGAACTCTACACCCAAAGAACCTCCATTTGGTTTGCTAGTTTTTCCCATTCAACCATCAAGTTTCACTTATTGCACATCGCTCAATCGATTTAATGGGAGAAGAAGGCCAATTAAATGGCGAGCATAATGTATGCAATCAGCCCAAGGCGTTAAAAAATCTTAAATGATTGTGCGGCTTGGCTTTCTCCTTTGCGAGAGAAAAATATGTGGGTTTTGTGCGAATTCTAGGCCTCAATTTTGTGGTTTGTTGATTTCCATTTTCTTGGATTTTCCTCTTGCGTGCGTTATTTTTTTTTATATTTGATTATTGTTGCTGTTGTTGTTGTTGCTGGTTTTATTGCTATTCAAATAATTTTTCCATATGATTGTTGTATTTATTGTGCCGCTTTCAATTGCTATATGCTGCGTGCCCGAAAAGAAAACGGGGTCCCCTCCTCTCTGCCATCATAATTTTTCTAGTTACGTTTTTGTGTGCGTGCTGCTGCTGCTCTGGTGATAAACATAAATTTCGCCAGACTAACAAGAGAGAGAAAGATACTTGACTATATATATAAATATATATTTTTTTACTTTCACCAACAGTAGCAGCGACGACAAGCTGTGGCAGCCACACAGCAGCTGTTCTCAGTCTATCTCAGTCTGCCTTAGTTAACCTTATGCACGGTGAAAGATATTGCAAGAAATGTTGCAGATAATACTCTAATAATCCACTGAGGCTTAGGTTTATATATCTTACAGAAGCTAAACTCTATTTGTCATAATATTTTTGAAAATTTTCAATATTCTCATCATTGTTTGTAAAACCAGAGGTACTCAACAGTTACCCCAAGTACAGTGAAAGATATTGAAAGAAATACTACCAGTAATTTATCAAGGTTGAGGTTAAATTATTGATACTAATTATTCTTATATAAATTTTATAAATTCCCAAATTCTCAGCTTTTTTTGTAGAGCAAAGGTGTTCATGGAGAGTATTCGAGGGCATGAAGACCAAAGGGTTCACTTAAAGACACTGGGAAAAGCTAAGAAAAGTGTCTGGCTAATTAAGACAATTGTACAACTTTCAACAACAATTATTGCACTCTTTAAAAGGCATATTTATTTATGTAATTTATTTATTAATTACTGTATTTATTTTATTTATTTATTATTTACTTTACTTCAGTTATTAGTATTTTTATAAATTGACTTTATATATAACCAAACTATATTTGGTCTTTAAAAAGTATTTAACATTATTTCCATCATAAATAGAAAATAGTTTAGGTTTAATTGTACATGCTGAGCAAATTTGATATTAAATATCTGATGTGATGTATCTTCTGATATTATATATCTTTCAAACTAAAATATATTAAAAGGCTATTCAAACACTATTTCCCTTGAAAATGTCAAGTTCTCACCGCTTTTCTTAGAGCAGAGGTGACACATGGTACTTGCTTTAAATAATATTTATAATTTCCTATCAACACTATACAATTTTCTCTCTCTGTGAATGTGTGTTCATCATATGTTATCTCCTTACATTTCATTTAATTTCTCTCTGGTTATTCGAGTGAGACGCCTACGTGTTTGGCACCTGTAGGCCCAGAGAACAGAGAACTCGAACTCAAAACCAGGCGGCGTCTCTGCCTCTCCGGGTTTCCTACCAATTTCCATTTAAACGGAAGTGCAAGCCAATGGCCAGAAGTGCACAGAATTCGATATGCTGTAGTACAATATGTGCAATGCTATATGCTATATGCTATATGCTATATGGTCACATGACTCCGCTGATGTTTTATATGGGAAAAAAAGAGAAAAACTCCAAACAAAAGCGGCAAATGCAGCGGATGCGCCATATAAAGGCAGCATGCAACGCTTCCAGCTGAAAGCTTGATTTTTTTACCATATACATATATATATATATATACTTTTTTCTTTATATATATATGTATATGTTTATATAGTTTTTGTTGTTGCTGATTAATGCAGACAGCTACAACAACAGCAACGTAAACAGAAGGCGTTGGCGTCACATTGTGTTTGCTTTATTTTCCCTGTTGTTTCCTTTCTTCTGTTTTTATTTTCTATTTTTTCATTAAAAAAAAAAAAAATGTACTGGTTTTTTGTGAGGCGCATAATGAATAATTTGGCAGAGATGGATGCATTTTTGCACGTCGTCGTCAAGGGGCATCGATGACGATGGAAATGAGACACAAAACAATGACAACTCCCGGCCGCAAGCGACGACGTCAATTCCAAACACAGACTTTGCCCAGACTCAACTGATTAAAAATGCATATATATTTATAAATATATAATATTCAGGTATCTCTGAAAGCACGAGTACTTAATATACCCTTTTTAGGGTATTATAATTTCAGTCAGAAGCTTGTAACGCATTGAAGGAGGCATTTCCGACCCTATAAATCATATATATTCTTGATCAGCATCAACAGGGGAATCTTTCTATCCATCTCTAGCAGAAAAGAAAATTTTACCAATTTTTTCAAAATTTTATAAGGGGTTACATCGTCAAAATTTTCAAAAATGTATCAAATTTGTAATTTTTTAAATTTTTAAATTGAGTATGCAGATTTATTAATCTCCTAAAAACTAACATTGAACGGCTTTCCGAATCAAAATTAATGCTTTTTAAGCTTAGTTATGAGATTTATAATTTTTGCATGTCTTACAAAAATATTGTATTAATTAATACTTATTTTTATACCCTTTCTGAGTATTATAGTTGTAGTTGGAACCTTGTACACAGAGAAGGACTCATTTCCGACCCTATAAATCATATATATTCTTGATCAGCATTAAAATCTGAATCGTACTGGACATCTTTGGAAGAAAAAAAATTTTGATAAATTTTTTCAAAATTTTATAAGGGGTTACATCGTTAAAATTGTCAAAATTTGTTAAAATTTTTAAATTTTTTAAAATTTTAAATTGAGTATGCAGATTTATTAACCTAATAAAAACTAACATGGAACAGTTTTCCGAATTGAAATTAATGAATTTTTGGCTTAGTTATGAGAATTGTAAACTTTGATTTTGTCGGAAAAATGTTCATATAAAAATCTTGATAAATATCGATTCAAAGAAAGTGAATATTTTAAGCTTAGTTATGAGAGATTTTCTATACAATCCTATAATTTAATTGCAAACTGCAAGGGTATATAAACTTTGTTAATTGCAAAATGCAGAGTAGATTTGTGAATACATCGATGGTACTACCAATATTATCGATAAAGCGACTACAAAGCGTCAAGGTAAAGGCTTAAAGAACCATAACATATGCTCAGAGTTAAAGCAGAGGCGCCGGAAGGCACCGAGGTCACCAGGTCATAGAGAACCGAGTGTAAAGTTGCAAAGAACAATAACACAGAGCTCACAGTAGTGATAAATGATTATAAACTGGTCACAACACACACACAGGTAACACTTGCATTTTCTTTCTATATAAATATATACTATATACCAAGAAATCAGATGATTTTCCTACATTTCTTTTAATAACATATTAAACAAGTTCTTGCATTGCATAAATATTTCTCAGCTTAAAAATATTATAGGAACCCAGAAGAAGTTTAACCATATTTTAAGAAGTTAACAACAAATAAAATAAAATTTCCTATAAACATTTATATAAAAATATTAAAGTTAACTCATACATATATATATTTAACTTTATATCCCCAACTTCCTTATGTCACTCATTAAAAGTTTTTAAGACCGTTTCAAGTTGCGAATATTTTCACAAGCCTGAAAACTGGCCAAAGATCAAGTTAAGCTCAACTCCCCATTCATAAGAAGTTTTGCTGGGAATTCTTCGTTGGTGTTATTATTCTAATTCTTTTCTTTTTCTTCAGTTTTTTTTTGGCACATTATAATTCCATAGAAGTCTGCATAGAACGACGCCGAGGAGAGCGTTCCAAGGTCCCACACACACAATTGCTAGGAGTAGCCAAAGCTCATTAGGTTTATGGCTAATATATATTATAATGAGTATCGCTTTATAATAAGCACTCCCCGGTTACGTGGGAAACTTTCCATCTATTCATCTTTTGTCGCATAGAACATGATGGCGATGGCAGCAGCAGCAGCAGAGCGCAACCGGTGATCGCACTTACAGTTCGTTATGCAAGTCAAGAGACACTCGAAGAAAAACTAACCAAAGTCCTTAGTTTACAGATACATTCATTTATCAGATTGTTTATAAAAATTCAAAGTTCTTAGAGCCTGAGACTAGTCCAGACAGTGCAACGAAGTGCCACAAGATTGCCTTGGGTTTGCTCAGAGTTTGAATTTTAGATACAGAAACCAAGATACAGAAAGGTTAATAATATTTCCAACATTCCAAAGATTTTCCCCACAGATACAGAGATTTTCTCTCAGTGCAATTGCTGGCTTTCATGGACAATGGGGCAATAGAGAAAAATAAAAGGGCCGAGGGCAGTGTAGATACATATGTACGTACATACACCGGTCCCCTAGGTCATTTCCCTTTGGCGCAAAACAGTTGAGAGATCAGATACAACAACTACAGTAGCAGCAACAACACCAACAGTAAGAAAGACTCCAACAATAACAACAACACCAACACCATTCAACAACAACGGCATAAATAAGGCAAAAAGGCAAAGATCTTAGATTTCTATTATGGCATTTCTTTCATCTTCTCTGTCGTTCTTTTTTTCGCATCCATGTATCTATGTGTACCCCTCGTGTCTTCATCAACATTTTTTTATTTTCTCCTATTTTTTGTTGTATTTATTTCTCTTATTTTTTTCATTTACCCAGCAAACGGCGAATTGAAGTCGCGGCGTAATTGACGTTAGTGATGAGATCAAAATGGACCACAATGATTGCGGCGATAATTGCGCCACAGACGAACAAACCAAACATATCTGTATGTTTAAGTATATATGTATGTATATATTCTCTTTGAGCCACGCACAGAAGAATGATAAAATGTCTGAGAGAAGATGAAGATCCCCCAGATTCCAGATCCAAAGAGTTAAGGGGAGAGAGAGGCTGAGGAAATACTCGGAAGAATCAACTGACACTAAAAACAATGTAACTCAATGAAGGAAAGGAGAAGGAGGTTGAGGTGGAGTTGGAGAAATGCAACGACTTCTGAATGACCTTGCTTTTAAAGACAAACAACAAGTTGACGAAGGAATTAAAGGGGATCTAAACTTAATTATTTTAAAACTTGATAGAGGGAGTAATACTTATACCTTTGCAAGGGTATTATTATTTTAGTCAGAAGACTCAAAAGCTATTTCAAAAACTCAAAAACTATTTCCGACCCCATAAATTATATATATTCCTGATCAGCATAAAAAGCCGAATCGATTTAGCTGTCTTTGAAAGAAAAAAAAATTTATAAATTTTTTTCAAATTTTATAAGGGGTTACATCGTTAAAATTTGTCAAAAAATTCAACCAAAAATTTAAATTTTTTTAATTTTAAATTTTTTAAGCAGATTTGTTTGCCTTATTAAAACTAGCACAGAACAGCAATCCGATTGGAAATGAATACATTTTTGGCTTAGTTATGACCGATTTCCTTTGCAAGAGTTTTTAAAATTCGGGTTCCCAACGGTTATTATAATTTTTATCCATCATATATTACATTAGGTTTTTAAAGCTCCTTATGACAAATACAATTCTTTTTGAAATCCTTAATAAATCCTTGGGAGAATACGATTCCTGTTTGCTTTGCATTGATCTTAAAATTCTCAAGGTGTTCTAGAGCTCAAGGGATTCAGAAGCTAAGTTTTTAAAATAAGTTATTTTAAACGAAAGAAGCTTGAAAATTCCATAGAATTTTACATATTGAACAAGCATAAGACAGCTTTAAGAAATCTTGAAGAAATCTTAAACAAATCTTCTTTCGATAGAATACAAAAAGACAAGTGTATACTCTAATTCTTTCTCTGTGTTCTTTGTAGCTGCGTCTACACATGGCCAATACGGGCGTGAGGTGGCTTTTTCTTTTTTATTTTTTTATATATTTTTTTAAGAGGGGTAACTGGAGGTAATGAGGGGGCGGTTGTGTCTGTGGTATTGCCTTTTGTGTGATTCATTCAGAACAACAATGATGATGATGATTGCAAACTACAGTACATACAAGTACATATGTATATATACTGTCTAAAGAGTGGACCAGGTCAGGGAGGGTTTTTCGGGGGGAGGCAAATTGTTGTTATTGTTGTTGTTGTGGTCGTTGATCCACAGTCAAATTAAATTACCAACAACAGCAACAAAAAAAAGTGAAATTGTTGTTTCTCTCCAACGTCGTCCGGTTGTCATTGAAGGCACGTTTTCGTATTTTCAACGGATATTCGCGGTTTCTCATTTGAAGTGATCATTGGATAAAAGAGGATTTGTAGAAGGGGGCTTAATACATAAAAAACCCAATCGTAGGGAGTTCACATCTATATATAAATATATATACATATATATAGAATGGGAACAAGATCTTTGTATCAAAGATCTAAGCAGAAAACTTGCCCAGTCGTGGGATAATCTAATTCCCAAAAAAATAAGAGCAACAAAATATTCAGTTCTTCCCTTGAACTCTTTGGGTTCTTGGGTTTCATTTCACATTATTAACTCAATTGGGTTTTTCAGTGTTTTATTTATAGGGAGAAAGAAGGAATCTAATAGCTATAGAACAATTTTATAGAGGTTCAATTGGTATTATTTGTATATCATTACAAAAAGAGCTGATTATTTTATAAATTAATCATATTTTTCTTGAAAATTAATGGCTTAAAACATCAAAGAACTATTAATATCTTAAGCCCAGCTTAAGACATTTTTCTAAGACTTTAATCACTAATTACAGTACTTGATCACCGTTAGAACTTCAGCTTAAGCCACTTTCCTCAAACCCTTCATAAAAAATTATACACAACAAAAAATATGTATAAAAAAGAATATGAAAGAACTTCCAACATATGGAGACAACGCAATTTTCACACGATGAACTCAAGTCGCAAGTCGTAGTAGCCCCCAGTTTTCCTCATTTCCCCATTTCCCTTTAAATCTAAGCTCCCCCCTTTTCTAGCCCTCATATTCGTGTCAACATGTGTTGTTGTGTTGCACATATTATGTAAATTGTTTGCTGGGCAAAAAAACAGAGAGAAAAAATAAGAAAGCAAAAAGAAACAGCAGCAACCTCATTGTCTTAGTGCACAGAAAGAAACTTAATAAGTACTCTAATATTTTCTTATTAAAAGTAGAAACAACTGTAGAGGCTTTACTACTGGTTTAGATAGTTTTTTCAAACCTTAAATGTTTTAAAAGTTGTTAGGGAAATAATACTTTAGTTTCCATTTTAGGAGCTATAAAATTCTGAAGGGTTTCGTTCGGCATTATATTATCATATTTTGTTTAGATTTAGATTGAGATATATAATTAAGTACTATAGATGATTTAAAACTTTACAGATACTTGTGAAATGCTTGATAAATTCTACAAAAAATTGTTTCAATTATTAATTTATTCATTTATCATGATTATTATACTATTATTACTGTTATCTGTTAATATTCCTTAAAATTCCCAAGGTATTCTGGTGCTGGAGAAGTGTTTCCCAAAGCTAAGTTAATTTCATAGAAAAGTAGGATGAAATCTAATAAATAATTAACTATTAATATCTCTATAAAATCCCATTATTTTATAGATTTTTCTTCGTGTAACTCCCCTAACCCCCTGTAGTCTGCCCCTCTGGGAAGCCCCAATCTTCTTGGCCAAGTAGCGCCCAATGGGGCCATCTCCAGCAGACAGACCGGCCAACACACAACATTGTTGGCCATGTTGAAATACATAAAGCAATTTTAACTGTTTTAATGCCAAGAGCTGTGTGAACTTGTTGCTAGCGCAGTTTTTCCCTCACTTTTTTTTGTTTTGTTTAGTTGTTCATGCGATTATTTTTCCAATCTTTCTCCTTATATATAGTTTTTTTTTCGTTTTTTGCTAAATTTATCACACAGACATGAAGAGAGAGAGCGAAAGAGCTTTGGAAAACTTTGTGTATATTTTTGGAAATGATTTCAAACGCATCTCAAGGTGCGAAATAAACAAATTTCTCGCTCGATGTAAACAAATCAAAAGCGTTCAAAATATAAACAAATGAAAAACAAAAATCGAGAACGAGATCGGTGTTTACATGCCCTGCCAAAGTAACAACAAATAGAGCCAAAAAAAAGATATATATATATATATATTCGTGTTCCCCCAACCGATAAGTAAAAGGTGCTTTATAGTGAAATATGCAAAATATTTGTAACCAATTTATATCGAAATTTGATTGTAATTTGTTAATTTTAGCATTACTTCTTTAGTCATAATAATAATAATATAAAATAATATCAACTACTTATGTTTGTGAACAACGAAATAGGAAAAGAACAAAGAATCGATAGATATCGATATTTTCCAGTTCTACAGATTGTTCATCATCTTTCTTAGATTGAAGGAAAAAATAGAAGGGACAAGTAGTCCAAGCCTTTGATGTTTTTATAAGCACTCTTCGAATTTAATTAATAGATATTGGTGGTTTTAATTACAGCAAAAAGAAAAAATCAAAGATTTAAATTATAAATATCTGTGAATTTTCAGCTGTAAAATATCTTATACTTTCTCAGATTAAATCAAAATAAGGGGAAATAAGTAAAAATCAAAGCATTCGATAAATATAGATGTTACCACTCATCAAAAAGTTAAGTTAGTAAGAAATATATATAATATTAAAGCAAAAAATCTATAAAATAAGCAAGCATATAAAGTATAACTTGATAAGTGTGCTTAATTCCCTGTTTGAGTTTGGCTTCTTCTATATGTTTTATTTTCTTCGTTTGTTGGCCCTAATTTAAGCCTTTCAAATTAGATGAAATGATCCATCATCATCTGCTTTATCACTCATCTAGGCCCAAAGAGGAGGAGAGCGATTAGGCTGCTCTGCCTTCCACTTGAGTTCGCTTGATTATACAATCGCCTTAATTTGATGTTTTGCCGGCAATTGCCATATCTTTTAAGCATTATCCAGCACTATATCCCACATAGCCATATCCATGTCGGATCGGGGCGTGTCCCGGGCCACAGAAAACCGAATGATTATCGTGCATCCATTCCAGCAAACACATCTGGACATATGTATGTACATTTGTACATATATGCGAGTGCGATGGATGACGACATCTCTCGGATGTGTGGCAATCCATGAACGGACAAGTGGAAGATACAGCTGCAGATACATATCGAGATACGGATACGCAAAATGCCAGACGGACGACTGACTGACTGACTGACTGAATGAATGAATGACTGACTGAATGAATGACTGACTGAACTGAACTGACTGATAGATAGATGGATTTATGACATATGAATTACTAACTGTGCCGCCGCATTGCTAATTGTTGGTGCTTTTTGCCACAATTATGACTCAAATTAAATAATTTCAACACAATTAACGGAAATGCAAAATAAAATAATAATAATAATAAAAAAATTAGTAAACACAAACCAAAAGAATGTAAAAGAAAGGCAGCTAAGACCACACTATATAGCATCATTTTCTTATAGAAAATTAATAGAAAATCATGTAAAACAAATTAAATATATTTAATAAATAATCAAGAAAATAAACTAATTTCAGAAAGCCAAAGTTTATATACTCAATATAAAATTATAATATAATATAATAATATTATAATATATGTCAGAATTTCGTGTTTAGTTTTAAGAAAATCGGAATACTAGTTAATATAACTGCCAGAGAAACGGTTGTTAAATGTAGAGGATCAGTAAGTATCTTTTAACAGTAAGTATCTATGACCAGTAATTAACTATGATCAGTAAGTATCAATGAACAGTAAGTATCTATAATCAGTAAGTATCAATGTACATCAAAAAACTATGAACAGTAAGTATCTATGATCAGTAAGTATGTATGTATGATCAGTTACTAATTTTGAACTCTAGTAAACAATGACTTGCAACTTTTGTAACACAACACGTATCCGAGACTTGGCCGGGAGAAGTCACTTCGTTCCGGGGAGGTTAAAACTAGTTGGGAATCATAGGCACAGATGTGCGAAATTTGTTTTGGAATAAAGAACAAGCTATTTGAATGAAACTATGGAGTTATTCTTGTATATAATTATACCATTATATAAGTCGGAGCATGGCGAATCGGTGGACTATATATATACCTATTTATAGCTCACATAGGAACAATCGGACGATTTATAGAACTATGATCATTAATTAACTATGACCAAAAATTAACTATGATCAGTAATTAACTATGACCAGTAAGTAACTATGATCAGTAAGTATCTTTGAACATTAAGTAACTATGATCAGTAAGTATCTATGACTAGTAAGTATCTATGACTAGTAAGTAACTATACTCAGTAAGTATGTATGACCAGTAATTATCTTCGAACACTAACAAACAATGACTTGCAACTTTTGTAACACAACACGTATCCGAGACTTGGTCGGGAGAAGGCACTTCGTTCCGGGGATGTTAAAACTAGTTGGGAATCATAAGCACAGATGTGCGAGATTTGTTTTGGAACAAAGAGCAAGCTTTTTTAATAAAACTATGCAGTTTTTCTTGTATATAATTATACTATTATATAAGTCGGAGCATGGGGAATTGGTGGATTATATATAAACATATATATAGCTGCCATAGGAACGATCAGAAAATTTTAAGAAAAAATAATTATAACTAGTCCAGTTTTCAACAGATTTTCATCAAATTTGATATATAGCTAATAATATTTATCCAGAATTTTGTTTTGTTTTTGTTTTATGAAAATCGAACTTCTATATCATATAGTTGGCATACAAACGATCGTTAAAAATAATAGGAAAATGCAAAATAGTGAATGTATAGGTGAATGAATCGTTACAATCTTCTCAATAACATTATAATATCATTGCAAGTTAAAAAATTTCCTTACAAGAATAAATAATCTTTCTGTTTATTGAAATTTAATTCTTTGTCTTTTTTTTAAGCTAGAACGATACGAAAAAAACGTGGTCATTTCCCCCAATTAATTGCTTCCTCGCTTTGTTCATTATTAATTGCAGTGCATTTGGTCAAGTCACTTTACCCTGGCAAAAAAAAATAAAAACGTTGGCCAAAACCAGAGCCAAAGCAAGTAGATACAAAAAAATAAGAGAGAAAAAAACAATTTTCAAGCGTCCGCCGCCCATTGCAATGCATTTTAATTTGACTTTAACTATTTGCGCATATAATTAACAGCAGCAGCAGTCGCAATAGCTGGAAATACACTGCAACAAAATAATTGACTGCTGTGAAAATGAGGTAAAGATTTGTGGCCTTAAAATTGGGCAACATGTTGATAGTTTTATAGATTTTCTAGCATGTTATTAATTTGAAATCTGGTATTAAATATATTAATTTTATTACATGTTATTTTAATATATTTTCCATGTAGAAATGTCAGCTTAACTGGGGCTTTGAAAGGGGGATTGCATTGTCTGGCAATTTCACCCGCAACAATGAGATACAGATACAGATACAGATACAGATACAATATATGCGAGCATCTCATGGGTTAGGCTCCAACAACTACAAACAGTGGCTTGTTCACAATAATAACTCAAAAAGTGGAGAGCTTTTTTGTGACATGTGCCACCCCTTTTGAGACACCAGGGGCGTAGTCTAAAAATATTTGATTAAAAATTAAAGTTTTTAGGGGTTTATTACAGAACTATATTATATTTTTAACAGTTTTAAGCTGTATTTAAATTATTGAAATAAGATCTACTATAAAATCAAATCACCTACAGTTAGAGCCCCCTTTTGGGGCCACCCCTGACTCCATTCAAGCAATGCAAATATACAAAGCTTTTGTTTCCATGAACTCTGCGAACAAACAGCTCAACTATGGAGGGAGGAGAGAAACACATCGCTGGGAGAAAAACTGGGAGAAAAACTGAGAAATAACCAGAGAAAGAGGAGCAGCTAACTTTGGGCTGACAACAAAGCAAAGAGAAGGGCGGCAAACAAAACAAAAAAAAATGGGAAACAAAGTGTTGTAAATGCTAAAGATCTCCACACAAAAAAACAGAAAATATATATAAGAAACCAAGGAGATCATCGCAAACAATTACAGACACTCGCACAAACAACAACTCCCTTGTTGTAACAGTGCTCAACAAAAGATGATTGCCACAAATTTGATCGACTGCTGTGAAAAGCAGCAACTAAAAGTGATCAACATTTACGTTTGCCAACACAACGAGATAAATAACAACAATTACAAGGAAATCCTCGTTTCCCCATGATATAACCTCACAAGTCTTACGTCCAAGTTGAAAATACTTTGATGTATTAATGAGCAAAAAGCATATAGTTTTTAGTTTTTTTGAGCAGAAAGCAATATTTTTGTTAATTTTACAAGGCCAAGCTGATATTAGGTAGTAATATTTACTTGCTTAGTTTTAATTTATTTTAAAAGTAATGTTTAGAAACAAAGCGACCGAGATATATAGTTATTATATCTTTATAAAGTAGGAATTAACCTTTAAGAACTTTATTTGTATAGAACCAAAGTGCCCATAATTTCCCCTCTGAGGTACAGGATTTGCCAGTGTGACCTTATCTACATAATAAAGCATTTTATCCTTAAGAAGTGTAATTAATTATCTACATAATTAAAGAAATTTATCTACAGTTACCTACTGAATAATGATTTTAAAACTGAATTTTTAAATCTTTACATTTTGTATATCAAAAACACTTTTCAATCAATTAAAGTATGCTCTATTTAAGGGTATTGACAAGCTGTTAACCTCCCAATCAGTAAAGATACATAAATTTTAGCAACCAGTGGACATTTTTGACAGGCAGCAATTGCCTCAAATTAAATATCACAACTGAGAAGCAAACTATAAACTATATATAGTAAACAATTGAGAAGAATATAGACAAAAAATTAAAGAGGGCTAGCAAAATGAATCAAAATGAAACTCGAATGCTATTTTTAAAAAGCGTTTCCACCAAACGTCTGTTTGTTGCAAATTGTTATTGTTGTTGCAGTTGTTCTTGGCGCTGCATAATCCAACATCTAGTACAATATGTATATAGTACAGATATACACAACACTCGCACACACGGTTTTAAGTAGATGCATGTGTATAAATAAAATGTGGGTCATGTGCATCAAATTATTTAATTGGTGTCAATTGGCATTGGATTTTTTTCTTCTCTTTTCGCTATCGTCTCGATTTTCTTGGCTTTTCTTTTCGATTTCCGTTAAGCCGTTACTCGATGTTGTTGGTGTTGTTTAAGCCGGGCTTAACACCTTTGTGTTGCATTGATTGAACAAAAAAGAAACATGTAAATCACAAGAAAATGCACTTGGGAAAATGTTGTAAGAAATTGCTCAAAAAACTTATTGAAGAAGTCATAGAACTTTTCTATATAATCTATTATAATAACATCTAACCTTGTTAAGAAATTCTCTTCTATAAATTTCTAATTGTTTTATTTTAACTTCATTTTAGAAAGCAATAAATATATTTTTTAAAAGAAATCTTGTCTGATGAGTCTTGAAAATTGAAACTATACTCTATATTATGCTCTTTTAATATAAAAATAAACAAATGAATACAAATGCCACCTTTCATCTATCAAATATCACATCTTAATCAAAACTTTGGCATAATTTATTTGTTATAATAACCCAACAATGGTTTTATCAATATAGTTAATATGGATCTCTGGCTAAGAAAGAGTTTCACCCCAAAGAAACTATAAATTTCACTACCTTCTCCTTTCCATCAACTCGTTTTGCAGAAAATGCATTCAAGAAATTTGAATTTGAACCTGCCATTATGTGTGTCAACGGCTTGTGATTGCGGCAATAACAACGCATTAACAACAGGTAACAAACACTTGGCCAGAAGCTCCCCTAACTACCAATCCAACCACCCCCACTCCCCCCTCGACCTGTAGCCACAGCCGTGTGTGTCCCACATGCTTCAATACCAAAACAGGCAGAACAAAAGAAATTAAATTAAAAAAAAAGAAACAACAAGAAGAAAAGGCGGCGGCTAATCCGGATACGATTATGGCCGTAAACGGTTTACAGTAAAAAAAAAAAAGAAAAGCCAAAAAAACACAACTTTCCGGTGTCCCTTAAAACGGTGTCAAGCGCTCATTTCCCTAATTTAGTTTACATTTTTTTTATTTTGTCAGCTTCTTGTTTCCTTTTTCTTTTTGCCTCATTTTGGTGGCTTTTTCTTTGGCCACAAAAAGTAGAGAGAGAAAAAAAACAGATAACTGAAACCAAAAACCGTTCATGAAACGCACCCAAAGCCATTGCTAAATATTAAGAATATCCAAGTATACGATATATTATTGATATAATATTGAAATATTCAAGATCATTTTGTACTAAATATTATAAGATTTCGTTTTTCTACATTAAATATATATATTTGTGCTATTATTGGTTAAGGAATATAATAATTTATTTTATTTTAAAATCGATAAATATCTATATTTTGAACTGAATGATTACATCAGATATATTTCATATTATCATTCATATTAAATGGCAATAAAAAATGAATTCTTTTGGTCTAAGATTGAAAGATTGAAAATTATGTATTTGAAATACTTAAAATTGAAATATTTAAAATTGAACGATTTAAAATTGAAATATATAAAATACTGCTAATAAATCGATTTCCAAAGGCGATACTTTTTTCAGAAAATATTGGAAAAAATAATTCTCTTGTAAACTGTTCAAAGTTTTAAAGATTCCCTAAGAAAGCGACTCATTTGTTTTATTGCACATATTTATCTGCTATATTTATAT
The DNA here is from genome assembly GCF_035046125.1 of Drosophila serrata. Classification (NCBI taxonomy): domain Eukaryota; kingdom Metazoa; phylum Arthropoda; class Insecta; order Diptera; family Drosophilidae; genus Drosophila; species Drosophila serrata. The sequence continues at coordinate 6,077,964 of NW_028257174.1, read as the reverse complement.
AGCTTAATAATGATTATAATGGTGATGATGATGAGCCATGACAGATTGCGGGGGCGGGGCTTTCTAGGGGGTGAGGGAGGGACATTGGGGTTTTGCACTCGCAAAGATTTTGTTTTTCCTTTGTAGTTGTTCAGTTTTTCCCTTATATATATATAATTTTTTTTCTTGTTGTTTTCCTTTTAGTATTTTCACGATTTTCACATTCTGTTTGTTTTTGTTTGCATTTATTTTTAGAACATTTTCGAATTCGCAACGCTCAACGCACACGCACAAATACAAACGCGGCCCGCATAGTTTTGGCATGTTTTTCTTAGCCATTTTCCATGCCCACGATTTTCACTGAACAAAAAAAATGTATATGCAAAGAAACTTGAAAAAAAGTAACGTTTATTTTTTGATATATTTTGTATTAGTTGGACGTCTGCTTTTCGCTGCTTTTGTTATTGTTTAGCCAGGCCAGTCAGCTGTGACAACAAAACAGAAATTGTAACGAAAGGCGTTACCAACGAACCGAACACGGGAGCGATTTGAACAACCGCCTGCGCCGGAAGCTTAAAAACGACAGAAAAACCAGGCAGAAACGGCCAGTCAGACAGAAACCAGAAAATCAGACAGAGACCGAGACGGCCAGAAAAACCGAAAGCAACAGGGTTGCCTGGTTAGCTTCGTTCAAGCTAGATCTTTGACCATGGGACAAGTTTATGGAAATTTGTGAATAGTTTATAGGCTTAATTCTAACATATTCTGGAAATAATTGCATTCGTAACATTAAGAATTTATTTTAGCAGAAAAATATATTTATTTATTTATTATACGACGTGTTTTTTTAAATTATAATTTATAATTTTTTCCATTTTATCAACCCCTAAATTTTCTCACATTTCCTGCCTTTTTTAATTACCAAAATATGTTATTTTTTTTAGAAAAAATGTGTATAATTCATAATATTTACCACATTTTAGCTTATTTTTAATCAGAATCTAGCTTATACGGGTGACAGCACTGGAAAACAGAGAAACGGCAACAAACATGAAACAGCAACAACACGCGATGGCGTGAAACGAAACGGAACGGAAGGGAAACGGAACGAGGTTGAACGGAACGAAATGAAACGAGACGAGGCAAAGACACACACGCACAGGGAAAAAAAAAAAACATGCGCAACGGCGTCGAAAGGTCACTCGGCGTCAGCTGTGTTGCCTCCCCACTAATGCACAGTGGGATATGAATTATTTAAACTAATATAAATAATAATACAACAAAATATATATATAGTAGTAAGAGTATTAGAAATATTCAAATAGTTAATTATATAGATTGAAAGAAAAGAAAAGATTTATATACTTTTTAAATACTGAAGTTGATAGTTTAAAAACATTTGAGTTGGCTTTTTTCAATATCGAAATAAATACAAAACATCTTTTGTAAATAGGAATTTCATTAATATAAAAATTATTTGCTTATTATTATTATTATTTATTATTTTCTTTATTTATTTTCTTTACGTTTTCTAGCTAGATCATTAACTTGACCCAGTGTGCACTCTCTTTCTTTCTCTTGCTTTTCCCACTCTCCCACTGTCATTAAGACCCCACTCTTCCATTCTCTGACACTCTCTTGTCTTTTGACTGTCTCTCTCAAGGTGGGGGAGCTCCATTGATGGAACGTTTGGGCAAGTGGAACAAACAGAGAAGAACCAGAGAGGAAGTGAAAGATGAGGAAGTGAACAAGAAGAAAGGGGGTGGAGAGAGGTGAGTAAAGGGCGAAGAAAACATGCAAATGCATACCAAGAAATAAGTAAAAAGAATCAATCGATTTCCAAAATCTTAGGTTTTCGAAACTAATCAGGTTTAATTGGGATACATTTTATATAAAAGAACAAAGAACCTAACATTTTCCATCTGAAAAATGTATCTGTATCTTTTTATTGTGAAGAAACTAACTTTTACGATCTAAAAAATGTATCTTTGTATCTTTACGCTAGGCTTTTGACTGATCCCAGGTATCTCTGTAAGAACAGTATTGATTCTACACATTCTGAGACCCCAAAAACCACCAAAACGATCTCGAAATTGACGAAGGCATCGGCTGAGCCGGACGGCACCTTCCACATGATGGACCCAAAGCCACCCAAAACCACCTCGTCGTCGTCGTCGTCGTCGTACACCTCCCCCAATGGCTATTGTGCCTAATGCTCTGGCATGCGTGACGACAGCGTCGACGGCGGTACAAACAAATTTCCTGACTACTTTGCACACACACCACACACACACTCACACACCTCTTGATACGATCGAAAAGTGTTACGGACTCCCAGATACAACACAAATACAACACAAAAAAATTGCAATTAATGATGAGCACTGATGAGCTCGCCGCTTGCCGGTCGGTCAAATGCAATTAAAGCGCCGCTTGACCACACCAACAACAAAAAATAAAGAAAAAAATCCACCTGACGATCTATAATGTTATACAACACCCACATAATAATACTACAGAGTATAAAAGATTTGTTTCTATATGAAAGGGTTAATAAAGAAACCTCTTTCGAATCAGATTAGATATAAATATCTGGTAATATCAAATAATAACTAAATCATTAACTAAAATAAATACAAAACATTTTTTAAGGTTTTAAGAGCTCTAGGGATTTCTGAAGCATTTAAGAAGAAGATACTTTCAAAAATGTGTAGATATTATATGGATTATGTACAACTAAACACTTTAAAAGGTATCTATTATATTCTTTGAGTTGAGTTTTGCAAAACTAGAACTTTCCCAAATATTTTAAAACATCTGTAGTTGTAGTATCTTATATATGGAATATACAAACTCACCTAGTTCTGTGTAGAGCGTTGTATTCAGAACGAAATCATTGATACCGCTCATACCGCCAGTGCAGGAATCCGAATCCTCATTCTCCTCCGCCAGCGTGGGCGGACCGTCCCATAAAGCCCTTACAGGACGACGGACGCGGTCCAAGCGAACCCGTGGAATGTCCTCGTAGCAAACATCACCCAGCTGGAGATCAATAACGGTAAGTAATTAGTTATAAAATTTATAAATTTTATAAATTTTTATAAATACTTTAATATTTATTATATAATATACCACAGAAATCTCTAAAGGCTTTACAGGACTAAAGATTTCTGTGACACTCCTGCTAATTGCTTCAATTTCACTTGTTACAGATCAAGAAAAATAGAACCCATTACTTTAAAATAATATAAAATATAATATTTATATACTATAATATATTTCTAATATAATAATATATATTATTTTAATTATTTTGATTTAATTAGGTCAAAGTGAAATTGTAGCATTATTTAAGAGAGTCTTCCTCTACACTAGACATTAAAATAGTATCTTCAAGACCCACCTCCTTTTTGGGCGTAGCCGGGAATATCTACAGGTTAGTAGTAGTAGCGTTTTGTTAACATCCAGATTGTTCAGTTAGCATTTATAGTTTTTTTTTTTGTATATAATGTTTTGTTTGTTAGCGATATACAGTGTGCAATGGTGAGAGACGGGAATAAATAGATAAATGTACACAAAGACGAGAGAATACAAAAGCCAAGTTTACATCAATTTATTTATACATATTATAAGTAGATATAGATATGGGTGTGTGTGAGTGTTAGTTCTATATTATATTATAGGTTTATGGCAATACTCACCGATATCTCCTCGCTGCAATAGGCAGTGAAATTCTGATCATCCTGCTGCAGGACACAGTACAAGGGACCCCAGGGCAGAGTTTTGATTAGGCGTGTGACTTCACCTTCGGTTTCTGTAAATTAAAAGAATAAATTTTATTAAATGAATTACATTTTTTGAGAAATTTGTAAAATTTAAAATTTGATTACTGCTCAGTAATATTTAAAACAAATAAAATTAATAGAAGTTAAGCTGTTTGCTTCGCTTTTTCTACATATCTCTGTGGCGCCATCTGCCAGATATCGTTGGAAAGTACTTTCAAAAAACTGCTGCCTGCTTTTTGGCTTAACTTTTTACGCGTGGATTACATACGCATGTAAAAACCCACAACAACACTAAGAAAAATTAAATGTTTATAGGGTATTATAATTTCAGTCAGAAGACTCAAAAGCAATGAAGGAGTCGTTTCCGACCCTATAAGTCATATATATTCTTGATCAGCACGAAAAGCTGAATCGATCTAGCTATGTTCGGCAGAAAAATAAATTTTCGAAATTTTTTCTAAAAAATTAAGGGGTTACATCATTAAAATTAACATAAAAAATTGAAAAAAATTTTAATTATTTAAAATTTTAAATTGGGTATGCAGATTTATAAAGCGGATAAAAGCGAACATAGAAAATCATTCCGAATTAAAATAAATGCTTTTTTGGCTTAGTTATGAGTATTTTAAACTTTGATAAGTCAAAAAAATTGTCATATAAAAATATCAATAAATATCGATTCATAAAATGGGAACATTTTCAATTCCGGAGGATAGTTTCCATTTTTATTTGCTATAACTAAATTTATCTACTTTAAATGTTAATAAAATAAATATAAATGAGACCTAATGTTTATTTGTGTAAATTCATTTTTAGATACTTAAATAAAAACTTAGATAAATGGCAATTTAAGGGATTTTTTATTTATCGGAAAATATTTTAATATATATCCTCATCTTAATTTTCCAAAAGAGAATTAAAATATTAGCTAGGTTTTTCCGCCAGCTTTTGGAATAAACAAGAAGATGTGGCGCATGCGTGTTGCTAATTAACTGGATTTATGGATTTATGCATCCGCAACTGCAATTCCAATTGGAACTTTGGACTGCAAAAATGTGAAACTTGTGAAAATTGTATGCATTAGAATTTAGCAGCAGATGCAGATACTGCAGATACAGTAGCTAAAGCTGCAGATAGAGATATAGTATCTATAGCTCAGGGAGTTACAGAAAGAAAGAAGGAAGAAAACAAAAACAATGAGAATTGCTTAGCCAACTTGAACCGACTGTGTCTGTCCCTCTCCCGCACTTTGATTCAATCCCAGATTGTTTTTCCTCAGATTTATTTTTCTCCATTTTCCACTTTGCAGTTTGCGTGTCTAAGTTCTCAAAGTTCGTTTCACTCAGTTTGCGTCTTGCGTGCTTTCTCCTTCTTTCTCTCTTTATTGTTTTTTTTTCCTCTTTTAAATTTTTTCTGTTAATTTTTTCCTTTTTTTTGTTTTTTTTGCTTCTATGAGATAACAATGTGAGGCAGCAAGAATGGTTTTAATTTGGAGCCGATCTTGGCAAAGAGATGCGTGCGTGACACGCGGTAAGTGGAGTTATGCTAGTATAACACTTGATAAAATTGGACTGAAAGTGTGACCTTTCTTATTAACAAAAAAAATGTATAAAATAAGTAATAATATTTTTTAAAGCTGGCAATTTTTTTTTGCCAAAATCAAAGTTTAAAAATCTCATAACTAAGCCAAAAAAGCATTAATTTCAATTCGAAATGCTTTCATATGTTAGTTTTTATTAGGGTAATAAATCTGCATACTCAATTTAAAATTATAAAAATTTACAAATTTTGTCCATTTTTGAACAATTAAACGATGTAAACCCTTATAAAATTTTGTTAAAATTTACCAAAAATTTTTGTTCTTCTAAACATGGCTTAATCGACTCGGCTGTTGATGATGATCAAGAATATATATGATTTATAGGGTCGGAAATGACTCCTTCACAGATTAAAATTATATTTTTCTCTGCAAGATTCTTGAAATTGTCATTTTTGTTTGATAACTTCTTTTTTTTTGGGGCAATCAAAGTTTAAAAAATTCATAACTAAGCCAAAATTCTTTAATGGCTAGATGGATTCTCCTGCTGATGGTGATCAAGAATATATATGATTTATAGGGTCGGAAATGACTCCTTCATTGCATTATAAGCTTCTGATTCAAGGTATAATAACAAAATATTTGAAAATTCAAATATTGGGGAAAAATCCTTTCTTATTAAATATATATATATAATCACTATCATAAACTATAATATTTATCATCTCTAAGAAGTACGCATGATAATAAGTGCCCTTCATCCTACTCATCCTACTCTTTTCCTTTTTATCTATCTAAACTCAAGTCCCAAAAGCATACACTAGAAGAAAATGCTTAAAAAAGTTCTATAATACATTAATATCGTATACTTTTTAAGCTTAAGATTGTAAATAACATTTTCAAATGTCTGTTTACGATTGTTTTAATCGAACTTTCTTGGTATCTATTACTGACATTTTTTTCCAGTGCTTTTGAAGTCTAACTTTGAGCTCACGACTCGCTCGCTCCGTCGTTGAGTGCCTTCTATTATTTTTATTTTTTATTCTGCACTTTTTTTTACCTATTTAAGCAGCAAAATTATTTCACATACAAAGCGAGCGTAGCTTTTTCAAGTCCGGCGCCGTCTGTCCATTTAACATAAATATTGTAAGTAATTGTGAAGACTACAACAACAGCAGCAAGAGTACAACAACAACTTCAACTACAACAGCAGTACAACAACAATTACAACAACACCATTAAGTGAAGCGATGACGTCGAAGTCAGTTGCTCAGCAAGTTTGCTTTAATAATTTATTTTTTTTTGTTATTTTTGTTTTCTGTAACGTTCGTTGTCCGTTTGTTTCTTTATAATAAATTTTCTCATTTTATTGTTGTTCTTCGCTCTCTTTTATACTGTATTTTATATATATATATATATATATATGTGTATTTTTTTGTGCCTTTTGCATAAGAATTTCTCGCTTTTTGAGTTCTCGAGTTCAATGCACTGTGTCAGCGATTTTTCCATCTGCACATGAGGCAACAGGTGGCCGGGACAGGGGGACGAGGGGGTGGGGCAGGGGCACCTGGTTGGTCAATGGGAGGAAAAACCGAAGCAGAAGCAAAAATAGCCATCAAACAGCTGGCATTTGAGCGTGAAAAACGTGGAAAAAATACAGAAAAAAGCAAGGAAAAACTAGGGTATTTTAAGTTTTGTCGCTCTAGGCATTAAAAAGGGTATTATTTATGTAGTGTGTGTTTCCCTTTTAATTATAATATTTCATTCATTATTATTTTGATTTATTTTTAGGCTTAATAGAGATTTTAGAGGTGCTAAAAACAATTTAAATTGGTTTTAGTTGAGCTATAAATATTAAGAACTTTTAAACAGGTATTATTTCTACCTCTGTCTTCTTATATATATATATTTTTAAGTATATATAATATATAGCCAAGAGATATTCGAACAATTTGTGTATTATCTTTGCGCCGCCGTGCATTTCCCATTGGCATGCACAAAATGTATAAGAAGTATCTGAGGGTTGCCAAGATAAGATACAAACCGACAGATTCAATTTCAACTTGCATCTCATGAATGTCGAATAAATAATACAGTGCGTTTCATAGCTGTAGAGAGACAGCGGCAGAGAGAGAGAGAGCTATACCCTAATTGCCTGCAATTAGGCAAAATAGTTTCTAACAATACAAAAATTAGCATGTTAAATTAACCCAACAATCAGCTCAGTTCTCAAGATGTTAAGTGCGTTTCAAGTTCATTAATTCCATAGAATTAAGCATATATTATTCGGTATAATACCAGTCATAATCCATATTCAAATACTCAACTCAAAGTCCAAGTATGCAAATGTGACTTAATGCCTGACTACTTCCCACAATTAATCATTGGAGTTACACAAAAAGAAACCACAAAGACGGTTTAAAACAGTTAAAAACTTGTTAATTAAAACAAAAGAATTCTGGATAATCAAAGAATGATTAAATGTTGAAAACAATAATGACTTAATTAAATGATTAAATACCAGAGAAAATGACTCAAATCAAGACTGTTAAGTGAAATCGATTGGAAAAGTAATCACAAGTTTTTCACATTAAAACAAAGTTCCAGGAGTGAGATATAGGAAAACCAGTCATTCCAGAACTCTTTTAATTAATTTTTCTCTCCCTTTTAATTTTTCTGTAATTTACCAATTACATTTATATAATTTTTTTCTAGGCTGCAATGATAGGTTAATTGAAATTATCTTTGTGAAAACCTCTCGCTTCTATACATATATAATTTTTCAACTGCATTATTCCCACTTTTCAATTTGTTATCAAAGCTCATAATTAATGACATCATCATGGGATCTTGTATTAATTCCCATTAATTATCAGGGGATTTTTTTATAATAAATATAAATGAATATCAAAACTAGATTTATATATTTAATTAATATGTATTAAAAGCTCATTATTCTGACACATAAATCATAATGTCTCTATAGAATAAGAGAGCCTGAAGAAAAAAGTGGAAAAACCCATTGCATAAAAATTGAATTATTAAATGTTAAAGGCGCAACGAAAAGACATTGCCAATTAAAACTAATTTAAAGTAATTTATGCTCTGCGTCATCTGTGCCTTAACGTGTGGGTGTCTCCTCACCAAGGAGGGGAGTCTCTTCTTCCAGGGGGGATGGGTGCATGGAGGGTAAGTGGGGGGAGGGGTTAACATCAAGGGGAGGGTGTCGAATTGGGCGGATGATGACTTTTCCGCTGAAGATTGTGGTGCGTCGGTTCTTTGGTTTTCCCTTGTCCATTGTCGCCTCAACGCCATTTAAAACCACACAGAAGAAATAGATGTGTTTTGTGGTTGCTGTTGTCTTTTGTTCGCTGTCGCTTTTGGGGCGTGGCCCACACGCCTCTGCAGTACACTCAGCAAAAAGATGTGTCTTTGAGAATAATCACCACGAAAACTTAAAGGGTTGTAGGAATGAGAGTAGAAGAATTGCAACTTCAAATGTAACTTTGTTTGAAGAATCTAACTGTCTTTCTTTTTCTTTGACTCGCTTTCTTTAGCTTTCTGTCTTAAAAAAATATATATAATATATGTATAAAGTTTAATTTATTTAGTTTATCTGAAGTATAAAAACTATTCAAAATTTAACTCCAAAGACTATGCTTAAAGAAATTAACTGTCCTTTTATCTCTCTCACTCTCTCTCTGCCCTCCTCTTTGTCCACCCCTCTTTCTCTCCTCTTCTCTATCTCCACTACTCTCTCGCCTTCTCTTTCTCTACTACTTTCTCTACTTCTCTCTCTCTCTCTTTCTCTCTCTACTACTCTTTCTCCTTCTCTTTCTCTACTACTTTCTCCCCTTCTTTCTGCTCTTTCTCTCTCTCCTTTCTCACTCTCACAAATTACAAGAATTAAAAAGAAAAGTCTTAAAGAAGTTTTAAAGAAGTCCGAAGATAACTTAAGAAGAATTAAACTTAGAAGACTATGTTTAAAGAATCTAACTGTCATTCGTTCTCCCTACCATTTATTATATATGATATTATTCTATATGTCTTATATTATTAAGGAAACTTTTGATCTAAAATCAGCGTTTCTTACAAAAAAAAAGAATAGAAGAATTGGTAAGAGAATTCTTAAAGAAAGGTAATAAAATACCCTATAACTAGTAAACAAAAATTATGTAAAATTTTCAAAAGAATCTATAACTTAAAAAACCTATTAGTTTCCAAACCCAACTTTATTTCGTTAATATTTTATAAGGAAATATTTTTCAAAGACTAGGAAATCAACGAAATCAAATCTTAAAACCTGCACAAGCTCTTCTAATGGTTTTTCGAATATTTTTCTAAATAAAAAAACCTATAGTAAATATTTCTCAAAGTTCATGAAACAAGGAATCAGCTTGAGCTAATTTTAATCAATTTTTTCTTTGAGTGCAACTGTGGCAACTATTGCTTCCGCATGCTGCAGCTGTCCCACATCATCTTCAACGCGGCGGCTTCGGTGGTGGCGGCACAACTTCCCTGAATCCCTCTAAACAACATGTTGCATTTTGGGCGGTGACCCGCCCCGACCCAAATGCATATATAAATATATATTCCTATACTATACGATACTATACTATATATATATTTGTTTGCTTATACATATGTTTGTCTAGATGTCGTTATGGCACGCAATCCCGACACAAGTCGTTGCGTAAACGAACGAACAAACGCATTTAATTAGGTTTATGGGAAATATGCGAAACGTTCGAAATAAAAAAAAATCACAAATACAAACAAAAACATATGAAAAAAAAGCACACAACTCTGGTCGTTCCACTTCTTTTTGTTGTTTTATTTTTCTGCCAACAATCTCAAAGCAAACAATGCAGAATTATAGCATAACTTGGATTTCGCATCATGTAATAGTTGCCTGACGAGGCGACCTGCTTGCATTATTTGATTTGTCAATTCATTTATAGATTTATTTCTCTTTCTTTTCTCTATCTTTATCTTTCCCTCTCTATCTTTGTTGCTTCTTCGGTCTTCAGTCAACACAGTCTTCTACGACTTCTTCAAAGTCTGTGAAGTCTTCAAAGTCTGTGGCGTCTTCTCTGGCACTTGGTTGGAGAAGCTGCCACAGTTTCTCCAAATATAAGTTATATTAGGGGGTTTTTTACTGCCTCAAATCTGTTAATTTTTGTTTGAAAACCTTGAGATTTTAAAGTTTTTATTGTATATTTAAGTTACTTAAGCTGTAAGGCTCTTCAAGATATAATAAACCATTTACTTGTTAATTTGTAAACCAAAAACAAGAGTAGTGGCATTATTTAATCTCTAAAAAATTGTTATATATTATATCAAAAAACATCAATACCATCTTGATATTTAAGACAAATAAATTATACAAGTGTAGAATATATTTAAGACAATTAAATTATAAAAATGTAGAACAAAGAATAAATAAGTAGCCATTGATTGGTTAAATAAATAACCCTAAACAGGTGAAGTATCATTATTTTGCCTAAAAACATCGGATTATTTTCTATTAAAAAGCTCACAATTTTTAATTTTAACTTTATGTATTAGTTACTCAAATTTTAAGGTTTCCCAAGAAATTATTAACTATTTATTTGTTAACTGTTTAACCCAAAAATAGGCGTAGTATCATTATTTTATATAAAAAATGCACTTTCTTTGTTACCTTTTAGATGGTTAAGCTCTTGAAACCCCCCTTAATATTTAATTCAATTAATTTATAATAATTGTAGGAGAAAGAAGAACCTATTAATTATTGATTGGTTAAGCAAATAACTTTCAAATAGGCGTACTATCCTTATTTTAACCCACAAAATTTGTTGATTTTTAGAACCCCCTTTAAATGTACGCCCCTGACATATGTCAATAAGTTTGTATGTCTGTCTTTCTGTCTTTGTTTGCGTTGTGTCTGGTATTATTTTGGGGGCACACGCGATCTCTTCTTTATTTATGTTGAGCTCTCTTTTGACAGGCTTTGATTCAGTGCTATTTCCGAATTTAATTTGATTTTTTCTTCAGTCAAAGAGTGACTAAAATTAGACCTAATATAAAACACAATACTCTTTACAAATTAAATAGCAAGTTCTATGTAAGATAAAAACCATCAAAGTGCTTGTAGATCTGGTTCCTTTAACAAAAAGTGAGGAGTTTGTTAATTTCATATTTAAGCCTTGCCAGAAATATACAATTATGTTTACATTTCTTAATCATAACTGATATTCGATAATCAATTTCCTGCCCGATTCCAGCGATTCTTTGTTTCCCATTTAATCGAATTTCACAAAAGGAAAAGGGGAAGGGTTTTCATTTCAGCAAAAGTGAAGAAATAATAAATAAATACCTGAAGCAACGACACTGAAATCTAAATAAAAATCAAAGCAAGTTTCAAGTCCCAGAAGAGGAGACATCACTTGGCGTTCTGGCTTTGTGCGAATTCCTTCAAAGTTTTCTTTCTTATTCTTTTGTTAAACAAACAAACAAAACAAAAAAATGTGTTTACATATTCCCCGACATCGGTCCCGGATATATGTGTATATATTTTCTGATATGAGCCGTATTGTGGAATGAACAAGTGTTTTGGCATCCCGAAAAAAACAAAAACGAAACACAAAAAATATGATTCAATTCGCATTTCTTTCTCTCCATGGGAACCTAGATTGTGAGGAGTTCCATCTGGTTTTTAGTGTTTTTCTTATTTTAGTTTTTTTTGTGATTGTTTTTGTTATTTTCTAAATACTGGTACTGGTACTGGTTGAAACGGGTTTTCTTTCACCAAAAGTTTCCCTTTTGTTTCAGGCGGCAAATGTGTTAATCTGTTCAGAGTTCGATTTGCTAAAAGCCCAAACGAAAACAGAAAATAAATAAAAAGCCGGCTTTCTGGTCTTTCCCCCCTCCCGAAAAACACACACTCTATAGAGAGAGAGGTGTGTGTGTGTGTGTGTGTGTGTTGTGTTGAGGAAAAAGTGAATTTTTTCATAGAAAGTTGTTGGGCAACATTTGCAACGACAACAACGACAACAACGACTGCGACGACAACGCATTCGATACTTGAAAATAGAAAATTGTAGTAACTTCCACATCTCTTCCTGTCCACCTGTCCACCTGCCCACCTGTACCCAAACCCCCCCCGAAATGTCTGGCTGATACCTGTGTCCACCAGTAAATCCAGCCAGTTTATGTCCATGTTTCACTTTCTAGCAGATGCAGTGGGTCAAGCTCTCTCAAGATGGTCAAGATGGATTGCAATTGGAAAGGTTTTCCTCAAACGAAAGTCTGTTTCTTCTTGTTTATTGGGGATCAATGAACTCCTTTGGGTTAACAATTTGTTAATGTTTTTCTGGCTTTCAAGGGGTTAAGTATTTATGGTTTAAATATATTTTAAGAGAAGAAGATTCCTTTATAGTCTTGTTCTTAATATTTCTGATAAATTCTTAACTGTTTAAATACAACATTTTCATGCTAGGTAACTATTAAAAATATATCTTTCATGTTTTTATATTTTAAAAGGTTCACGAATTTATTTATGTTAAGTATTTATTGTTCTTAATATATATCTTTATAGAAGAAGTCCCTGTTATAGTCAAATTCTTAAAATTTCTGATTAATTCTAAGCTTTTTAAATATTAAAATATCTATGAACAGTAATTAAATGTGATCAGTAATTAACTGTGATCAGAAAGTATCTATGAGCAGTACGTATCAATGAATATTAAGTTACTATGATCGGTAAACAACTATAATCAATAATTAACTGTGATCAGTAATTAACTTTGAACAGTAAGTATCTATGACTAGTAAGTATGTATGATCAGCTACTAACTTTGAACACTAATAAACAATAACTTGCAACTTTTGAAACACAACACGTATCCGAGACTTGGCTGGGAGAAGACACTTTGTTCCGGGGAGGTTAGAACCAATTGAGAATCATAAACACAGATGTGCAAGATTTGTTTTGGAACAAATTTAAGCTATTTACATGGAACTATGGAATTAGTTTTCTATATAATTTTACTATTATGTAATTCAGAGCATGGCGAATCGGTGGACTATATATATCTATATATATAGCTGCCATAGGAACGATCGGAAAATTTTAAGAAAAAATAATTATAACGTTTTGAGTTTTCAATAGATTTTTATCAAATTTGACACATAGCCACAATATATTAAACTAGAATTTTGTGTAAAATTTTCTGATAATCGGATTACTATATCATATAGCTGCCACACAAAAGATCGTCAAGAAGAGATGAAAATGTTTAGTCTAGTTCTTTATTTATTTATTTATCACAAATTCTAATCTCTTTAAATATATAATTTCAAATTCTTCATAATACATTTCTGTAAATATTTCTTAATTTTAAAACTTGAAAATTATCTAGAATAACTGCAATATTTCACTTGCAAAGTTCTGGTAAATTCTTCTTAATAAACCGAGACATAAATGTATCTGACAGATGCATTTTTTTTCTTGTTCAACTTCATAACCCATACAAATCGAACAACAACAAGTGCAGTGCGACAAAAGTGTGTCAGCAGCGACAAAAGCTAAGCTTTCGGCCAAGTTAATGACGGCATCAACTCGCCCCGCCATCATTTATCGTTCTTCTCCCTCGTCTTGGCCAGCTCCTCCTTGCATTTGCATTTAAGAGGGTACAGTAGAGGCATGGTTAAAGGGGAATTTTTAAGAGGAATTTGTAGTTTAATAATATATAATATACTTCTTGAGAGATTTCAAATCTCTAGCACTTTGTTCTAGCCCTAAAAATTGTCATTTTCATTCAAGAAATTCAAGAAATAATAAAAAGGGATGACTTTCTTAAGGTACAAATTACTATTTCTCAAATTATCTATATTCATTTTAATTTAATTAACTCAAATTACTTTCTTTTCTATATATTTCCCAATATAAACATTTCCTTCTATTATTACCCATTTATTTTTAGCCAATATTTACTGTAACAACTAACAACCGACCAAATAAAAAGGCAGCTACAACACGAAACATGACAGAAATGATGTCAAGCCAGCGGGCTAACACGAAGGCAACAACTCGGACATGGACAACAACGACAACAACAACAACCACAACAACAATTACAACAACATCAACAACTACAACAACAGGAACACCAACCAGCATATGGATCGAACCTGTATGATTTGTTCTCGCCTCTATAAACATACATATATGTATATATACACTGGACAAAATGGAATAAATATTAAAGATAGACTTTAATTTATTTTTTTAAATGGAAATGTATGCTTCAAGTTGAAAAATATTAATAAATAAGGAAGGAAACAAACCTCCGAAGCCAAAGTAAATATATATTTTTAAAGTTTGCAATTGAACTTAGGATCGAAACAGAAATCGATCATAACTAAGCTTTAAACATTCGGTTTTTTTTAAATTGATATTTTTATATGACAAATTATGATTTAAAAAACTCATAACTTAGCCAAAAAAGCATTAATTTCAATTCGGAAAGCAGTCCTATGTTAGTTTTTAGTGGGGTAATAAATCTGCATACTCAAATAAAAATTTAAAAAAATTTAATTTTTTAACAATTTTTAAGATAAAATAATATAATAATAATTTTGAAAAAAAAAAATTCAAAATTTTTTTTCTTAAAAAATGGGTAAATCGATTCAGCTTTTCATGCTGATCAAGAATATATATGGATTATAGGGTCGGAACTGACTCCTTCACTGCGTTTTAAGCTTCTAACTAATAGTAAAATACCCTGCAATTACTAATAATTGTGGTAATATTTTTATAAAAATGCTATAAAGTCTTGGGCAGCACTGCTTAAAAGCAAATAATCTTATTATTAACAACTTTAAATATTTCCTGAGATAAAAAGATACAAATATATTGACAAATATATATAAAAAAAACCGTTTACAGCAAACTAAAAACCATAACAGCTTTAAATTAAATATACCAAAAACAAGTCACAGTGTATCTGTGCCTGTGTAGTGGTGCGTATCTATGTGTTTGCTTGCCATTTGAGGTGGTTTTTGTAGGTGGGTTAAAATCAATGCAAGAGAAGACGATACACAAAGACACATCGGGGCAGAGACAAAGACGATGGAAGCCAAAAGGCGAGGCAAAAGGTTACCTTTGAGAATGCGAATGCCATCAATGACCTTGACACACACACACCGCACACCGCACACTGACACGCATACACCTGGAAATAACAACACACACACCTTCCTTCCGCTGCGGGCAAATAACCGTAACAGAAAGGTAAGCAGAAGCGAGGAAAACGAATGAAATCAACAACTAAAAAACAAAAAAACTAAACCAAAAACGGCAATAAGAGAAGTTGCCTTCAAGGCGAAGGTAGCCTTTATTTTAGTTTTTTTATCGCAATCGTTCATGTGTGTGTGTGTGAGCTATTACCAATTTTTTCTTGTTTTTTTGTTTTTTAATGTACGTGCCCCCTTCAGTGCTCAATGCTAATCCATAGATACACACACGTGAATAGGGGTCACAGGCGACAAGACAAAAACAGTCGAAGAAATCAATAACCCTTAAAAATAAATAATAATAAATTAAATTTAGGGGAAATGTTAAAAATTTGAACTTAATTTCAAATAATAATAAAGTAAGTTCAGGTTTATTCCATTTTATAAGTCATTAAAATGTTTTCAAGTGCTAATAATAACTTGTAAACTTGTGAGTGAGTGAAATTTTACTTAATACATTTTATTAAATATTTTCAATTACAGTACAGGTATTTTTAAAGCTTGTAAACTTAAAGAAAGACAAAATAAGGATATAAAAGAGTACTTTAAAATTTTAAACCCAATTTCTAAACAATTAATGATCAATAAATATAAAAACTAAGCTCAATAAACTTCAAATTACTTTATTT
Source organism: Drosophila serrata (assembly GCF_035046125.1). Lineage (NCBI taxonomy): Eukaryota > Metazoa > Arthropoda > Insecta > Diptera > Drosophilidae > Drosophila > Drosophila serrata. The sequence goes on along the minus strand of NW_028257174.1, from coordinate 6,061,756 downwards.
ATGATTAAAAAACCATCTTTCTCTACAAAATATCTTCCCTAATTTTATGAGTAGATACATTTCGGCATAATTTTAGCAGATTTTTAGTAATTAGAGAGAGAGACCCTTTTTAGCTACCTGTCAACCGGCACCACCACCTGTGCCACGCCACTTTGGTCGCCTGCACCGCTCTAGCGACCCTGCACATTTAGGGGACTTTTATTGTCTATTTGCCAAAGTATTTGGATGTTATATTTGCCTATACCTTTTACCAAGGGACAGGGACACCCTCTCTCTCTATCTCTCTGTGAGTGAAACCAAAAACACCGACAGGTAAAAGGCCAGCCAGGTGGAGAGAGATAGAGTGAGAGAGATAACGGAAAACAGAGTGAAAAATGTGGAAAGGTATTTTTTCCCAGGCCAAGGAATTTGCACAGGTGACACGAAGATACTTAAGAGAGCAGTCAGTATGTAGGTACATCCCAGAAGGCCCATCCATATCCACATCCACATCCACATCCGCAAAACCGCATCCACATCCGCCTCATCAGCTGGGAGTTTTTCCCCCCGCACCCTACGCCCGATTTTCCCCCCCTGTGAAAATCCACTACCATAACTGTCAACATTAAAACACTCGACTTATGGCGGGACTCCTCGTTTGTTTTACATTTTAATGGGGTTTTAAAATAGTGACAGATTTAAGGCCAGCTTAAAAAGCAATTCGACTTGCTCATTACCTTTTTTGTGTCTTTAAAAAATATATCTACTTTTTTATAAGAAATGAATTTTCAATTACTGTTATTAAACGCACGCAATATTGGCAAATGGTTGCCTTAGTAACCCATTAAATAGTTGTGGTTACACTTTAGTTAATTGTTAATTGATTTGCAGTTATACAATGTCTTTTGTCTTGGCCAATAAAACGTGGGTACTGCAAGTACTTTACTAACTTATCCGATCTAAGCCTCACATTACTCATAAACTTTGTCATTTCTGTTTAGTTTTTTTTACACAATTAAAAATATGAATTAAATTATAGCTTCGATTAAAAATAATGGATACTTTTTAGCATTTATTTGTATTTAAATATATTTTTAAAACTTGAAATTCTTTGCATTATAAGAACTCGCTTTAACTGAAAGTTAATATGGCTTAAATTCAGTTAAGCCTTAAATAAAAGTTACGTTTTCTTAGTAAATAAGTAGATTTAATAGATTTTAAATGTCTTTTCTGGTTGATTTTTGTTTGCAGGAACTTTAAAGATATTTTATATACAAATTTCTGTATATATTGGTTCAAAAAAGACAGTAAGGAACATCATTTTTTATCATTTAAAGATATTTTCTTGAAATCGAGATATATTTTTTAAAAGAAAACCAAGAAATTAACGTTGTAACTACCTTTTTTTGTGTTTAACTTATTTGACTATCTAATTAAGATATCTGATGATTTATTGATTAATGATTTATTTATTAATTACTACATTCAAGCTAAGTATTAACACCTTAACCTATCCCATAATTAAAGTAAATCTTTTGAAATAAGAGATATTGGGTTTTCTATTTTTGTTTTCTAACCATTCAACATTTAATATTTTAACTCATACCACAAGTTTTCTCTATAATTACAATCTTGGAAACTGCTAAAATCATCCTTAAACCAATATATTTAATCTTAGAATCAACTCGCTTTCTTATAATTTTGATAAACTCGGAAATTGAATGTTTTTCCCTACTTAAAACTCTTTTGGTGTATATCTTTCTTATAATAATAAATGTATACCCCTTATTTAGGCTGTTATATTTACTCTTCAGCCTAAACTTAATGTTTTTTGGATGCTAAATAATGATTAAAGACTTACCGCAAACATCTAGCCATCCCTCGATTCTGCTGGGATAGGAAATCGTGGAGGCTCGACTTAGATAAGTTCGTCGTCCCATTATGACTGTGGTGGTGGGTGGGTGGTGGTTGGGGGGCGGGTGATGCTGCCTTTGGGGGGGGTGGAGGTATGGATGCTGCTCTCAGCCGCTCGTTTTCTCTCTTTCTCTCCTCTCTTCTCTGGGGTTGCTTCTCTCCCCTGGCTCCTCTCCGTGGGTTCACTTATCGTTTAGCTTATCGACTCGTTGAGTTTGTTGCTGTTGTTGTTGTGCTGCTTAATTTGAATATTGATTTTGTTTGCCGTGTTGTTGTTGTTGTTATTGTTTTTATTGCACTTGCCTTATGGCTTTTAGGCCTTACTTTATTTTATTCGTAAAAACACACACACACACACAAGATTAAAGATGAGAAGAGTAGGTTAAAAAAAAGCGAAACAAAAAATAACAACGTCGAAAACTGTGCGTCGTCGAGTTTCAAATCGCGATTCCGTTTCCAAGAGCAGGTTGTTTTACTTCTTTTTTTCGGCTTTCGGTTGGTTTTGTTGAGTGATTTGTTTCTTCTTGTTTTTGTGTTTTTACGATTTTACGATTCCAATTCCGATTCCACTCTTTGTTTCCACGCACGAATCCGTGTTTTATTCTCCATCTTCGCCCCCCGCTCTCAATCTCTCTGCTCTCAAGCACTGCCTCCTTTTCCTTTTCCTCTTATTTTCGGTGTTTTCCGTTTCGGCCTGTTTTTGCGGTTCTTTTGCACTTTTTTTTTCTTTTTATTTTAGCCCTATTCGCAACAGCTGAGTGGCACTTCGGTTTTCGGGTTTTATCTCATCTTTTTATTATTAATATTTAGCGTTCGAAGGCCGGCATATAAATAAACGTATTGGAGTCATCGAGAAACTTTAATTTACGCGCGCCGCCGCCAGTGGCTAATTCTTTATATTTTGGTTTTATTTTAAATCACGACTCCGCCAACAACAACAACAAAAAAAGATTCAATCACACACGTGTGTGGGTGTGTGTGCTTCTGTGCTTGCGAAGCTCCAAGAATATTAACCGTTTTGCCGCACTCCCACTTCCACCGCACTTAAAAAAAAAAAAACAATGAATGAACTAGAGTTGTTGAAAAGATATCAGAATAGCGCTATGTTTCTTTCGGTATATTTTGATATTTTTGTTTCGGTCACTCTGAATTGCGAAGCTGTTACTTAACATTTTACATCTTACACGCCTAGATAACAATTTTACACGTTTACATATACATGGGGCCATATCTCGCCTTTGGGGTTGAATTCTCATACATAGAATGTAAAAATGTAGCGTAAAATTCATTAACAGACCTGCTTTCACCCACAGAGGAGAGTGTAAATTAACAGATTCTCTATCGTTGGCTGTCGGTCGTTGATATATCGATAATTAGTTTGCCCAAATATCGATGTTGCGATATTTATTGTCACTCCGTATTTCCGAAGCTGTTATTTAAAATTAGGAATCGGTAACAATGAACCCAATTTGAGAAAACATTAACATTGAGAAATCATTAACATTCGTGGGCTGCCGGGAACAAGGCTGCCACTTCAGCTTTTCCCGCCCGGGCTAAGGTTAAAGATTTCTATAAGTAAATAATTACAGGAGGTGTGATAAAAGAAAAAGCTTTCATAGTTTGGCGGCGACGTTGTCATGAGCGATTTGAATGTAACTAGTTCGCATTATGAACGAAAAGACCAATGGGCACACTGCACTTGTGGCGCAATATTTAAATAAATTTTAAGCTAAGTTACTGTAATAAAAATGTTTAAAATATCCAAGATATGACTGAAACCATAACTTATACGTCTTATACGGCCTTTTTATTCGTATAAATAGTAACGTTTTAATAATTAAATTGATTAAGAGAATTTATCCAAAAAAAAGTCTTGATTTTAGATGAAAGAAATGCTCGACTATTAATCCGCTTACTCTATTTTCGACTGAGGATTTATTGGCAGCTTCCTTGTGTGCTTTGTGCAGTGTGGGCTTAATCACACGGCCGGGACTGTGCGGCTGGAAAGGGGTCGCGTTGGGGCCTTCCCGAGACCCCGTTAGCTGTTCGTGTTCGTGCTCCTTTTCCGCATTGCTTTTCCAGGAAGCTTTTTCTTTTTGCAGCCCATACAAACGACGAGCAGCCACCGACAGGTTGTACATGCACATACACCCCGCACACACACACATCGTGGAATTTGGAATTTGTCCCAGACCATGGTTCGCCCAGGATCTAGCGGGAACGAGACGGAGATAGCACATGCAACGACGTATTCAAGGTCCACCTACATACATATATATACGCACATACACAGTGTGTGTATCCATCGCAGGACACGAACTTTATATGGTGTATATATACAAGCAAAGAGAAAAATGTGGGTGGTTGGCATGAGGGCGGCTTTCGTCACTAATGGGCGCCTTTTGGGGAGATTATTCTCCCAGCGGGAAAACAGCTGACTACCCGCGTTGCCAACCAATGAGCCCTGTGTTGGCAATATTCCGGTTGGGCAAAGGGTTTAAAACTGGTTAAATATATACACAACTTTTTGTAAAGGTCCTTTTTAAGCCAGTGTATTCCCTTGTGGAAAACTGGCCATATAAAAAAGAAAATTTAGTTGGTCAGTGTATTAATATTAATGGGTGGCAAACTGGGATAAGAAAACTAATTTTTTTAACCTGGTTCCCGTCCATGCTATTCTTATTGGCCTTAGCAGGCAAAGCAGTCGATTATCGATAACAAAGAGTTTTATTACTCTCCCATTTATCGCTCTCCCGCTCTCACTCTCTCGGCTCTTGAACGCTTCAGTTTTGTCAATTTGACTATTTTAACATCTATGTGGGATATACTATTTAATAGCTGCTAGTGGGGATTAAATTTTAATATTCCATGAGAATTTGGCAAAACGTTAGCCTTTTGATAACATATGTATACCTTTAACGATGCCAGACATGTGGTATTGCCTCGTATCAGTACACATTTTTGTTATATGATATTATAAATGATACTTAAAATAGCTATTTAAAAGCTAGTTTAGCTATTTATCGCGACCCGCACAGCTCGGCACTCGAGAGAGCCCGCTCGGCAGCCTTCGGCTCAGCTCGGCTCCGTGGAAACCTATAAATACGAGTGCAAGCGGCCATTCGGGAAAAAATTTTTTTTAACAAACTGACGTGACTTCCGTGCCGCTTCGCCGGGAAAACGGAAAAATTAAATTAAAAATTTGCAACGAAGGCGTTGTGTCGCGGCTAAATTAGCAGGAAAATCGGGGAAAAATTAATGGTGAATCGGCAGTTGACTTTTCCGTTAATCGGTGCGTCGCCCAGTTTGCCGTTTTTTTGTGTTGCCGTTCGTTCCTCCACGTTGTTGGCGTCGTGTACGTGTCTCGCTCTCTCTCTCTCTCTCCTGCTCCACCGCATGCAAGAGCGACGACGAGCAGAAGCAGCAGCAGCGACGTGTGTGTGTGCGTGCGCGTGTGTTTGTGTGTGGACAGCGCAGCGCAATAGCTAAACATTTTTTTTGTTTTTTCGGGTGGCAGAAGAAGAAAATGCGTGCGCCCGTGTGCGTGTGTGTGCGTGTGCAAAAATCAATATAAGGAAGAGAAAAAGCACACGATGAAAACATAAAAACAAAAGCATCATAAGCAGAAAGCAGAAAGCAGAAGGCGAGGAAACGAAACAAGCGGAAAAGAAACAGTTATTCCAGCCATGTCGCTGCAAACGAAGCGCCAGCACTGCTATCTGTGCGACCTGCCCCGCATGCCCTGGGCCATGATCAGCGACTTCTCGGAGGCGGTATGCCGCGGCTGCGTCAACTACGAGGGCGCCGATCGCATCGAGGCGGTGCTGGACGCCGCCCGCCAAATGAAGCGCCTGCATCCCGCCAGCAAGCGTGCCCACGAGAACGGTGAGGTCTCCTCCGTAGCGGCCGCCGCCGCTGCCGTGGTCCTGCAGCAGCAACAGCAGCAGCAGCAACAACAGTTACAAGTTGGACCCGTGCCGGGTCCAGGTCCGGGCTCCCATCGCGGTGCACCGCCCGTCCCTGGGCCGGGTCCCTCTGGCGCCGGCGGCCCCCTGTCCCTTGGCTCGGCCGTGGCCGCCGCCGCCGCTGCCGCCCACCATCATCATCAGGCCGCCGTTGCGGCCGCCTATCAGATGCCCGTACCGCGCATTGGTCCGCCATTGGATTATCCCATCAAGCTGGAGGATGCACCCGGCGGCGGTGTGCGGCCCGTCCGCATCTCACACATGACACCCCACCATTTGCCGCCAAATGCGGCGCGACAGCCTTCTGGAGGCGCCGGCGGCGGCGGAGGAGTACCGCCGTCCAGTGGAGGCAGCAATCTACCGCCCGCTCTATCCGTCAACCTGAAGCGCCCGCCCAGCGAGGACGTCGACGTGGATGTGGCCCAGCAGCAGGCGCAGCATGGCCTGGCGCCGGACGGCACGACATCGCTATCGGCTGTCCAGGGTGGCGCCGGTGGCGGTCCGCCGGGGGTCAAGCGTAGCGCCATGGATGATCCCGCCGGAGGTGGGGGTCGGCCGCCGCTAACACGCGGCGAATCCCTGCCGGCGGCGGTCAGTTATGTGCCGGAGCGGCAGCTGGGCGGCCTGCGGGACAAGCAGCAGCCGGTGCGGGCGCCCAGTTTCGATGCCTCGACCTTCAAAGCAGGTGAGAGAAGAAGTTATGGAGGGAAAGAAGGAGGAGTTTCGTTGTCCAAAGTTCAAGGCCCCTCCCCACCTGGTCAAGCTACTTGTACATATATGGGAATCGTGGACAAGTCACCCTTTGGTTACGTTACATTGATGCATATTTAATTTTCCTATCGATTCCAAATGCTGTTCGAAATCTAATGGACGAGTGTGCCATAATAAGAACTTACAGATCTTAACAATAAATCTATTATTTCAAGAAATCATGAAATATTGGCAAATGTAATCTTGCAAAATCTTCACTTTTGATTAGTTATCAGGCTAAGCTGTATATATTTTAACATAATATCGTTTTACCTACTATCAGCCCCACTGATCAATCGAATTGCTGGGAGAACAGGGTTGTTTCCCAACGATTACCCTGATAGCTTCGTCTGGACTACAGTGATCTCTCCCTAACAAGAATCTTCTCAAGTTTAATATCTAGAAACTGTGTAATCCAGGACAAAAGAAATCCTCTGATATTTACAGCTCAATAAGAATGCTTTCTCAGTAAAAAATTCTTATGAAATTAAAGGAAAGTATTTATTATTAGGAATTTTCCTTCTAATTTCTAGAAATTCCAGTGAAATGCCCCCAATATCTAATTACCAATAAATAGTTTACCCAAGGTATAAATTCTTTACAACGAAATATGTGAAATGTAAGCCCAGCTCAGAAGGCGCCCACTGTATTTGTTTACCGTTGCCCGAGTGGAGAGTGGAGAGTGTAGGAAAGTGGAGAGCCTGCGATCGAGGCAAAGAAGAAAGGGATTTGCTGGCTATCCTGCTCTAGCTGGTGCTGGCGCTGCTTCTGCTGCTTCTGCTGCTTTTGCTGCGGTGGGGGTGAGAGGGGGGGAGCAACGAATGTTGGCGATAAGGCAGGGCAGCCAAACTGGCACATAGAGATATTCAGGCCAGAATGAAACAGCGTGATTGCCTCTATTCCTTATCTCCTGGTTAGGAACCCTACTATCAGTGCGTGTGTATGTGTATGTGTGTGTGATAAGCAGAGCGGGGTGCTGAGATTAGATAACGCTGCTGCTGCTGCTGCTGCTTATCAGTGCTCGGCGCTTATCTTGCAGATGCGTGTGTATGTATAACACACACACACAGATACGAACAGTCAAAAGGCCGAAAAAAAGGCAAGGCAGGAAAATAAACGTTAGTTGGAAACGCATTTTGCAACCCTCCGCCGAACCGAAATAAAAAAGGGGCTGCCAACCCTTGCCATTAAAAGGCATGCGCACATCCCGAAATATATAGGGAAAATATACACACTCCCCACATATATGTACAACATATATACATATATATACTATATATGCATACACACACCTATATAGTCACATCCACGTTCGCTTACATGCACGTACGTAATCGTAATTGCAAGAACAAAAACGCAAAAAGCTAAAATACACAAGACGAAACGGCAGCAGCAGCAGCAACAACAACAAAAATGCCGCAGAATGTAATAAAAACAGAGACGTGCAAAAATCGACGACGCTGACGTTGTAATGTTCTCGCTCTCTTAGTTTTTAGTTCGCTTGCTCGCTCACTCACTCTTCCTCTTCTTTCCAAACTGGTTTTCTCATTTGTATGTGTGTGTGTGTGTGTTGCCTTTTTTTTCTTGGCTGCGCGCGCAAAACGTCATTAAACTTGTTTTGGTTTTCGCTTCGGCTTCTTCTTCTGCCGTTTCTTCCTCTTCCTTCGCTGCTCCAGCCTTTTCTGCGCCGTTTTACGCTATGCGATAACAAGTTGCACACACACACACACACACACACCAGCTAACACGACACACATACACAGCTAGCAAACGAACCAGAGTGTAGATAAATTTTAGTTGGTATACGAATTACGGAACGAGCTGCAGTGACAAAAGCAACAACACTCCCCAAAACAAGATGAAAAAGCTAAGGAGAGAAAAAAAACAACAATTTTTTTTGCTCATACCGATGCCGTCATCAAACAGTGGGGCAAATATGATTTTAGGAGACAAAAATAAGAAAACCTGAATCAATAGTAAATGTAATGATTTATTTTACTATTTTCTAGATTTATTAAAAATGCCAAAAATGGTTAAGCTTTCTCAATATTATTTTATGCATTTAATAAAAAATTTGCAAAAGCTTAGGGAGTTTAAAAAAATTAAAAGCACTAAAACATGTTGAACGGTATTATATTTTTACTTTGGAGCTTATAATACCCGCCCACTGTGCCAAATTTGCTTTTTGTTTTGTATTTACGTTACGCTGCTGCTTCTTCTTCTTCCTGTGTGTATTCGTTTCATTACCAAAAAAAAAAAAAAAAAACAAAAAAAAACATACCAACTTGGGTACATACACATAAAAATACATATATACAAACATATATATGGCGTTTGTGTATATACCAAAAATATAACAAACATTTTCTCGGTGTACAGAGGAAAAATTTGTACAAATATATATATGTATATGTATTTTTGTATGAAATGGAACGGCAACGTGCGCGCGCCACCCCCCTCCCACTCCCACTTCACACCCTCCTTTTCGTTTCGTTTCATTCAGCGCTTCGTGTTGCCGGCTAAGAGTATCTGTGTGTGTGTGTGTGTGTGTGTGTATCTAGTTCGTATGTATGTATATATGCATTTACTGACTGACCATTCCAATGCGTTCGCCAGGAATTTGTTCGTGCTTTCCATTTGGTGCAAGGAGTGTGCAGTATGCCGGGCAGGAGGGTGTGTAGAGCACCTCTCTCCCTCTCTCTCTCACTCCTAATTAGACATTGCGTGCCTCGTTGCAGCTGCAACAACAGCAGGCCATGCCAGTAGCAGCATCTTCGGGCAGGTCGGCGCAGGGAGTGCGAGCGGGATGGCTAGCTGGAGTGCGCTTGGCCGCTCTGTTAACCGTTAAAACACGTGAAGTGTCGATGTAGCCGAGGCGCTGCTCTCAGCCGCTGATTAGATACAGCTGCGGTCACGCCACTAGTATTTCTTTTTACCAATAAAAGTAATTCATTACAATTACAGCGAATACAGTGAGGCAGGAGTAATATATGTAATTTTATATAGAATGTTTATCATATTGTTAAATTATAATTAGATATTTTTCTATATCCGTGAAGTTCAATTAAAGCCAAGTTAGTTGAGTGGAGAATAGGGTATTTAATGCTATCTTTAGCCTTTCTATTTGCTATTCCCCAGATAGTGTCAATGAGGTTGGCACTTGGTATATGCGTAGATAAGCAGCGATAAAAATTATCGGCCCAGATTGCACCAGGGACTGACTAGGACTGTGACCATATCTTATCATATCTCAGGAACCCGACCATGTGGTTAGTTGATAAGCAAAACAACTGCTCGATAAGGTACCTAAGCCCCAAAACATGCGACCCACAGAGCAAATAGACGGAAAGAGCAGCGTCCTGGCATAAAGTTGCCGCTAAAAGCCAGATATGATATACAATCGTCGCTTTTTTGTTTGATAACTGAAAACTGATCGATTATTGATGGATAGATGACGGGAATGGTATTGGTTTGATTTATCAACATATTCGGAAATTTTATCATATTTCTGAGATTAAAGTTATTGTTAGATGGAAATTTTGTTTGTTTTTTACTGCTTTCCCGAGTATAAGTTTTGAAATAAGTGATTCAATGTATTGTTCTATATATTGAGAATTGTTATAAAAGATTAACTTCTTGGAACTTCAAATTAATCTAAATGTTTCTTGTTCCCAAGAATTGACGAAAATTTTTGACATTTCTATTAAATCACTATTTCTTGAAGAATTTTTTTAAAACGTTAATCGAAATACATTTGAATACATAATATCTCTTATATCCTTTAGATCTCAAGCTATATCCAGTGTGACCAAGTGGCTTATCTTTTGCGTCCTTTTTCCCTTCCTTTTCCTGATTTGGCCTCTTTTTTTCAGAGGTTCTTGATCTCTGTGGGTGAGATCATCCCGATTTTATGTCTGTCTTCTGATAAGCTCACTTTTTTTCGGTTTCTTTTCATGAAAGCCGTCGCGAGATAAGATGAGATTCCGGAGGGGAAGTTTAAGTACAGGGTACACAAGATTTCGATTTGATATTCCATTTCCTTTTTCACGTCCATGCCACTTTCGTTTGCTCTTGGCCGCGCTTTATGCACACAGCTGTTTTGTTTATCTTATCTGAAATTGTTAAGTGGCCGATGCCGTCCATCGGGGTCCTACTCAAGCCTATCTTATCAACCATGGCCAACTTTGACTGATAGCGACGCACTGTACCGGGTCGCAATACTACTTATTTGTCTGTCGATTTACATTCCCATGCCCCATGCCCCATGCCCATCGCCGTTAAGGCATTTGTTTATTTTTCATTATATCTCTCTCCTGTTTCTTGTTAAAGTTTTCTACTTTAAATAAACACGAATGTAAAATGCCTTTGAAGAATTTTGTTGTTGTTGCGGAAAGCTATTGGATCCCACTTGAAATTGTATTTCCACTTGGGGCAATCTTTCATTATATTGAAGCACCGAACCTGAGCCTAACAATTTCCCTTGAAGAATTTTTAAATGTAATACCTAAATAATACGGTAACCTATTAAATGTCATATGGATCTAATAACTACTTAAAGTAACTTACTACAAAACAATAAAATTGATAAACATGAAATGCCTTGATAAGGTTTATTTATAATCACGCATGAAAAAATATTTGGACTTATCAAAAAAGGAGTCCATTAATGAAATTTGGCTATACATTTGTGAAATACTTCAAATAATCAGTTATCAAAATTAAATGGGAACTGTGATGCAGGATATAATCCAGATTCGTAACCGTAATTATCACATTCCTTGGCATATAAACAATCTACAAGTTGGAAGTACTCCATATTATTTGAGATGAGTGGAAGCTGTGAAATAATATGTAGAAGGTCAGAGTCATAATTCCGATTACGCACCAAATATTCGATTATATTTGTTGTTTCGTAAACAATTGCTCTTCCCCAGGGGAAATTCTCCTTTCCAAGACCCATGAAAAAAGAAGGACTAAAGAGAAGTTAAGGAACAAGGGGATGGTGCAAGCATCCATTGGGTGTGGTGCTTGCTGCTGTTCGGTTTCATTCATTGGAAGGCAACTACAAACAGCATGGTTCTCTTTTCAAATACACACAAAATTGTATAAATATTTATTTGTTTATACTTTTCGCCCCCGGTACTATACAGTTTTTGCTCTAGCTTGAACATTTTTGTAATAAATTGTCAAATGATTCATTCTAAGCAAAAGTAGTGCGAAAAAAGAACACAAACTATAAACATTGAATATCGCAAAAATATTCCATAGACAGGCAATATGTGTTGTGAGCACAAAAACCTAAACTAATCTATAAATAGGTATCCTCACACTCGGGTTATACGGAGAACTCGGATCGCACATAGCGCGAAATTTGTTTGTTTTTGGTTTCGGGCTCCCAATGTATGAAAAACAAATAAACATTGGGGGAATATCGGATGGATATACACATATATATGCACTGTAGCTATCCGCGTGTATATAAAAGTTGTTTCAAAAATAGATTGCACCGAAGTTGCAAGTCAAGTGAAGTTCGAATGCAGTAAACTGAAACTCTGATTACAGTGGGTTCGCGGGAAAAAACAACATGCTAATGATATGCATACTCTTACAAGCAAAATAATGTGTAATACTGGGAAAAGATTATAATGATTTAAAGTGGAATTCACTGCTTAATGAGTAATATCATACAGATAGTTTCTTAGTTTCTCAGATTCTGAAACTGATTCGGAAAGCGTGCATAAATTTTTAAATTGAATAAAGAAAGGAATTATAAAATGGAATATAAAAGAATAATAAATGACTGCTAGAGGTTTCACTTTTATTGTATACATATTATCCGTTTTCCTTATTCTTAACCTCCTACTTTTGTCTGCATTTTGCCCACTGTGCGTGGCACTTGAAACTGTATGTGGCGCGTGCATGCTATCTCCCTCCAACGCACTCTATCTCTGCATTCTTCTCAATGGGCCACGCACATGCAGCTGTGCCACTGTGCAGGAGTGCGACAGGGCTTTAATTCGCCTGTTGTTGGTGTTCTCCAACTCTCCACAAGTGTGGTACAGTGACCCTTCGATAAAGCTAAATACTTGCAACTTTTTTACATATATAAATACATTTACATCAAACTTGTATCTTTGCAATTTGTAATTGTTAAGCGGCTGTGTGCGTGTTATATTTATTTTGTGTTATTTTGCCAATTGTTACAGTGACCCACGGCGTGATTTGGTGAATTATTAATTCACTGCAACGGGCGTGCACTGTATAAACAAATGCTATAAATACACACGCACACGTACATACGAGTGTGTACGTGTTGGGGCCACACAACATGCACGATGTCTTCCTCCTACAACACCCCACCCCACCCCGCACCATTTTTGCATTTTTTCCTTTTCGTTTTCGCCTTTTGCCAATTTAGCGAACACAAAACGCAAACGCAAGCAACAACAGCATGTGAGCAACAGTTTATCAAATAAATAAACATAACAGCACACTGTCGCATATGTGTGAGCTTAATTTCGTATGCAGCCCACTGTGCGCCGCCGGCAAACTGACAAGCGTCGACATTTGAGCAATGTGCCATCGTCCGTTGGGCATACAAATTAAATTTGTTCGTTTTTTTCTTCTTTTCTTACCTCCCCCTCCCCCTCCCCCCAAATCCCCTTTTCTTCTTTATTCGCTTCTTTTATATGTACTATTTTCGCCTCTTCTTTTTTGCTTTCAATATCAAGCAGCTACGCGTGCGCGTGCACTGCATGCAAAATAACGAAAGTAATTAAAAAAAAAAAAAGGAAAAAAGCCAATAAGCTAACAGCACGTTAACAGCGCAACAACAGAAAAGCGCGTGACGAGCAACAATAAAGCAAAAGCTGAAGAAGAGGCAAAGGCAGAGGCAGCAGCACACGACGAAGCACAGTCAAAACAAAACTGCAAAATGTGTATATGTGTGTGTGCGTCTGGTGTACATACACATTATTGCATGCCTGGCATGCAAAAAAATAACAAAACGAGTGAGCGAACGAGAGGGAAAACCCCGAACCGGCTGCAGCTATCTCGCCCTCTCTCACTCTTACGGCTGTGACGTATGCGCAGCAGCAGCTAAACTTGTTTCGTTTTGTTTCATTTCGCCTTGTATCGATTCCATTTCGTTTCGTTGACGTTGAAAGATGAAGAAGAAGACCAACTGGGGGCCGAAACGGTGAAATAAGAACAAGAATGACACGCAATCGTGCCGCGGCTCGTGACGTCACATTTTATGGCTAGCCGGCGGCTGGTGAATGAAACTTGTTGTTTTTGTTTTTATTGTTGCTGCTGCTGCTGCTGCTGCTGCTGCTGCTGCTGCTGCTGCTGCTGTTGTCGCAGTTGCTGTTGTTGAGCCGGTATTGCTGCCGTTGCCAAGTATATATGGAGATGTAAATATGTATATGCCTATGTAATTATCTATATACGTTTGTATACTAAAAAATATATACAGCAATGGTAAAATAAGAAATAGCAATTTCATGATCAAATTTTTTTTTAAAAAAGTCTATGGGAATAGCAAAATTTTTAATAAGATTTTTACATGATCTTAAAGATAATAAAAAAAAAAATTTTATCATGAAACTGCAAAAATTAACAATTAACAAACATTTGATATATAAAATTATTGTAAAATATATTTTTCACGTAACAATTATTATTAGAAATTTGCTTCAATTTTCCTATTAATTAAATGCTTTACAAAAGCGCTATTTTTAGTACCATAACTGTGTGCCTATATGCACGCACGCACACACAAAAATCTAGAAACATGTTTCGTGCCAAGTTCTAAAATTACTCTGACGAAATAACAACAATAACAAATGAGAAGAAAAAAAAACATGTGCAACGAATTTGATTCAATTTGTTTTGTATTCATTTGCATGAAAAATCGAAAGCAGAATCTCGTTGAATGAAAGCGGTTCTGCTTCTTTACTCGATTTTGCTAAATATTTACATGACTTACAGTGGTATCAATTTAAAAGTGAGCCTAAAAAATATACATATAAATAATAGTAATGATCATAAGGATTTGATCACAATTAATAATAATACTTTACGAATTGTGTGACAAGTATTATTTCATGAAGAAGGGGGGCTTGTCAAATCTTTAAAATGTCTATTTTAATATTGAATATACATATTATATGCCGTCTGTGGTGTCATTATGTCGACCTTGACTGTATAGGCAATCGTTGGTGGGTGTGGGTATATTTATTTGGGGCCAAGGCCCACTGTACATTGCACTTGACTCAAGAGTTTGCGGACCTGTATTGGGTTGCAACAAGAAAGATGTGTTCATTTGTTCACCAGTTCAACTGTTCATCGAGCGGGTTTTCCTTACTTGCTCACTTGGTTTATTTGTTTACATTTGTATACTTTATTAATTTCATTCTTTGATCACCTTTACTGGGAATGAATTAGAAAATGAACGAGAACAAATTGTTCGCTAGTTTACTTGTTCACTAGATCCTTTTGATTCGTTTACTAAAATGTGAAACAGTTTAGTTGGTTTCCTTCTTAACTTGTCCACTTGTTTATTTCTTTACTTGTTCACTAGGCTCAATGTTCACTTGCTCTCTTTGTTATTGGCTGTTCACTTGTTCATTCTTCACCCTAAACAAGTACGCTTACAGACCAGTCCCTATAATGACTAAAAGACCCCGACTCTAACATGATCCTTCCAAATGACCATCCCTAATCCGATTCCAATCCATCTGTACATTCCAGAGCACATGTCCCCGGCCAGTCGACGTAATGGATCGAGTCCGCCCTCGGGACCGCTACCACCGCGCAGTGTACACTCGCCGAACAGTTCGGGTTAGTTTTTTATACCTCCTTTTTTTGGACACTTATGGGAATACACAGTGGGGAAAACTAGTTCTAGTTCTGCTAGTTCCCAGCTGATTTGAAAGCTTAATTGGATTCTAACAAAGTTTATTCTTCCTTGCAGGCTCCTCGTCGGGACGTCGCTCATCCGGCTCCCGTCACGTGTCCAGCACCACAGTTACCAGCTCTGAGGTTGGCGGTTCAAATCCCGGCCAAGCAGTGGTGGCCAGCGGTCTTGGCGGCGGTGGTGGAGGTGGAGGAGGCGGTGGCGCCGCTGGAGCAGTTTCCGCGGGATCATTGGGCGGACCGACAGGCGGGGGCAGCGGACAATTGAGTAGCTGTACCAGTGGCGGACCAGGTGGCAGTGCCGGCTCTGGAAGTGCCGGAGGAAATGGTGCCGTAGGTGGTCCCGGTTCGATGGCGCAAAATGCGGTGACGGGCGATGGAAGTCCGGCCGGCAGTGGTCCATCCGGTAGCAATGGCAGCGGTGGATCCGTAAATCCCGGTCCGGGAAGCAGTGGCAGTCAGGGCGGTGGTGGCACATCCTTGGCAACTGGCGGTTCAGCGGGTGGTGGCAGCAGTCTTGGCGGAGCACCAGGCAGCAGTGCCGCATCCAATTCAGCAGCGGCAGCGGCGGCAGCAGCCGCCCAAAATGCCACGCTCAAGTGCACCCTGTGCCAGGAGCGTCTCGAGGATACGCACTTTGTGCAGTGCCCCTCGGTGAATCATCACAAGTTCTGTTTCCCCTGCAGCCGTGAGAGCATCAAGCGACAGAATGTGAGTAGAATTGCTATCTATATCCTACTGGGTATCTGGATATAATCGTACTATTTTCCAGGGTCTTGGCAACGAGGTGTATTGTCCCAGTGGCGATCGATGTCCATTGGCCAATTCAACGATACCGTGGGCCTTTATGCAGGGCGAGATCACCACAATTCTGGGCGAGGAGGTCAAGGTGAAGAAGGAGCGCGAATCTTAATGTCCATTTTACTGTAAGAAGCTGCGCAGAGCTTTGGAGCACTTTTGAGTGGATGAAGCCCTGGGAAATTGGGACACTACGAACTGCGTAATGCTGTTGGGTCTCCAAATCCAATCACGGCGCATCCTCCTCAACTCTCTCTTGGTTGGATAATCGGCATATTTTTGGGATTTTGCGGATGGATTTGATGATAACAAGACAACATTGGAAGGCATTGATTGGGAGGAGAAGCAACCGATTTTTATTGTGGCCACGGCATCATTGGCGAGCGGAGACAACCTTTTGTGCTCTGCATTTTGTCCACGACGACCGACCAAACAACAACAACAACAAAAGCAACAGCAAAACAACAATTTTGTAGGCGTAAGCAACAAAAAAAAAAAAAAAGAAACGAAAACGAAGCAAAACAAAGCAGCAAGTAAACCGCTGAAAATCACTTACAAGAAAATAAAAAAATACAATTTGTTACAAGCTAAACTCATGAAAATGAGATGAAAAAAAAAAACAAAGAAAAACAACCACAACAAAAACACCAACAGTTTTCGTAAATGAGAATCGAGCAGCGAAAATACGTTGAATGCCCATTTTTTGTAGCATATTTATAGGCGGCGTTGGGAGAATTTGTCCAAACACCAAGCAACAAAACAACAACACACCATAAAAATTAAACAAAAAATGAAAAACAATTGCATACGTAGCCAAGTGAGAAGATAAAGAGAATGTAGGATTGACGAGGAAGAGGAAGAGGAAGAAGCACCGTACCGAAACAGCAAAAAGAGAGAGAGAGAGCATGCAAAACTTGAAAATCATTTATTAAATACACAAAGTAAATAAATTAAAACAAGAGCATGCGGAAAATGCACTTGCGCTCTGGCATTAGATATAAAAAATCCCATTTTTTTTTTTACATAAAACCTATATACATATAAAGATATATAATATACGATAACTATAGATTCTGTTATGTAGGCTCGCTTGCGGGCGACTTAAATCGATAAGTTATGCTTAGTTTGTACTAATTAATTAATTTATTTCTATACATGTTGTCTATTTTACAAAAGTCCACATTATTTTATCCCCTCCCTCACTCTATTTTTTTTTTATTATTATTATTATTATTATATATTTTATTTGTATTTTATATAAATATATGCCTATATATTTTTTTGTATTTTTAAACTAATTTAAATGAACACAAAACCCACACACACACACACACACACACACACGAGAATGGAAAGGAATGATGTGAGCGAGAAAGAAAACAGTTATTATGCTAAAGAATTGTACATACGTATGCATACCACATAATCGGAATATAAATATATACATATATTTAATAATATAGAAATCTATATATATTTGATGTTGAAACAAGAAATTGGGCAAACACACGACGAGCAGCAAACACATTTTTTGCGCGAGGGGCTTTTCCCTTGAGAAGGAAACGAGGACGAAGGATCAACAAGGAGTTGCTATCGAAATTTTAGTAGGAGGAGACGATTTTAAACCAAGCGAATAGCGATCGCTCACAAGAAACTTTTAGCAATATTTTTGTTCGGGGTAAACAGGATACACACAGTCTCTAAAAATCACAAATAAATATTTGCATCACAATTGGCAGATATTTTCCTCGGAAAATCACCGTTTTTCCTGTCCCATTTTGCAGTTTCTCAGCTCCGGGAAACAAAACTTTTAAATGCATTAATTTTTACTAGCCACGCGAAGGGGAAAGCGTATATATTTATGAACAAACCACACACGGTATGGTAATTGCAGAGTGTCAAGCGAATTAAACATTAAATACAACGTATACATACATATATATATTGAAGAGGCGAATGGGCAAGATCATAATATTATCATACATAGTATTATATCACTTTTGGCTCTTTTCGGGCCCGATTCGATTAATTGTAGATGTCCTAGCGATAAAACTGAATACAATTATCAAAAATTCCAATTTTATTCAAGAATATCTTTCAACTTGTTTTGTTTTGATTTCCAAATTAAAACTTAAACTTCTTAGAACAATTAATTCTGTATTTGGGTTTTGCAACATTTCTATTTCTGAGTGAAAATGCGATTGGCATGTAAGAGAAATCGATATGATCGACGATTTATCGATAATATGGCAAAAGTAAGTGAAATAATAAGAAAGTAATTCTCTTATTCTCTTTTCAATCCACTTGTACATTTATATTACTCATTTTACTCAGCCCCCCATTTGGTTTTTGTGAATGAAGAGAAAAAACAAAACAAAATATAAATAAAAATATTAAAACAAAAAAGAAAAACACATTTTGTGATATAGCCTAGCAGGAGCAACAACCAGAGAAGCGCATGAAAATCCTGAAAATCGGAAAATTGGACCGGAAGAAACTTTAGCAGCTGGACAACAGCCACAATCGATCTCACTTTGACAAAAAATGGGGTTCGCAATTGAAAAATAAGAACAGAAAAACAAAAACATAAAAAAAATCAAAAAGAAAAAACAAAGCATAAAATAAATCATACAATAGGCCAATACCAACGTTTTAGCAATCTAAGTCTAAGAAGGAAACTAATCGAAATTTTCTTTACAATAATAATAAAAAAAAACTAAACTAAAAACTGAACTAAAAACTAAATATAAAATAACGTTTGTAAACCTTGTGCGTGTGTGTGTAAAACAGTAGTGCTATCTAAATATAATACTGATCAGATATCGCATAATGCATCAAACCCTATATAAGTACGAGTACATACATATTAAAAACAACAAAAAACAAAGAGAAAGTATAAACTATATTTGTGTGTTTGATGTCAGTCTAAAAACTAAATGTTAAAGTCAACTAACGATCACGTAATTGTATTGCATAGCCTAACATTTTTTGAACGAAGCAAACCAAGTCGATTCGATTTAGCATGAGTATCAACTTTATACTATATATATATACATATATATATATATATATATATATACATAACGACTAGAAGAAGCGAAAGTGGTGAGAACACGAAAACGATAAACCGAACGAACGAAAGCAAAAACCAAAAACGGAAGCGGAAGCTGGCAGATCGATAGATCGGAGTCGTGAATGACGGGCAAAACAATTAAAAATTACTATACAAAAAATCGAATACACATCTAAGTGTTTTTTCTGGGCGGTATAAAATACTTCAGTTTATTTTGGCATAAAATATGTGTTCATATTATTATTTACTTAACCTTAGTCCTTTTTATACAATTTCTCTCTTATTTATATTTTGATCAGCGGTAGCACTGCGTATACGTGATATTTCTATTAAGTTTTTCCATACAATTTCTAAAAATACTGGCATCAATTCTTCAATATTTGGTTTGTAGAGCACTAGTATTAAGGTTTTTACAACAAATTCAAATTAAATCAAATTAGCCATCCGAAATAAACGGTGCTAGGGCAACACTGCGTATACGTGATATTTCTCTAAAGTTTTTCTAAAAATATTGCCATAAGATCCTAATTATTTAAAATGTGTATTTCCCACATCAAATTTAAATCAATTTAAATTCATAAACCGAAATCAAGCAAAGAATGGCTAAGACAACACTGCGTATGAGTAATTTTTTAAATATCTTTTCTATACCCATGCAGGGTGTTATAATTTCAGTCAAAAGCTTAAAACGCAGTGAAGGAGCCATTTCCGACCCTATAAATCATATATATTCTTGATCAGCATCAACAGACGAATCTTTCTAGGCATGTAGGAAGGGGAAAAAATTTTGAAAATTTTTTTCAACTTTTTTAAGGGGTTACTTCGTTAAAATTTAAAAAAAAAATTGGCAAAAATTTTAATTTTTTAAAATAAAAAATTTAGTGTGAAGATTTATTAATCTAATCAAAAATAACATTGGACTGCTTTCCGAATTAAAATTAATGCATTTTTGGATGAGTTATAATGGATTTAAAAGACAAATTTCCTGATTTCCATCATCAAGGGTATACAAACATAGGCTTCCCGATAGATAAAATTGCATATATCTTTTTATTTAATTTAGTACAAGAAAATATCGAAACTTTAATTCATTTTTCAAGCAAATCCAACTACAGTTTTCTATGGGACTCTTGGTGCATAGAAAGCAAAGTTCCCTCGTCCACCCATCTATGAAAAAATTAGGAAATATCGTTTACTTTTAGTACTTTTGGAATAAAAATAAACAACGTAGTAACACCAAAGCGCCCTCAATCGGTTGTTTTCCCAAGCATTTCTTTGATAACGGTAACAGATGCCATTATCCTTTAGCTTTCGACGAATATCCAATAGAGGTCGCTTTGCAGCGACTGCTTCTCGCCGCCAGTGAGCATCTACAGCTGCTGCTTTCTCTCGCTTTCTGACTGCCTCTCGCTGTTTCTCTGCCTCAGCCCGGCAACCGATGGCTTCAACTTCAATGTTTACATTTTAACGACCTGCACACACACGCACACACATACAAACACCGCAAGCCAGGAAGGCAGTTTCGGTCCTGTATGTGGCGTTCGGGCTGCGAACCGAATCCTTTTGCCGTTCGGCTCTCAGCTGCTGCTGCCGGCGCCAGCGTCGCTGCTTTCGGCGGTGCTTTCGCCGCTGCCATCGCCACAGTGGCTCCGTTATTTCTGCGTGCGCGTTGCCAATAAACGGGCAGCGGCCTCTGCTCTGCTCTGCTCTCGTGTGATAAAAAAATGTGAATTCCTCTGGACTCCGATTGACCGTCAGCCGTTAACTGTCAGCTAATTGAGCAGCAGTGTGTGTGTTCCGCTTTAAATTCGGTATTTAAAATGTCTATTTGGTGTTGAGTGTGTGCTTGAGCGATGGCCCCAAAATGTAGGCAACAAAAAAAGGTTGTGCGAAACATCCAAGCAAGCAGCTTCCTCATACGCTCTCCGGCTCAGACACTAGCGATGGTCTCTCTCTCTCTCTCTCCGGATTCCTGTGCAGCGCAATGGTTTTGTGTTATACACAGGACACACGGTTACCAATACGACCGCAAAAATACGGGACTGGATACCGTAACTTGGCTTGCGCCCACGCACAAACACATCCTCAGTGGGAGAGCGCTCTCTCTCGCGGTCGCGCTCATCCGCTCTCGCGTTGGTTCCTCTTAGTTGCACAGTGGGTCGCAATGGATTATTTGTTGAGTTAGGAATTAATTTAATAATGATTTACAATGACTTCATAATTCGTAAAATTTTTAATGCTTTAGTTTTCATAAAAACGTAAACTATAGGTCAAAACCAAAATCAAAATATTTGTATTACTTGTTGATATTTGCTTCAAACAAAATAACAAGAATATTAAAGCCTTAATAGTGGTTTTATAATTTCAATTAATAAACTTCATCGAGAATAAAAAGGTATTATTATTATTTTAATAATTAATTAAATAGTTTAAAGATTTAATTCGGAGACATACAACTCAAAGAGATAAAAACCCTCTTGTGTCCCACTGTGCAGAGAGACAGTGTTCCTGTTTTTGGGATTTTTTGGCTACTTTTTTTTGGGTGAACTGAAATGATGTTGACTCAACGTGCCAGCAGCAGCCAGCCAGCCAGGCGCTAACGGTAAAAGCAACAACGCCAGCAGGAGCAGCAGCAATCACAACAAAAGCAGCAACAACCTAACAACGGGACAATAACTACGTTGTAGTTGTTAGTCAGTTTCGTTGGACTTTTTAATTTAAGTGCATTTTCCGTGCTGCTTGGCAAATAACTAACGCAAAATTAAACATATTGTGCGCAGAAATTTAACCGTGAAGGCGGAACTAGAAAGTGCGGTGAAGAAAATCCCTAAAGTGAGAGGAAACGAAAAAATGAAATAACGCTAAACGTCAAAGAGAGAGAGGCAGGGAGAGAGACAGAGAGAGCGAGAGAGGCGAAATATTCGCAATTCATTCACAAGTGCAATGTGAACAATAACAACAACAACAATGGCCAGAAAATAGAGCGGCTGAGGATGCAAAAACAACAAGAAAAACAAAATAAGAAAAGAATACAAATGCAAAAAAAATGAGTGAAGCGCGTGCTTAACCTAAAAGTGCAAAACCACTCGCACAAGCACACGCGAATACACAAACACCAACACATAAAAAGCAGTCACACTCAATTCGTTCTCTTTGTTTTCTTCCACTTCCGGTATCCAGAGACAACAACAACTAAAGCAACAATATCGAAATAATAATAACAACAACAATGCATAGTTCCTGCTGAGTAGCTTTTTGTATAATCGAATGAATGTGTATGTGTATGTGTGTGTGTGAGTTATCCAAGGTAAAAGAGATGAAACAACAACAACAACAACAACCAAACACTGCCGCCTACAAACAATAAGATAGCAACAACAACAACAGTCGCCAAAGACAAAGCAAAGAGGACTTGCAAAAGAAGATGACGAAGAACAACCAAGACCGGAAAAGGAAGAGCAACCAAAGTGTGTAGAAGAAGTAGTCGCAGCAGCAGCAAAAGAAGAAATAGAAAAGAACCCAGCCCCTTGTAGCTAGTTGAAATTGACTAGAAAAAAAATAACAATAAGCTAAAAAAAATATATATACAACTTGAGCCACAAAACTGCACAAAACTTAACAAACTAACAACAATAAATATACTATATATAAAGAAAATACGGTATAATGGAGCACTAACAACAACTACCACAACAACACCAACAACAATATACAACAACGAAACGATAACTGAAAACTTCCGAGCAAATGCTAAAACTGAAAAACTTCCCACTTTGCTGTTAAACCAAAGTAAAACGATCATAAATAATAATAAAGAAATCAACTCAACGGCAACTATAAGTTAATTAGAACGTTTATTAATGTTACATCTATCGAGAACTCTAAGTTATATTCAAGAAAAATCAACCTAACTCGCACTTAAAACTTGAAACTTATTGCAAAAACAATATAAAACACAAATTTAACTTACTATGTTATTCAGTACATAACGTCAATGTATATCTTAGATCATTTTAAATAATACGAGCAAACAAAGTTAACGGAAAAAGTTCTTACTATCGCATAACTGTAACCTATAAGTATTGACAATGATATTTAAAACATAACAATGATCAACCATTTACAATCAACTAACTAAAACTCACAAGAAGAATTTGGCAAACATTAATTAGTCATATTTCAAAATTATCAACGACAAGTTTGAAAGCTTCAAGGAAACCTTGAATTGAAATTGAAATCAATAAACTGATGATTCAAATTATTCATATTCGATCGGAAAACAATTGACAAAAGCAATGATGAACCTCTTTGACATTATTCACAAACGATTCTAAGATTACAACCAATTAGAAAAGGTAATGGAAGTACTTAGTTTCAAAAGCCACCAAAGTCTTTAGCTAATCGAAAAAAAACACACCAACAACTCACCAACGTATCGCATCAAGGATCAGCAAAGAGCCGAAAGTATTATTAATACTCTTAGTGATGCAATGTTGATCGAAATCAATCAATAAAAGTAATGGAGCTAGTTCGTCTAAAGAGTCTTTAACAAAAAACCCTTCTCACCAACAATTCACCAACACCCCAAAGCCCCAAACCAAACCAGAGAAGATGGAGCGAATGTGGCGAAAGGTAAACCATAGTCTGCGTAACACCAACAAATCCCAGGGCCATCAGCCACCACAACAACTGCTCCAGCAGCAGCCTGGAGGCGATGGGGTCATCGTTGGTGGCACCGCAGCCACTCCCCAGTCCACCGATACCATCAGTTCGGCGGGTGGCTTTGGCGACGGCCAGCTGGTGGTTGCAGTCCAGGGACTAGCCTCCGGCGGAACATCTGGTGCCATCACTGCCACCGGTGGCTGCAATGCCACCGGCAGACGTCTAGCCAGCAGCGGAGGTGGCGGCAGTTGCCACAAATCCCTCAGCCAACATGTCCTTCAAACGCGCACCGCATCCTCGGAGCGGCGAAGGCGTCGCCGAAGGAAGAGTAGACCGCGTCGCGGTGGCGGTATGGGAGCGGTTACCAGTTGCGTTGGCGATCCAGGCGGTGACAATATGTCGTAAGTGATGGATATAGATTTAAAGCTATATAAATTTTTTTAGCTAAATTTGGACTCGCTTTCCCTGGCAGCTCCTCTGGTGGCTTCTATACCCTGAAGGACCACCATCAGCACCACTATCGACCCAGCCACCATCATGGCGGTGGCATTATAGGCGGTGGTGGTGGCTCATCGAGGCGCCTGTTTGCCACCTCGGCGCCCAGTGGCACTGTGATGATGTATCCAAATTCCCAGCGAGCAACGCTTCTAGCAGCCGCTGGAGGATCTGGTGCCGGTCAGGCATCTACCTCGGGTGCAGGAGGAGGAGGTGGAGCAGGAGGAGGAGGAACAGGAGGAACAGGAGGTGGTGGAGGAGCTGGAACCGGATCTGGAGGACAGCCGGACATCTCGCTGCGACAGCGGGCGGTGGCCAAGTTACGAATGTTCAACTTCCATTTGAACTGGGATCTGCACATGACGCACTGCAAGCCCTGCGGGTGAGTGGCATTAGCAGATACACTGGCAGAAAACCAAATCATATCCTTTTTGTGGAAAGATATAACTTGAATTTAGAGGCTTAAAATGATTATTTTATTTACTTGTATCTGTGGAAATTCCCTTTAAATTGAAGGACTATTTAGGCTCTTTTTTTTGTCAAGTGTAGCCTTTAACTGGAGTTTGATGCAACTGGGGTAGCTCCAGTGAGTTGGAGTGCCCAAGTGGCTGCCACTTGAGTCTGCTCCAGTGGCTTGTGCTTTTGTTTGCCGCAGAGTTTTCCCTGGCTTTCCTCCTATTTCATTTTTTTTTTGTTTTTTTGCTTGTTGCTGCTGTTCCCTCTTCACTTTCCCTACGTTTTGCTCCTCCTGGCCCACATATTTCCCCAACATTTTTCCGACCGCCGACCCCTCAAAGTTTTTCATTTGGTTGTGTTGTTTGTGGCTTCTGGTTAAGTTTTTTTTGGGGGCGGGTTGCAACTGAGTTTTTTGAGCCATTCAAGTGGCCGCGGGCGTTGAACGAACCCAGAATGCAAAGTGGGTCGTCGTCATTCCAGTCCCTCCCGTTTTTCCGTTCCATAGCACCATGGTTGCTCCATGGACGTAATATTCGTAGGCCCAGACCCACCGACATCCGGACATCATAATAAGGTAAATGGAGCAGAGTTTTCTTTACCGCCGAATGTGTGAAATTTTAATGAAGCCTCGCCTCCGCCTCAGCAGCTAACGAGCTTCTCCATTGGTGTCACTACCCTATATTATATATAAGTATATATCTCTATTTTTTTGGGTGTATAAAGTCATGGAAGGTATGCAAGCCATCAGAGAAATCAAACTGATGGCGTACTAGTTTATTTTAGCCACATTTTATCTGTACTTTTTATATGTATGTACCATTTATTTATAATAATATTAATGACAATCTTTGCAGACCTCGACTGAGTGGCAGTGGTGGCAATATAATTACCCGCCGTCTGTGTCGAAACCGTCGGCGGGAGGACAATGAGCTGTACCGCTCCAACAGCTTCAAGTTCGAGCGTTTCGAGCGGAAGGAGTGCCTCGAGGAGCTGTCCAACACGTTGCAGAAACAGGTGAGTGTTTGTTTTTCCAAAACATATACTTATAAAGAGCTCTTGAAAGCGCTATGTACTTATATTCTGAAGTCTTAATTAAGGCAAAATAATTATAAAATAGACTGAGTTGCAAATGGTTCATTTGATAAAATTATTATTATTTGATTTAAATATCTGAAAAAGCATATCTCTTAATGTGGTTTTATAAGAGTTCTCAAGTATTAATAATGGCAAAACTATTCTTAAATATTAATAGATATTAGTAGTCTATTAATAATACATTTCTAATGCGTTTGTTTAAAGAGTACCTGTATTGCAAATAAGCAAATCATATACTACAGCTCTTAAAAACGCTCTATTCTTATAATTCATAATTATTAATTTCGAAGAAGCCCATTACGATTTGTATAACTCTTTCGCGGAAACGTTTATTTCTGCCAGTGTTGCATAGCCACATGTTGCACATCTTATACGTCGCCGAATCAGCATCAGTTGCGGCGTTGGCCACACTAATTAGTGCGACTGTAGCATGGGTAGGGGGTCAAAAGAAAAACTAACCATCATCTAGAGAGAGATATTGGGGGTAAATTGCATTGAGATGGCCGGGCAAGTGTGGAATAATAATGGGATGTGGCAAGGTCTCAGGTGGCAAAGAAAAGTTCAATTCTCCTTCGACAGGGGCGGCGGGGGAATCTAATTAATGGCGCGCAACAAATTGAATTTTAATTGGGCGTCGAATTTGATTTGGCAGTCCAAAAACGACGAGAGTTCTGGGATCCCCCTCCCCAGGGGCGCCGCAGCCCCTCGATAACAAAGTTAAATTGAAATTGAACCTGGCGGCAAACGGAGGATGCAGCCAGCAAGTGGCCAGGCCAGGCGCCTTCGGGCCGGGCTTAATTAATATTTAAACGTAATTAAAGACAGGGCCTAATAAGGTTACCCAAAAAAAGAAATCCCCCCTAGATGCCAGGTGAACGGACGACACTTGGCAGGAAGTAAATTAGGGAAATTACTTTCACCAAAAGTGGAATATTTAAATTTGGGGGTTGCTCCTTAGCTATTTATATATTTTTGTAAATTTTATAATTTGAAATTACACATTCCTTAAAGTTTATAGTATTGTTGCAGTATTTTTAAGGTTTTTAGTATTGTTTTTGTCGTTTTTTAAGGCTTTCTTTAGATGTTCTTTTTATATTTTTAACTTTTAAATATTTTTATGGTTGCGAGTTTCCAATTGGTAATTTTTCAACATTTTAAGGGCTTTATTTTGATTATTTTTAAAGCTTTTTGGGAGTTTTTAGCACGCTTTTTTGTTTTTAACTTAAAAATAGGACTGCAAACTCTTAAAAAATACTCTATTTTCTTAGTTCCTTTAAAATATTATTTAGAAAACTTATCTACAATGTCGTGAGAGAATTTATACCATTAAAACTTGAAGGATTTAAGCCTGGGGCATAACTGAGAAGCTCCCAACACCCACCTCAACCTCAAGCGTTTTCACTGCTAATGCGATTTCTCGTTTGGGGGAAACTTCAAGTTTTCTTCTTTTATTTTTTTTTCTTTGTATAATATAGCACGCCTTCGGGCGCAAAAAGGGGGATTTCCCGGGAATGGATGTGCTGGGCTTAGTACCAGTGGAAAGGGATGAGGAAGAGAGTGACAGGCGGCCATTTATCAGCCGGCAAAACGTTGTCTAAGTACGTTGCGGTTGTTGCGGCAAAAGAGCACTTCAAATCGCGCACTGTCTCGCCGCCTCATCATCATCCTGTCTCCTGTCCATCCATCTATATATATCCTATATATCCTAGAAGCTGCTCTCCCGCACCAACTGTCAGCTGTCCGAACCCATAAGCTGCGTGGACAGTGAGACCCATCCACAGGCGAAACCGAAACCCCAACGAAATCCGAAACTCCAAAGCCGGAAGTCCAATCTCACCTGCCGCAGTTCTCTCGATAAATAAATAAGCAGCAGGAGGAAAGCCTCTGCTGATTTTCCCCGATTCCCCAAACCAATCTGGCGGATTCTTTCGGATTTTGATGGATCTATCAGGTGTGTGTGTTTGTGTGTGTGTGTTGGCTCACTCCACAAGGACACCGGTGGCACTCTCACTAATCAGGTGAAGGAGTCACAGTCCCTCGATATTTCCCCTTCCAACCACTTGTGGCTGTCTTTGTCAATTTTCCACACAAAAATAATGCAAAATGGGAAAAAGAAAAACCCCCTGGAAAAGTGTGTAGCCAGAGACAAATGGCATTGGAAAATTTTCTTGGCAGCTTAAGTAGTTCAGCCTCACTCCCCTCCCCCACCCCCCCAAAAAAAATAAAGGAAAACTCCGCCTTTTTGGCTAAATAAAAACTTTGAAATTGTTTCCATAATCGGGGAACACCTTATCGAAGGAAAAGTAGGAGGCAGCACCAACATTGGGGAATTAAATTCGACTTTGATTGAACTTTATTCAAATTAGATTGACTGTAAAATCAGTTTACATCAAATTTTTAAGGGAGGAGCGGGTGGTCAATGGGCTTTGGCCCATTTGAAAGTTAATAAAGAGGGCGTTTTTTTATTTTTTACAAGGGAAATCCCCTAAAAGTGAAGCGTAAATTGGCTACAAATGGATTATGTTTAAAGGTTATAAGAGGGATTTTTCAGGGTTACTTAAATTATTATTTTTGGCAATAAAAATAAACCATAAATAGTGTAGGATATAAATTTGTTAGTAATTTGTTGTATTACTTAATGCATAGTTTCTAAGACTCCTTTTATAAATAATCTTTAAATGTATCTTAAACGTTTATAGTATCTTCTTTGGCTTTTTAGAAACATTTTTAATATATTTTATTATAATTCCAAAGTGTTCGGTGATTTTAATTTCTTTTCATTAAGTTTACCAGCTTAATTCTTGTTCTTTTATTCCCCTTCTTAATTAGATTTTCAATTTATAATTAAAACTATAAGTATTCATTAGTAAAATCACCCCAAAATCATTTGTAAAGCTTTTAATTCCCAACTGGTGCTTGCATAAGTCAATTTTCCGTTAAAATTATTTAACTTAGTCAACTTTCCTAAACTCTCCTTTTTAATTCCCTTAAAATTCATTATGAAAATTAGTACATCATTGATAAAACCCTCGAAACGTCTTCTTTAACACTCTAAAATCATTTGTTATGCTTATAATTCCCACAACCGGTGGATGCGTCAGTTCAATTTCTGCCTCATTTAAGAGCCTTCATTTGTCAGTGTTCACCTTTTTTGACCTCCTCCCCAAGTACCTTACTCTCCCACCAACCATCTCCATTTTCTTGATATTTTCACACACACACACCCCGTCGACAGGCTGCCATTGTCCCAAATAATTTCCATCATCTAATGCCTTATCTTTGGGGCCAGCAAGTATCTGAATGTTATGGAAAGAGAAATTACCCGCCTACGCATTATTTTTGATGGCACAATTTTGAGCATCACCGTGCTCAGTGATCTGTGTGTATGCGCCTGGCAATCATTAGCCCCTCCCCCTCCTAAAAATGTCCTGGGTCCTGGGTCCTTCATCGCTTTATTCATGCAACAATTGTTGATTGCCAGGGCATCTTTTGGCTTTGGGGGATGGAAAGGCTTCTCCATCTCTTTCCCTGCCTCAAACCCCCCATTTGTTGCGTGTGAATTATTGTTGGCAATAACGTGGAATTGCCTTGTCAGTCAGCAATCTGCAAAAGAAGTGAAGTGAAGGCTCACTTTTGCTCACTGACGACTGACTGGCAAGGACCTTAAGTAGTAACTTGGACCTCTTCTACACGAGGTTATAGTTGGCACGAACAGGTTAAGTTGCGCAATAAAATCAGTTAATTTCCAAAGCCTCCCAAAGAGAGAGAGAGACTTATTCTACTCCCTGTACTTTTTCGCGCAAAACCTACTTACAAATTTAATGAAACACACGAGGGCGGGGGGGAAGGGGAGCTGGTAACTGGTTGCACCCTCAACCCAGTTGGCGCTCTAAATAATTCATGTCGCCAGCATTTCAGCTGCAAAACCTTTCCAACTTGTTGTAATACATTCAAATGAGACTCAGACTGAGAGAGAGGGGGGATGAAAAATATAAGGATGTTGGAAGGATGGCCAGAAGACTCAGAAGAAGGCAAAAACATGTGACTCACCTACATACATATGAGAGAGATGAGGAAATCTCAAGTTGGTACACATAAACTACTCCAAACAAAATTACAAACAAGGGAGAGAAAGGTAGAAAGGATTCTGTACAAGCTAACAAGGATCGAAGGATTTTTTGACTTGAGCCAAAATAAAGTTGTGTGAATAATAGAAACTTATTTTCCTTGCCTAAGATTCTTGACTAACAAATAGGTTAAATATATAGGAAGAAAATCAATTTAATATTTATAATAATTATCCATTTGGAGCTTCCACCTTAAGTTCCCCTTTTTCTGAGAATAATCTGCGGCGTCATGCACCATTCTTTACTCCAAATCCACATCCACATCCACATCCCACCTCGATTTCCATCTCCTACACCTCCATCTTAATCCCTATACTCCGCCCGCCGCATTATTTGGCGCACTAAATTTATGTGCGCAATTGTGCTGAGTTGTGTGGCAGGAACGCCCCAAAAAACACCAGCAGGATGTGCTTCTCCCCCCCCCCCACTCACACATCCCTATATATATATATATATCCCCAACTCCCACCATCCTTTTTCTGCGTTGCAGCTTTTGGAATGTATTACATGCCTTTGTGCTCTAGCACTGAAAGAAAATGTTTTGCAAGTCTATTTGAAAAGTTTGGAGAAAAATTGGAAGCTAAGAAGTGATTTCTTTTGTGTGGGGTTTAATTAAACCTAAAATTATATTCATTTTTAATCAATATTTTTAAATGCCAATTTTTTGGTTAAATTAAAGTTTTTCAAGTTTCATAACTAAGCCAAAAATGCATTAATTTCAATACGGTTAACTTTTCTGTGCTAGTTTTTAAAAGGTTAACAAATCTGCGTACTGAGTTTTAAAAAATAAAAAATTTAAATTTTTGCCAATTTTTGTTGATAATAAATGTTGTTATAAAATGTTGAAAAAATTTCGAAAATTTATTTTTTTCCCGGACATGGCTAGATCGATTCAGTTTTCCATGCTGATCAAGAATATATATGATTTCTAGGGTCGTAAATGACTCCTTCATTGAGTTTCAAGCTTCGGACTAAAATTATAATACCCTGAAAAGGTAATATAGCAAAAGTACACGTTTGTATCTTAAATACAAATTGCTGCATCACTTTAAATTAAAAATTAGTAATAAGGTCCATGGCAATAAGGGAATAATTGGTAAAATTAATGCATAGTTACCATAGGTGAGTGAAGACTTGGGCCTGTTTCCTCCTCAAGCATCCTTATAATTAATATAATTGTCATTGTTAAGACTTACCGCAGTACAGGGGACACGTCATTGTTTAATTCCTTCCAGTGCAAAGATATATTCTTGGTGGCATCAATTATGCTTGTCATGGTGTCTTCAAAACAAGTACTTCCTGTTTATCCAGAAGATGTGAATTGGCCACGTCATATTTTTGGAGTCGATGGGTAATCACGATCACTATCACTCGAGATGTTAACACTGGAGATGCCACGGACAGACTAAGGGCCGCAAGGCGGCAGAGCCCGGTATTTATAGAGAATAGAGCAGGTAAGAGCAAGAGGCAAAGAGGCATCTGTGGAGGCAAGCACTGAGACACATAGAGAGTTCTCCAGAGAATGGGGTGGGTGAGGCCAGTGAGGCCGCCGCTCCATCTCTCTCATTGCTTGCCTCCTCCATAGATGCCTCTCGCTCTCGCTCACACTCTCGCTCACACTTTCTCTATTCTCTTTGCTCAAAAAGTATAAATACAAGGCTCTGCCGCCTTGCGCACCTCAGTCGGTCCGTGGCGCCTCCAGTGTTAACATCTCGAGTGATAGTGATCGTGATTACCCATCGACTCCAAAAATATGACGTGGCCAATGCAAAACCAATGGATAAACAGGAAGTGCTTGTTTTGATGACACCATGACAAGCTTTATTGCCACCAGTGGAAGGAATTAAACAATGACGTGTCCCCTCAACTGCGGTAAGTCTTAACAATGACAATTATATTAATTATAAGGATGCAATAGGAGGAAACAGGCCTAAGTTTTCACTCACCTATGGTAACTATGCATTATTTTACCAAATATATTTTTAAATTAAAGTGATACAGCAATTTGTATTTAAGATACAAACGTGTACTTTTGCTATATTACCTTTTCAGGGTATTATAATTTTACTCCGAAGCTTGAAACTCAATGAAGGAGTCATTTCCGACCCTAAAAATCATACATATTCTTGATCAGCATGAAAAACTGAATCCGTGTCCATGTCCGGGAGAAAAATAAATGTTTGAAATTTTTTCAAAATTTTACAAGGGGTTACATCGTTAAAATTATCAAAAAAATTAACAAAAAATTGAATTCTTTAAATATTAAAATTTAATACGCAGATTTGTTAACCCTTTAAAAACTAACACAGAAAAGTTTACCGAATTGAAATTAAAGCATTTTTGGCTTAGTTATGTTATTTGCAAACCTATGATTTACCCACAAAAATAATCATTTAAAATATAGAATTATTATATCTTGATTAGAGATATTTTAGAACTCATTTCTTTCAGTGTTTAGAACTGTTCACTTGCTGCCTTTTTTTCTGCTGTTTCTGGGGGGAATTCTCCATTTGTCGCCGGTCTACAGTTACATGCGGATCCCTGCGGATACAGGGGGATACCGGCACCTTCTTTATCCTCGGGTCGAAAAGGGTCCTTTGTGTGTTATTATTCAAAATCCAGTCAATAATGCGAAACGCGATGCTAATTTATTATACCAAATACGCAACAAGATGCTTTTGCAAAAATGTGGTGTTAGAGTTACAATTACGGCGAGTTTAAGGGCCAGGGAATAACACGTCTCCCTCCAGTGGCCAATACGTGCACATATATGCAAATTATATATACTGTACTATATAGGGATATGCGAAGGATATATGTATATATATTCTTGGAATTGCGTTCCCTGCTGCTGCTGCTCCTGGCTGGCTGGTTTTCAATTTTATCCCTTTTATTGGCTTGGCATTAGTTCCAGCTGCTTAAAATTCATACGCAAATACTTTCGGTAAACTTCCAGCAGGGGGAGGACTCTGGAGGGGGGGAGGGGAGGTAAAGAGGAGGTCCTTGTTGGTCCATAAGGTCTCGCACGTCAACTGTCTGCCAAAAAGTTTCCTCGACGCTTTTGTGCAAATTAGTTTATTGGAATTTCTTGTTTTCCATTTCGCTTCGATTTATTTTCAGTTCGAAACGAATTGGAAAAAGGGGGGGAGAGGCGAAGGATGGGGGCTTTCAGGAAACAAGGACGAGATTTATAGTTTCCTTAACGCAAACTAAACTAATTGAATTTTCCCATTTTTAACTGGTAATTGAATTTCAGCAAATGATTTTGTGATTGCTTGAAGCCTTTGTTTCATTTTCACAAGCTATTCTTACAATTATAAATCGAATTATATATAATTACATATATTTTTAGGACTCTACTTATATTATTTTTTTATTGAATTAAAAACATAAATCCCTTAGACTTTTCATATACAATTTTCCAGCATTAATAAGTTGCTTGCTTTTCTTGTTGAAGGCTGAGGCACTTTAGCTGGCACCCATAACTTCTTAAATTTATAATATTACGTGCCACATACACTTGCTCCTGACACACACACACACACTTATACAGGACACGCACACATACACAGGACTATTAAAATTTTAATGAAAATGATGTCCGCTGGGACGACGGGGCAACAACGTTCTCGCATTGCCAATGAAGATGACTCACCCAAGGACTTGTGGAAAAGTCCTGGCTAAGTCTGAATAATGTAACTGTAACTGTTGTGTGTGTGGGGGGGGGGGTTAACTCCAGAGAGTTGTGCGTGCAACTGCCATATCAATATCCGCAGACACACACACGCACACACACATGGTGGCAGCACAGGTGGATTAACATTGAAATTGACTGACACAAACGCTTTTCGCAGTTTCGCTGTTTCGCATTTCCCCCCCCCACATTTTCCTTCGCTCCTCTGAAAATCGCACGCAATTCCATGAATTTATTTATAGTTTTAGCAAAATGGAAGCTTTAATTTAAAGGTTACTCTTTACATTTTGTTTTAAAAATATGCTTTACCTCTCATAAATGCTCTGAGATGTCGGAGTTCTTAAGTTGAAGTTAAAGTTTTAAAGATTTTTTGACAAAACTGAAAGATAAATGTTTTAAATCGTATTTATTTTTGGATAACTAAATGTTACTTTACAATTTAAAGAGTTAAATTATCTATAAACTTAAACTATTTATTGTTTCGAATGAAAATCAAAACAGTATTGAATTAGTATTACTCAATTGATATATTTCAATGAATAATAACCCACAAATAAATCACTTAAATTCATTTCTTAATCAAGAAAATGAACGTTGTAGTAACAACATTTTGCACCTGTAGAAATGGAAGGACACTCGCTCTTTGTGTGATTTTAGCATATTCTTTGGCATTTAAAACATGGTTCGAAAGCGTGTCAGTACCCCTTGGAAGGTGTCAGTACCCCGCACATCCAAAACCCCCCTTTACTCCCACCTCAAAAAAACACCCTGCACCTTGAGAACTAAGGGTTGCTTCGCTTTTAGCTTGCTGTTTTCTTTTTTTTTTAATTTTTTTTTGTTACTTGCTCGCGGCGCAATGCCAAATCCGTTTAAATTTATGGCGTGTCATTGTTTTGGCATAAAATTAAGTGAGTTCATTGGTGGGTGTGGAGACTGGAGTGTGGAGAGTGGAGACTGGGGCGGGAGAAAGGACCTGTAGTTAAACATGCACAGACATGCATGCAAATGATTGCACATGTTAATGAAATTCAATAAGCGCTGCCTACTTGCAGGCGCTGCCAACACGGCGATGTCTGCTCATAATGGCCATGCTTTTGCACTGCAAAAAATATCGAAAGTCATCTGAATTTAATAAGGATTTTTTAAAGCTTAATTTGCTTTGCACAAAAAATAACTAAAATATAAGGTATACCGAGGTTAGAAAAATCATATTTTTTATTCATATTTTTAAGGACATTCTTCCGTCCAGTGCTTCACCCCTTTTTTCCCTGTGTGCATCCTAAAAAGGATGCTCCGCCAGCAATTGTTCATCTTGCCAACATGGAAAATAATTTATAAAATTCATAAGCGCCTTTAATTTATGAGAACATCCTCCGACACCACCCCACCCACTTGCGCATCCTGGGAATCCCCCGAAAACGCCCCAAGCGATTCTGTGTAATTTTAATTAATGCTAAAGCGGAATGCGAATGCTAAGCGACCGGGCGACTAGCTGGGGAGAAATCAACGAAAACAAAACCCAACAAAAAAAGGAAAGAAAGACAAGAAATGAAAAGAATAAAAAGGAGAGAAAAGTTCAGAGAAAAGGCGAGAGAAGAAGAAAGCCATCAGCAGAAAGGGCGGTGGGAAAATTTTCGGAAAATGCGGTGGCATTTACATTTGAAAAGGCTTCAAAGCTTGACAGTTTATTCTAAGGTTTTTATTTATGCTTTTTGTTTATAAAGAAAATACTTAAAATCTTTTCTGAACAAGAACAATGAAAATATACATATATCCATCTAAAAGCTATTTGATAAAATTATAAATGCTATAAAATAATTATATCTTGAATTTTAATTTTTAATATCACTAGAAACAAAGTTTCGCTTGCATTTAGTTTTTTTTTTCAATCAAAAATCGCAAAAACAAAAAACGTAAACAAACGGCGTTTTCCCCATTTACCAAATGTCAAAATGGACAAACCACAAGAGAGGATCGTATCTCTTAAGTGGCTCTCTCACTCTTAAGTTCAACTGTGCAGAGCGAGAACAAACGAAGCCCAAAGGAGAAGCAAAAAAATGCGCTCGCGAAAATCAAGAAAATCGAGGATAGAAATGGTAATAGTGTTGTTTCACTCACCCCTTTGCATTTCTTATTGCTGCAGATCCCCAACGGCGAACAAGCGGGCGAAAAACGCGCGCGCAAACACACACACACAAAAAAAAGAAAAACCCTCTAATTAGAGGTATTGGCACAAACTTATGCATTTTCTTTAACCGCTTTGTAATGGCGGTACCTCTTTACATTATTTGCACTTACACATGAACAAAAACCAACAAAATTAGCCACGAAAAACGCACTGATCTGGGCTGCGCACACACACACGGAATGGAAAAAAACCGACAGCGTCCCCGACTGCCACAACTTTAATTGCACTTTTCACTGTTGCGGATCGCTGTTTTGCACGCACTTTTCACACCTGTCACTGGCGTTTCCGCGGTAGTTACTTGTTGTATAGAGCCTTTGCCCGCCGCGGTAATTTTCTGCACAGAAATTTGGTCTTCTTATTGGAGGTTTTTTTTCGCGTCTGCTTCGTCCGGTGGCCTGGGAGTTAGTGCCTTGCCGATACATCGGTGTATCGATGTTCCAGATCGGTACGATGTTTTTAGGAACTAGCTCAATATCAATGTATCGATGTTGTCCTTGTCAAGCAAGTTTCGATGATTCGATGTATTTTTAGCTAAAAACAGGATAGATCGTTGCTACGAGTTGCCAATTTCTAGTGGCCATAGGGAGAGGCGGAAATGAAGATGCGATGTTGGCCAGAGAGAGAGGGGACATGGCGATGTTGTTAATATCAGCGAGAAACTTTTAAATAACTTAAAGTATTGGTCTAGACTGATGTATTTGGTGCATAATGATTAGTCGCTAGCTTGTAGCTTATTTTTCTAATTGGGAATCGGAAAGATCGTAAATTGTTGACTCTAAATTAGAAATACTTCCTTGTATTGTATTATATTGTATTAATTAAAAATGATCGAACCTGCAAGGATATACAAACTTTTGCGTGCAGAAATTCGCAACTTTTCTTGTTTAATGTAAAATTATCTAGCATAGTCTTGTGCGTATTATTAAGAGTTAAAAAAACATATAAATTATATATTATATATTTAACTTGAATGTTATTCGATATATATACATATATACAGCGGGACAATCTTAAATACTTACTGTATCGACTAACATTAAAGTTAAATATATAATATAAATATATTGAATTAAACTGTGCTACGAAATTTTGCATTAAACCAAAAATGATGCTACCTTCTGCACGTCGAAGTTTGCATATATATATATATATATAAAGATATATAAATATATATATAGATTTAAATATATACATATATAAATATAAATATATATACAGCGGGACAATCTTAAATAACTTAATGTATCGGCTAACATTAAAGTTATATGTATATATAATATATTTATATATATATATATATATATATATATATATATATATATATATATATATACGAATATAACTGTGCTACGCAATTTTGCATTTTGGAAACAAGAAAGGAAGCTATCTTCTGCACGTCAAAGTTTAGATATATACAAAGGTAGTCAAAAGTATTTACACAACGACCATTTTCATAGCCAAATTTCTTTTAGTTGTTATTTTTGTTGTTGTTGACCGTTTTTCCTGAAATTTTCTTTATTGCGTAGATTGGTTTATACAGAAGCGGGCCTAAAAGGAATTCGAAAGATAACGGTTCATTGAAAAATTCTATAAGTATAAGAATAGATGCATCTACAGAGTAATATTAGCACATAATTTGTTTTCGTCTTAAGTTTAGTGTTATTAAAATTTAATATATTTTTTAGTGACAATCTCATAAGTTACAATTAATAGTTAAACAAATTTGCTTTGGTATCGATGAAGGCTTTTAAATGGTTGGAATTGAGTTTATTAAGGTATAGCCTAAATAAATAGACATGTTAGTCGCTAGCTTGTAGCTTATTTTCCAAACTGGCAATATTGGAAATAGGAACTATCGTAAAATTGTTGACTGTTATAAAATTACTTTGTTGTTTTTTACACAAACATATATAATTTATATTGTATTAATTAATAATGATCGAGCCTGCAAGGCGATACAAACTTTGGCGTGCAGAAGGTAGCTTCCTTTCTTGTTTAATGCAAAATTTCGTAGCACAGTTTAATTGAATTTATTTATATTATATTCTTAACTTTAATGTTAGTCGATACAGTAAGTTATTTAAGATTGTCCCGCTGTATATATATATATATATATATATATATATATTGAATAACATTCAAGTTAAATATATAATATAAAATTTATTTGTTTTTTTTAACTCTTAATAATACGCATTAGACTATGCTATATAATTTTACATTAAACAAGAAACTTAGCTAATTTCTGCACGCAAAAGTTTGTATATCCTTGCAGGTTCGATCATTATTAATTAATACGATATAAATATATATTGTTGTGCAAAAAATCAAGGAAGTAGTTCTAATTTAGAGTCAACAATTTACGATCTTTCCGATTCCCAATTAGGAAAATAAGCTGCAAGCTAGCGACTAATCATTATGCACCAAATACATCAGTCTAGACCAATACTTTAAGTTATTTAAGAGTTTCTCGCTGATATTAACAACATCGCCATGTCCCGTCTCTCTCTGGCCAACATCGCATCTTCATTTCCGCCTCTCCCTATGGCCACTAGAAATTGGCAACTCGTAGCAACGATCTATCCTGTTTTTAGCTAAAAATACATCGAATCATCGAAACTTGCTTGACAAGGACAACATCGATACATTGATATTGAGCTAGTTCCTAAAAACATCGTACCGATCTGGAACATCGATACACCGATGTATCGGCAAGGCACTAACTCCCAGGCCACCGGACGAAGCAGACGCGAAAAAACCTCGAAAAAAAAGAACAAATTCCTGTGCAGAAGATTACCGCTGTGGTTGAAGGCTCTATACAACAAGTAACTACCGCGGAAAAGCCAGTGGCAGGCGTGAAAAGTGCGTACAAAACAGCGAGTCGCCACAGTAAAAAGTGCAAGTTGTGGCAGCCGAGTGGCTGTTGGTATTTTTCCATTAACCCAATTGCGTGTGTGTGTGCGCAGGCCAGATCAGTGCGTTCTACGTGGACAATTAAGTTAGCTTATGTTCGTGTGCAAGTGCAAATAAAGTAAAGAGGTACCGCCATTCCTAAGCGGTTATGGAAAATGCATAAGTTTGAGCCAAGAACTCTACAAATTAGTTTTTCCTTTTTCTTCTTTTTGGCCTGGGTGTTTGTGTGCGTGTTTCGCCCGCTTGTTCGCCGTTGGGGATCTGCAGCAATAAGAAATGCAAAGGGGTGAGTGAAACAACACTATTACCATTTTTATCCTCGATTTTCTTGATTTTCGCGAGCGCATTTTTTTGCTTCTCCTTTGGGCTTCGTTTGTTCTCGCTCGCACAGTTGAACTTAAGAGTGAGAGAGCCTCTTAAGAGATACGATCCTCTCTTGTGCTTTGTCCATTTTGACATTTGGTAATTGGGGAAAACGCCGTTTGTTTACGTTTTTTGTTTTTGCGATTTTTGATAGGAAAAAAACTAAATGCAAGCGAAACTTTGTTTCTAGTGATATTAAAAATTAAAATTCAAGATATAATTATTTTATACCAATTATAATTTTATCAAATAGCTTTTAGATGGATATATTTATATATTCATTGTTCTTGTTTAGAAAAGATTTAAAAAAATTTATTTTTAAGAGAAAAAAACATAAAAAATAAAAACTTAGAATAAACTGTCACGCTTGCAAGCCTTTTTCCAAAAATTTTCCCACATCTACCGCCCTTTCTGCTGCTGGCTTCCTTCTCTCGCATTTCTCTGAACTTTTCTCTCCTTTTTATCCTTTTCTTTCTTTCCCTATTTATTTTGGTTTTATTTTCTTTGACTGATCTATTTGAAGCCTATTGGGAAAGTCGATAGCTTGTACCTTATTTTCTAATTGGGAAACGATCGTAAAATTTTGTAGCACAGTTTTATGCGCATATTACGAGTTAAAATTCAAGTTTTCAATATAGAATATATATTTTGAAAATAAATTTGTAAACATGAGGTGTATACTTTTTGAACATCATTTGATGTAGCCTATTCACTCTTGTTAATATTATTTAAAAACATTTTTTTTAAGTCCCCGAATCATTAATCTTAAGTGTTTTTGTGTAGCCATAAAATATATTTATATTAAATTGGTATTTTTCAGAGTTTTTCTCACCTATTTCATCTTAAATTGTTCTTTAATGTAAAGTCTCTCAAGCTCAGGGCCAAGTTGTCTGCCTGCTTTACTTATGATTAATGCCAATGGCGACAATGGCCAAAAAGTTGTCACTTTTGTTGTTATTGTTGTTGGCAGGAAAAACAGGGAAAAACTGGGAAAACGAGGGCCAAAGACAAGAAAGCAAAAAAAAAGGGGGAATAAGTTGGCTTGTTTTGATGGCAGACCTTAACTGCTTAACTGCATATTAATTTCCCTCTTACCATCCGTTGGCCGTCTGTATTTATATTGGTAACAACTTATTTCGGCTTTTGGCCAAAAGTCAAAGTCCACAAAAGCAAAAGCAAAACCAAAAAAAAAGGCTCAAACAGCAAAGAGGCGTGGCTATATGTGTTCTTGTTGCCAAACCCAGAAGTTGTTCACTTAAATTAGCTACAAAAGCGGTTTCAGTATCAGGTTTCTTTTGTTTTATTAATATATTAAGTTCGAAACTTAAAGTAGGATATAGCTAGTATTTAATGAAAGTAAGTTACAAGACGAGCATGTGTATATTTTATTTTCTTTATTTAAAGTTGAAACCCCATTGATATAGATTTGATTTGCATTAGAATTGGATTGGGTTTTGTCCTTTAATAGTGTCTGCGCTGGCGATATCCTGGAGGCAGATATCGGCTATTAGGAGCAGCTGCCGGGACATGGGATGAGGCTGATCCCCTGTAGCCGCCATACGAACTGCGACTGATATGGGTAGAGATATATATAAATAACAATATCTTAATATATATTGTTATAAAGATCTTACCCAGCTGCAGCTGGAGCAGCGGCTGGCACCGATGGCGATGTGGGCAGGTGGGCTCCCTCGGCATGGAATCCATTCTTATCCGCCTTGTAGTTCACCGTATACTGCTGGCCATCGTCTCCAGTGTAGGAATAGGAGCCACGGACGCCCAGGGAGCCATGTGGCCAACCGCCCCGGAACTCTCCAGTCTCATCGCGATGGATGCCATTTCCGGTATCGAAGCTGCAAGGTTAATTAGGTTGGGTTAAAGGTTAAAGCACAAATACATATACCAGGAAGTGATCAGCTTGGGTTTTAATTATTAAATATTATTTTTTAACTAACATTTATGTTAAATATATATTTTTAGTTAGTTCATTGTCTTGACCTCACTCAAATTTAAAGAATACTTCCTCAAATATCAAGTTAATTTTCCCTTTCTTACTAGTTTCATAATGTTAAGTAATGTATTTTTATACTTTTTGAATTATATTATACCTTTGTGATTTGGAAAATATTTTAGGAATTTTTTTTCTAAAATATTTTAGAGCATTTTTATACCCTTACATAGTATTAGAATTTTAGTTAGAAGCTCGTTAAGATGTGAAGGAGTCATTTGCGACCCCATAAATCATATATATTCTTGATCAGCATCAAAAGGCGAATCAATCTAGCCATCTCAGGCAGAACAAAATTTTTGACCAATTTTTTCAAAAATTTTAAAAGGGGTTTCATCGTTAAATCTTAAAAAAAATTTGCCAAAAATTTAATTT
The DNA here is from genome assembly GCF_035046125.1 of Drosophila serrata. Lineage (NCBI taxonomy): Eukaryota > Metazoa > Arthropoda > Insecta > Diptera > Drosophilidae > Drosophila > Drosophila serrata. The sequence goes on along the minus strand of NW_028257174.1, from coordinate 6,019,985 downwards.
TTTATGGAGTATGCAGTTTTATTACCCTAATAAAAATTAACATGGGACTGCTTACCGAATTAAAATTAATAGGTTTTTGTCTGAGTTATGAGTTTTTTAAATTTCGATTTGACAAATAAAATTTTCATATAAAAATGTACCATTTTCTGTGCTACTAAACATCCTAGTACCTTTCTTAGAAGTCCATCTCCTTGTTTATATAAATTTCATCCCAATTCGAACTGTAAAACTTACCCAAAATTATAGTTGCCATTGGCATCACTCTGATAGTCGCTCCTCACGATCGGTATCTGAGGCTGCTGCTGATGCTGACGCTGGAATCCTCCTGCTGAACCCAAACCCAGACCAGGACGAGCATGTCCTTGGCCACTTACGCCATGATAGTGCAACTGGCTAGCCTGGGGAGCGGGCAAGTAACGTTGGCTCAAACGACCGGCCAGGATGCCGGAGGTGAGGCCCAGTAGCAGGACCACAGCGCTTAGCAATGAACGTGGCATTGTTTCACTCTTCAAAATCACTTTATACACTTGAAAAAAAAAAATATATATATGGATAGATTCTTGGAGATTCTTTTTGATTCTCTGGGGAACGTTCGAACGGCAACTGCTGGCAAATCCGTCAGAGCGTTTCGGTTTTATAGAGATCCCCCGAAACCCATCGCTCGGCTTTAATTGTTTTCTGTTCAACTTCTTTTTTAAGCTCTTTTAGTTTTTTTGCTTCGCTTGCTTTCTGTTTGTTGCTTCTTTTTTTTGTGCTTTGATTTGGTTTTTTGTTGTTGTATTTTTGTTTTTTAATGTTTGCTATGTTCGTCCGTTTAATTAGCCAAAGTCAGAGGCGACCAGCAAACAATTTTTGGAATAGTTTATCAGGGGAAAAAAAACAGAAGTGGGTGTGGATGAGGTTTTTCGGTTGAGGGAAAGGTTGCGGTTTTGAGAGGAGGTTTTAATGCAGGTTTTAGGGGGGTCTCAGAGGAGATTTTGTTGGAGGTTTCAGTGGAGCTTCGGACTAGTGCACATGGGCAGTACATGCCACTTGGCACTTGGTCAAAATGCTGCGGTTAAACTAATTATAGCAAAACTACACAGGGGCGCAAAAAGAAGGGGCACAGTCTTTGTGATTAATCTTTTAGTTTTAACATCCCAAAATATACTTTAATGTAGAAATAAGTATTTAAATATATACTAAAATATATATTTATTCATATAGAAGAACATTTTCTGAAAAATATATTTCAATATAATACTTGAATACATATTTTAATATATGCTTGAATATATTGTAATATATACTTAACTATATACTGGAACATATAAGTGAATATATACTTCAAAATATACTTCAATATGTTTGAATATATACTGGAATATATATTTGAATATGTTCTTAAATAAATATACTTAAATATATACTAGAATATATATAGACTATATTATTGAAGTATTATTATTCAAGTATATAAACATACACTTAAAAGTCTACTTTAATATATTAAATTATATATTAACTTATATTTTAATATATAGTAAATATAAGAATTTCCTTTAGGTTGAAATCTATCAAGATGATGTGTTATTTACAGATTTTTTAAGAAGAAGATATTATTATTTAAATTTAAATTTCGTAGCCTAAAGAAGCTACATTTTCACATATTCCATACTATTGATCTTGGTGGTTTCAGAATCTATAATCTATCCCGAACTTACCTCATTTTACCTTGCTTAGACCCTACCCTCTTTACCATTTAATCCCCCCCTAGTATAAGTCTTTCTAATCTCAGATCTACGCGCCTGTCTTTCCATTAAAAGAAGAGATTTGTAGATTTGAAGAATGCCAAGAGAAGAAGAACGTTTTTGGCGGAGTTCCGGTTCGTAGATCGCAGTTTGCGATTCTTGAGTGTTTGTTTGATGTTTCTCTTGTTTTTTTTCGTTCCCTAAAAATGCCCACACTCGAGGGCCATTACAACAAAAGGCAAAGTAGCCGCCGCCACTCGCTAAAAAACATAAAAAACAAACTTGAGCTGACAGAAGATAATGATGTTGCTGATTGGGATCAGTGGATGTTGATGGGCAGACGATCTCCAAATCCCCCCGATGCGATGATGATGATGTTGTATGGCCCGAAAACGGTAGCAAAGTTTTTTTTTGGCAAAGAATTCCTCACGGGGCGAATCTAATGAGTATAAATGGGTGTTAAAACACCCGAAGGTGTTGAATAAGGTTCAAAGCAGAGGGTTCAGGGTTACTCGAACTCAAAAAAAAAGAGAAAAGAAAAATGGGAAATTAAATCAGTTTGTTTAGAAACCATAATTGCTAGTGCAAGTATCAATAATAATAATAAATTAGTGCATAAATTCCAGACAGTCAAATCAATCCAAAGGGGGGATTAAAGTTTAAAAATATATATTTGCCGCATCATCGCCAGCTTTGGGATTGCTGCAGTTGAACCCGTAAACAGAAAAACCAAAATAAAAATAGAAATAGAAATACAAACTGGTTTCTAAAGCTCTTCTCTTATTATGTTTGTTAGGATTTCCCAGCGTGTAGAGAACATACATACAATATTAATTGAATTCCATATCCGCAATTATGATGATAATCGCCTCGAATTTGTTATTGTTCGGGCTGTTAAATAATGGTTAATAATAAGACGAACTGCCATTAATTAATAATAATAAATGATGAACTAATCAAATAAAAGCGTGAAAAGTGAAGCTGCCGGTAAGAGATGCTAATGATGCTTGAGGCGCATTCATTAGTTTTAAAAAAAAATTATTATTGGCGTGTTTCAGTTTATATTTCGTCATATTTTAGTTTTAAACAGTGTGACCAGACGGCATACAGTGAGTTTGTTTTGCTGCCACACTGTAAGTGAACGCTCGACTGGCGACCAAAAGTGCATAAATGCACAGTTAGCGACAACGACACTCGCTAATGGCGCCTCATTATGTTTCATTAGCGAGGTGACTGTACTTCCGTCCCTTCGTTGTCCATCCAGCCATCTCTTTCTAAGCTCATAACTTATGCAGTTTTAGAGTTGAAAGAGTGGGAGAGCAAGAGCAGAGGGCCTGGCTTAAGCGGATGTAGTTTCAGTAGCAAATGAACTTGTAAATTACAATGCATCTGACACTGACGACTGACAACTGACAGCTAACGGTTGCCAGGTACACAAAGTACTAGATGTATATTTTTTTTTTTTTTACCAAGTCTTTACCTTTATACTTGGTTTAAGTTTTTGTGAGATTCTTTATCTTTGGTCTGGGATTAGCCCCCATTGTAGTGTCATAACTGATGTAACCTGTTCATATTTCTCTGTAGCTATAAGTTTCACAATGAAAAATCCATCAATTACTTTAGTTTTTCCTTAGAAAGAATCACTACGTTTTAAAGCCTTGACAATAGGTTTGCATATTCCCAAAGGAGGGATTCTAGGACATCCGTTTTCTCCATTAAAGTTCACTCGTCTGTGTCTAATTGAATCATGAATGAAACTGAACTGCAATGTGTTCATTTTTTACCAATTTTCCATACGAGCCCAATTTTTGTTCCCATTATTTTCTGGAAAATCCAAATAATCGCCTTAAAGAAACCAGATGAAGAGAGATGATGATGGTTGGAGAAAGGCAAACATTTGCTTAGACCAGGACTTGCAGGAGGACTCGATGCCAGGACGGCGATAAGGACCCACACAGTGACGTCGAAAAAAGGGGGGTTGGGCAGAGCCTGTCATCGCTCTTATCGCGTTTGTTTTTTCCCCCGTATTTTCTTCGTTGTCGTCGTCGCCGTTGTTCTCCATCGACTTGTTATTTCCGTTTATGATTTTTCCCTTTGAACTTTTCTTTCTCGACAAAAATGTCAAATTCAGCTATTTGTTTAATTGAAAATAAAGAATAAAAGGCCCCCAGGTTCAACTCCTCCTTCTTCTCATACTGGTCGGGGGGCGTGTCCAATTGTTGTGTGTCATTAATTTAAATTAGAGCTTTCGATGTGGGCTATATAAACGCCCTAAAATCGAGACAGCGATTTGCTACTTCACTGGATTTTCGATTCAAAACAGAATGGGGGTTGGAGAGCTGCAACTTGGGAGATTATGTGATCAGTGATAGATAAAAAGAACAAATGGTTGAGAGGTTGCTTAAAAAAATCGATTAAATGTGAAGTTTTAAATGCATATTTTTAAGTTAGTAAAAACTTAGGGGTTGAAAAAAACGTAGATAAACTAAGGTAGTGTTCGAAAAATACATTTACCATTAGAGTTGGCAAAAACTTGGATATTTATCGATTTAAAATCGATTGTAGATACTTTCTCCCGAGAAAGTATATGGAAAACATGGAGAGAAACTTAGAATTAGAAACAACATTACAAAACTGGAGTAGAAGTTTATTTGCATATTGAAAAACTGTTTCTCTTAATTAGATCTAGCAATACAACGGTATACACGACTTAAAAATGCTTTACAATCGAATGTTTCATGGAAACTTCATCAAAATCTTTTTTTCTTTCCTTCCTTGTTTCAGAAAACTATTCAAGACATTTAGTTTTATCAATACTATTATTAAAGAAATAGTTTCTCTCCAGTTTTCCCCTTCTGTAGGACTCCCCTCTCTAGCACCTGATAATTATGTATCTTCCTTCCGACCCCCCAAAAAAAAGGGAAGCTTAACTTTTTGCTTATCGCCTACAGTCTGGCAACAATAACAATTTGTTGCTAATGCACATGGGTGTTTGTTTAACCCACCCTTTCCCCCGAAGATACACACACCCAACCCCCTTTTTGTAGAGGAAACCGCTTCCCTGAATGGCAGTGGGAACATGAGCTAAACTACTCATTAAGCCAACTTTAACGTTTGTCCATATGAAGCTCAAGCGATTTGCCAGAGTTCAGAGGCGGCGCATTAAAAGGGGATGGGTGGAGAGAGAGAGTGAGAGAGTGAGAGAGGCTTATCCCCAGTTTCAGTGTTTGATTAAGCAATTCCAGGCGGAAATTAAATGGACACGCAAAACAAACTGTGAGCCGGCAGGAGCTGCTACCAAGGATCTCTCTGACTTGGAAAAAAAGGGTCATCCCGAAAGAGAGAGAAAAAAGAGGGGTTACACAGGGAGAAACAGGCAAAATTACAGAAATATTTTATAATATTTTGCTTATTTTTATGCATTTATAATATTTCTAATCGATCTTTGATTAAAAGGGTAGAGAAATGGCATGCGATTGTTTTTAAGGGTTCTATTATGGATATTATTCGGATATTTTGGGTTTTCTTAACTTCTAAATATATATTATTGATTTATGTATATAATATTTATATATTTAATATTAATATATATAATACTTGAGCTTGATTTATCATCTTAAATCCAAAAACAACTCTTCTTGAAGGCAAAACCCTCTGTTCTTCATCATCTCCTCCTTAGACTTCTCCCCGAAACCAGCTTCCATAATTTTTGACCCCCAATTAAGTGCAATTTGATATCTAAATTTGATATTGACATATATTTTGGTACCGTGTAAAGTCATTTTCAGGGTGGGGAAAGATCTGACCCCTTGGGCTTTGGTCTCTATCAAACTTAACTGAGCAGCGCTCAAGTGAGAAGATTAAATCGCCATAAATATTAACTACAGTTGCCTCGCCAGGGGTATGTACAATGTAGTAGTATTAGTAGTATGTAGTATGTGGGTGAAACGGGGATGGGGATACGCAGAGAGGGGGATGAGAATTCCAGAGTTGGGGATGTGTCCAGGGGGATGGGTGGGGGTTCGGTCCATGGTTCCACCAAAAGGTAAGACAATTTGAAAGCGCTCGCCTTGATTTAGCACCGGAAGGCACGCACACCACGTGCCACCGACGAGTTGGAGTTCCCTCCCGGTCTTGCGTTCCACTTCATCCTGGATACAGCCGCGGGCAAGTGTACAAATCAAATGATTTATTGGACCACGGGTCAGTTGTTGTTGCTGGAATGCGAAACCGAGTCCAGTGAGGGAGGGGGTCGGGGGGGGAGGGGAAAATTTCGCGTGAGAGCCACCCAAGGAATAATTGAAACGTACGTCTGTCAGTCCTGAAAAACATGGCACAAGTTGGAAAAACAACTTTCCACCTGGTGCGGAAAATTCACGTTTGCAGCTGTCTGCTAATTGGTCGAGAGGGGTCAAAAGGATGCCATGGATGGGGGCAGAATTTTCTCCAATTTCCGGTGGATTATGGGGAGTTCTTTTGTTAAAAATAAGGCAACTTTATTAATCACATATCTTATTTATAAGTACTAGTATATGCATCTATTTATTTATTTTATTTTTCTTGTAAGAAACTAGGGATTATTTTTAAAGAACGAAAAACTTTGACAGCGGAAGTGGCATTTAAAAAGAAATTATTATATCTTAACAAGAAATTAAAGTGAATTATCTTTGAATATATGGTAAATATCATTTAAAATCTTCTATTAATTATCATACACATAAATACAAAATATAAAACAGTTTTTTAAACAAATTAAAGGCTGCTAATAGTAAGAAATTAAAATAAATACTATAACTTATATTACTTCCCCAAAATAATTTACCTTAAATGAAGAAAATAATTTAAATTTATGCCATAAATATCAAATGATCGTTTAGGTTTCATCATTTGATGAAACCCAATTTCAATTTAGTTCAAACATAACATTTTTACGATTAAAACCAGGCTTTTGGAGCAAATTGCCAACGGCGGGCTTGACTCTCGAGTCATTAGGCAATGAAGCTGATGCATAATACGATTTCAACTGATTTCAAGCATCCATCCATCCATCCAGCATTTCCCCGGGTTCCTGCCGCGGCGCCCCTGCCATCTGGCATTCAGGAATCAACCCCATTTTCAGTTAGTTAATTGCCAATATTACACAAGTGCCACATCCAGCGGCGTCGCAGCGCTCCAAAGTATGCTAGCTTCTCTCACATAGCCTTTCGGTTCAGTTCGGGCAAGTTCGGCTTTCTTCGTTACGCTGCGGTCTCTTTCGTGGCAAACAGTGCGAGTGGCAAGTCAACGGAAAGCCGGGCTGGTGAAATAATTCTGTCAAAATTAAAAAAATATAGTCATTAAAACTTAACTATGAACTAATACTTACATTAAAAAATTGTTAAATGATTATAAAACATAGCTCTTTAATATTTTACTTGAGATTATTTACTTCGTTCAAAAACATTTCGCTTCCACTGTTTATCCCCATGGCTTTGCTTTTGTAGCGTTGCCACTGTGCGCAGACTCCGTGGGCAGGCCGGCAACGCCGCAGGGAAGCAGCGCGCATCTCTGTTGTTGTCCTGTTGGCCTCTTCCTCTCCATTTCCTTCTTCGCATTCGCTCGCTTTCCCCGCCGCATCCGTCTCCTGCTCATTCTTGCGCTCTGTTGTGGGTGCCGTTGCACGTGCCGTATCCGTATCCGTGTGCTTGTTATGATACCCTATACCCTTGGCTGACTGGGGCATATTGATTGGGTTGCTTGTTCGTGAAAGAAAAACTGAAAGAATGCACATTACCAGAAGAAGTTAGTAATATTTAAGAGCATATTCATATCTTTACACATAATGACAGTCAAATATTTTTTTTAACGTTTACATATCTGTAAGCTTTAAGGCAGAACTCATTTAGTACGCTACTCCCTCAAAGCAAAACTCTCTAAAGGGTATCTCCAATGCAGAACACCCTGTTTAGGCTCTCTCCTTGTGTTGCTCTCCCGGCAGCTCTCTCTCTCTCTGGCTTTCGGGGGTTGTTTCAAATGCAGAGAGGAATACCAGAGCGGGACAAACACAGTGGCGAGGCGACTTGGCGGCTAACGGCAAAATTGCCGTTAGTTCAGCATCAGACCTCACAACGCACGCAACCAGCACGCAAAAATCGCGGGCGTCGCTGACACGCCGCCGACGACGGCCCGAAAGCAACAAAACGCCAAAAATACAGCAATTCAAAGTGTTAAAAAATAAACATTTAAGTGCAACCACAACAAGAAAGAAAAGAACCTGCAATTTAAGCTGAAAACAGAACAGAAAATCAAGTAACTGCTACGAGAAATACAAAAACTGTGCAACAGTGACTCAAGTTGAGATTTAACAAACACAAAAACACACTAAACAGTTTGTTCGTATTTTTTCTACATATTTTGTTGTTGTTAATAAGCTAAATAGTGAGCGAGCAAGACTCTCGGTGTAAAAAATAATAACACAAATCACACACACACACACAGACGCAACACTACATATCAGTGCAAGGCGAGGAAAGTGTGCTAAAAGGTGAGTGAATTCATTGGGATAAAACAAATGGAAATGGGAAACAAAAGGTGCATAATTAGACCTAATTGATTAGCGTAATTCGAGCTGCGTTAACGGGAAAGGCGCAACAAAAATATTAATAATAATAATGGGAGCGCAAGGCGAAATGCAAACACAAACACAAACAAACATGTGCGCAAGTCAACGTCGTAACATTGCGAAATTGATTTTTCATCTGCTTCGCTTACGCTTTTGCCCGGCTCTCTCTCTCTCGCTCTCTCGCTCTCTTTTGTGGGAGAGAGTAAGTGAGAGCGGAGAGAACGCTGCCATACTGTCTGGCAGTCAACCTGTCATGGCACAGCAACAACAACAGCAGCGGCACACGAATAAAGCCACAAAAACAGCGCCTAATCAAAGCGGCGCGTTTTGGCAGCGACTTTTGCCGCTGCTTTCGTCATGACCTTCATGACTCATCGTTTCGGGGCTCCCTCTCTCTCTCTATCTCTCTCTGAGCGGCTCCCACTCCTCAAGCGCCTCCTCTGCTGCCTGTCGTTGCTGTTGTTGCTCCACTTTGCCTGCGCATTTAATTAAATTGTCTTTACATATTAGCCGCATCAAATTGGAGCGCGTGTAATTTATAGTTGACCCATTGTGTTCATTAATTTCATTTCTCCTTGTTTTCTCTACGTTTTCTTGCGTTTTTTTTTGCGTTGTTTTATTGCGACTGAGCCACACCTTTTGTCCTGTGTTTTTGTTTTTTGGTTAATATGAGCGGGTGTGTGCGAAAAACAACAGTAAACTTTCGCCAGATTTCTTAGCCTTAAGTGTAGCATACTTTTCGAAACTTCGAAATAAACAGGAAAATATACGTTCTGGCAAAGAATCCTTGATTTTTCAAAAACAAACTTCATTTTAAATGTAATTTTATTGAGCATATATGATGAATTTATGTAAATCCTTAATTTACATTTTTATACCAATGCAGGGTCTTATAATTTTAATTAAAAATATTTAAGACAGTGAAGGAGTCATTTCCGACCCTATAAACCATATATATTCTTTATCAGCATCAACAGCCGCGTCGATCTGGGCATGTCCGGTGAAAAATGATTTTTTCAAAATGTTTTTAAATTTTTTAAGGGTTTTCATCGTTAAAATTGTCAAAATTTTTACAAAAATTTTAATTTTTTTAAAGTCTTAAATTAAGTATGCAGATTAATAAACGTAATGAAAACTAGCACAGGAAAGCTTTCCGAAGTGAAATTAACCTAATTTTGACTAAGTTATGATCGATTTTCATGATCAAAATGTACCCAGCACCAAGCCCGAAGTTTTTCTTTCTTTTTTTTATTTTTTACTTTCTCTAAAGATTTTAAATTAATTTAAATAGGCTTCGGTATTAAAAGACATTTTTTCATGTATTCATTAATTTCTGCAACTTTTATATAAGTAGGTTTTATGTTTCAAAGTAGTAATCAAAGTAAATAAATAAATTAATTTTATACCAATGAAAGAACTAAATAACTGAATTTTATATAAATGAAAGCACTAACTATATTGTTTAATAGTAAAAATACTAAAACGTACCTATAATTCTGAAATATCTAAACAATTTCTGATTAAACCGAACGAAATTCTCTCAATTTATTTAAAATTAAATAATGTTTCGCCTAATTAAACGCCTAAAGGCAACTATTTACTGTGCTAAAAAGTTATATTTCCCTATAAATATGCATTTCCCATCCAGCTCGTTACTGACTACAGTGAATAAACTTTTATCCCATTTAAAAGCATTTTAATTTAGTCAGAGTATTTAATGTTGTGAAAGTTTTCCTCTCTCTTTTTGGAAATTTCACTTAAATGTTTTACTTTTTTTTGTATTTAAACAGTTTTCGCCATAGGCCAAAAGGGGGTTGGCGGGATGGATGGTGTCAACTTTTAAGCCTTTTAATGAGCCCCGAGGTTGCCAGTCAAACTTAATGAAAGAGCTCGCAAAAAAAAAGAAAATATGCAAATGAATTTTCCAAAAATAGCAGGGAATTGGAAGGAAACTTTGCCCGTTGCGGAGGCGTTGCTGGGTTCAAATCTCCTGTCATTTCTGGGAGGGTTTTTTTTATTTTGATGCCAATGCCGCAAATAGAGTTCACAAAAAAAATTGTAATCAAAGAGCAAAAAGTCCCTTTTTTTGGTCCTTATTTCCCTTTTCTTTGCTTTCTCTGGTCAGACGTAATATTAACAAATGGTCTGGCCATCAATTTAAGGCTTATTTAATGTTCAACAATTGCCAAAGAAGAAAAAGGCAACTGTCGCATTACTTATGCCAGCCACTGTCAAATTATATAATCCCACTGAAAAGTACGTGTTCCAGGAACGAACTTTCTGCATATAAGGACATGAATAATAAATTATGTGAAAAGGGACAAGAGGGTACACAAGGTGTGGGTGGGTTGGTGGATGGTTACAAGTCGGTGTTTCATGAAGTGATTTTCCGCAATTTTCCATCAGACGTCTGCGGCACAAGATAACACATAGAAGAAAAAAGCACAGCATTTTAGGCCCAGTTGCTATTGTTGTCATTGTCGTCGTCCTTGTCGTCGTTGTCAAAAAAAGGGGGAGGACTTTGGGGGGGCACACTAAGAGATGAGAAAACTTGACAAAAGATGCTTGGACTTGGAACCCAAACTCAAACCCGTAAGCGATTTCCGCAGACAGTCGTCGGCCGTGGCGCATTTTTGCGCTAATGATTAATGGCCGTCGTTGTCGTTGTCGTCCTGGAAGTTTAGCTATAGCTCCAGTCCTTGCCTCCGGCTAGGAAATGCAAAACTCTTGAAATCTCCCAATACCCCTTGGCACTTGTCGATTGCAGCTGTTGCAAATCTCAACGGCGGATTGCCGCCGCCAGTGTTGATAAATGCACGCGGAGCGTGTTGTGTTGACATTTGTCAGGGCTCTTAAGTAACCAGCTTATCCGGGTCTCAATCTTAAGGTGCCGGTGGAAAGTCTCTCTGCACACTTTTCACTCCGTCCACCTTTTTTTTTTATTACTTTTCCTGCACTACCTTCCCCACCCCCCACCATTTTTCCAACACGCCAGGGCTAGTGTTGTAAACTGCTTTGTAAGTGTCTGCCATTCATTTGGGTTCATTAGTGGCATTTGCCACCTGACAGCTTTTGAGTGGAAAACTTGCGTCGCTGCGATAAACCAAATGAAAATTGACAAGCTCACAACACACACACACACGCCCTCGGTGAGTGTTTATATAAATAAACCGGATGACAAAAGAAAATGCGAAAGGCAAAGAATGAAAAAAAAAGAATGGCTCTGAGTTGGGCCGGAAACGTTTACGGAATTTTAAAACGCTTCATCTCATCCTTTGTTCATTTTCGATGGGTTTTGGTATTTTTGGGGAGAGGTTTCCCCACTGCCTGACAGGTGCCAGGACATCACAAGGCAGAAATCAATCGATTGATTAGGGACACTTTAGGAGAGTGTTAAAAGGAGATAAATAATGTATAATAATCAAATTATCAAATTATTATATCTGCAGTTGCCTTTCCCACATATATAATATGTTTTTAATATCAAATAAGATGATTTAATAATTTGATTACACTATTAAAATCTACCTTATACTCGTACACTTAATGTCCTTTTGCTAATTAACTGAAGTGACTATTTGTCTGAGCAGAGAGGGCACGCCTTTATTTTATTACCCAACGAGTAGCAATGAATCATCACAGGAATAAGGGGTCTTAAAAATAAAATATGAGGGAATTCAATAGCTGAAACCATGAATTATGTCATTAAATTTAGGAAAAATATGGGAAAAGGTATTAAAAAAAATATGAATTTAAAGGGCAAGTAATACTATAAAGTATTTTTTAACAAAACCTAAATAGTGTGTGCTTCCCAACTGCTGCTACACCTTGGTCAGGTGTAAATAACTCCCCTTCCGCTCAGATAGATGAGCTCATCGCGAATTCAACAGTTGATGATATACATAAATATACTCTTCCCCACTTCTTCTAACATTACTTTTTCAATTTCAATTACGCACTCCCCAAAAAAGGTTACGAAACGGAAATCTTTTGGCTAATGCCTCCCAAGTGTAATTCGGGGGAAATTGCGTTGAAAGGTCGCTAGTCTCTCTCTCTCTCTCTCTCCAAAAGTTACTTCATATATATGGAATGTTTCCATATCGAGGGTAAAATAACACGAGTAACAACAAGTGTTAAGTCAAACACCTTTGTGCCACTGGACAGCGAGCAATTTGTCACAGTAAATGAGAAAAAAATAGAGAAAAACAAGAAGTACGCGAAGAAAAAACCAAAACACCAAAGTGGAAACCAGCAACCAGGAAAAGTTGAACAATTTTACCTGGCACACTCTTCGCTCTATTAAATATTCACCCCTTTTTTCGGCACACCACCACTCCCCCTTCAACGCCTTGAAAAACAACATGTAAGTTTCGTTTATTTGCTGATGTTTACAAATTTTCACGCCAAAATGAAAAAAGTTTTCCGGCTTTCGATAAGAGTTGGAGTTGTGTGTGTGTGTGTTTGTGTCGCTTATATAATGCCATTGCCAGGATACGTGAGCTGTGGCAAAAACTTGCTTTTGTTTTTAGCCCGGTTTCTATACATATATGTGTTTTTTTTTGGCCACTTGTCCTTGTCATGTGTCAAGTGGCAAGGCAGTAAACAACTTGGTCTTGCAAAAGTTAGCAAATTCAATGTGGGGGGAGTTTATAGAAATATAGATTGTCCATTAGGTTGGCCCCAAACCCAAAAAAAAACCCTCATAATTCTCCGATTTCCCATTCAACATTCACCATTTCCGTTGACCATTGACAGTAATGAGTTCGGGGGCTCCAGGACAACGCCTAAAAGCTGGCAACAGTTTGTTCAAATTGCTTATTTATGCCATGTGCACGTATGCATGTGAGTGTGAGCAATGTCCTGGGCTCATACCCAGTAATTGGAGTGTACGAAAACCATGCAATATAGACTAGGATTACAAGTATTAATAAATAATGCTACAAAATACATAGTTAATGCAAAAGTTATATATATTTCATACTTTTTGACGCATTTTTTTTTATATTTCTAAATCTAAGCTTATTTTTTATATTTTTTTCAAAGGATTTCACATATCCTTATTATATTTATAGGTATCTTTCCGGTCGATAAGTCTATATCATATTTGCAGACATTCCTGCAGCTGCCTTTTGGTTATGTAAAGTGCGCTTAGCTCTACTATGTTTCCTTTTTATTCTGCTTTCTGCATCCCCTGCCTTGCTCGTTGATTTGTCACGTACAACAACCGAAATACTAAATTCCAAATACGAAATACGTTTCAATAACGATTTCCCCAAACCCAATCCGATGCGACCGTTGGCCAACAGATGGTGCTGTGGTGGTCTGCCGGTGAGTGACCACCGGTCTGCTGCTGCTTCTGGCGCCATCGTGTTCAAATTGCGAATTATGCTAATTTCCACACTCTGTTTTTCACCGCCTTTCTCTCACTACTTCACCCACACTTTCTCTCTCTCTCTATTTCTCTCACTCTCCACCTTTCATCGCTTAGTTCGCACTTGTGACGTGTCAAAAAATCTAGTTTGTTACATTTCCGCCTCTCTTTCGGTCGGTGTTATGTTTCATGAAATATGCACAGAACGAACGGAAGGATAGAGAGTGAGAGAGGGGAGAAAGTGGTGGAGGATGATGGTGGGAAGGAGGTGAAAGATGAGAGGGGGTCAACCATGGGGTAACACTGAAAGAAATTAAGTGTAAATAATATCTATCTAATTTCTATATATAATATCTATTTAATATCTATAAAGATAGAAAGGAAATAGTTTCTTTATATAAATATTATGAAAAGGGCCTTATTTTTATGCATTTTCCTATAGAAGTGGTTTTAATAAGCTCCTTAGATTGATTTAATACGGTTTTATAAATCTCATTTATCACCCAAAGACCTTTATGTAATCGTTGTGCCAAAAAGGTGTTCCAAATTAGGCTTCTACTAGAGTTTTTTGCAGGTCCCCAGTATTTTAATAAATGTGTATGCTTTATATGGTTTTATTAAATTGTGCTCTATTGCAGGGTATTATAATTTCGATTCGAAGCTTTAAATTCAGTAAAGGAGTCATTTCCGACCCTATAAACCATAAATATTCTTGCTCAGCATTAACTGCCGAATCGATCTGGCATGTCAGTAAAAAAAAAAATTTTTTGAATTTTTTTCCCCATTTTTTAAAGGGTTAAATTCCACAAAATTTTACAAAAAATTTAATTTTGTTTTAATTTTCAATAGAGTATGCAGATTTATTACTAAAATAAATACTAACACAGAACAGTTTTCCAACTTGAAATTAATGCATTTTTGGCTTAGTTATGATTGATTTCAAATTCGGTTTCCTGATTCAATTTCGAATAGAAATTTCTGCTTTCCGACGTTAATTTCCACTTGTTAAATTATTTGTGTAGCTACAAATTTAAATATTTTTTAGTGGAAGTCATAATGTCAAGTAAAAGAGTATGCAGATTGTTGACATTTGTTTTCCTCAGTGTAGTGTAGAACCGGTGACCGGTCGGTGTCCCCAGAGGTTCCCCCGTGGGGAGGGGGGTGGGGGCATTATGCGTCATCGTCGTCGCCGCAGCCTTTACATTTACCGTTACGCATTAACGTTACCGGCGTCTAGTCCAAACCTCACACAAATACGCACATGTACACACCCAGGGGCGTAGAAGGTAGTACTTTCTCAGGGGGTTTAGTTGTGCAGAATTTTATTAAATATATATTTATATATATGTTTATTTTTATTATACATTAAACACATAAGCCATAGGGAAAACATATAGATTTTAAATTTGTCAATGAGGATATTTCGTTACCAAAGGGACACCGACCCTGATTGCTCCCCACACACACTGAGAGACAATTGCGACGTCACATGTGCGCAACAAATTGCGTCTGCCGCTTTGAATTTTTGCGGTCACATTTCCGTTGCACCGCCACTGCCACCCCCCTTACCCGCCCAGGCGACAAAAGCGACATCTACGGCATTTCAATAAGCCAAAGGCAAAGCGCCAATAAATAGGTGGGGTAGAGAGAGGGAGGAATAAGGGGGAAGGAGAACAGGAACAACCGGAAGAGGGGAAGGAGCAAAACCAAGAAGCAGAAGATAAAAAAGAATCTGTTGAAGGAAGGACCCACAGGAATCGATTTCCACAGACAGATGCCTTTCTTGGCACCTTGGAATGTTGACTAAATTCGATTGGAAAAATATATATAGAAATAGATGAGATATATGAGGAAACATATGAAATATGATAAATTTATAATATATTACCTTATACCTATAATAAAAATATAAATTAAAAGGATATTTATATTGAATATTTATGAGAAACAATTAGGAAAACTTTCTGTCTTAGCTGCTAAAAATAGCAGACATTTTTAAAGCATACTTTTCAGCGCCTTTTCATAGGGACCTCAAAGACTTCTTTTGTTATATTTTTATTATATCAAAACCCCTTTTTTCTAGTAGTAGTAGTAGTTTTTAAGTTTCTAATTAAATTTCATATTGAAAAAATATATATTTCCCACTTTTAGATGGTAGTTTAGATATTTAAACACTTCTACATTTACTTTTGCCTCAGTGTGTGCAAAAAAAAATATATATATAAAACGGATGCAACCTTCTTCCTCCACAAGGACCTTAGTATATATATATATATAAATCTGATTTATGCCTCTGACTCCTGTAGAGAGAGACTATGCATACAAGTGAAAGATTCAAAGAAATCGCTGCAAATTCGCATCAAATTTTCATATTTACTATGAATTACAAATCGCTGGATTATGGAAATGGCACCATCCAGCGTCCCTGGCCCAGCCTGGTGGGAATCCTCTCCCCCCCAGAAAAAGAGGCATTGGTTTGAGCTTATTGATCTCGTACAAGCTACGTACGAGTATTACTCATAATTCGCACGTGTAGATAGATTTTGCGTTGATGTTATGACTCATGGGAGGAAAGTGGGTAGGTTTATGGATGGAGAATGAGCAGGATTAGTTGGCCGGATGGAGACCTGGCATAACTTGATACCCTGGGTAAAGTTATTCCATATGCCAACCATATAATACCTGTGGACAAATAATTACAACAACCATCTGAGTGCTTCATGTTTTTATTTATATTTCTTTTTCTTCCATTTTTGGGTGCGTTGACGGTGCGCATGTGGCATATTTAATGACAAGGGGAACTCGTGTCAAGGATTACTAATTAGTGTCTGGACGTTGATGGCTGCTCTTGTTGCCATTTATGTCCTTTTGGCTTAAGTGCAGACTGGGTGGGTGGATGGATGGTGTTTTCATCGCTTATATAGATATATACATATATATTTATTTGCTTTTTAAATTGACTTTGTCCGCTCTGGCAAATTGAGTTGTCTGATAAGCGGCGTTCCCTGTTCCAAAGTCTTACCTGCGGCTTAAGTGAAATTTCCTCGTGGGTTTTTCGTTGGCAGTTGTGGAGTGTGAGGAGGATTACACTTGTCCTTGAGAGGGGGAGGGGGAGGGGGAGTGGGAGTGGAGAGCAGTGCCTGTTTAATTGCAATGAGGGGAGAGCTTGGGCGCCATTTGCGGCTGCTGCCTAAGCTGATTTGTATTTAATGAGCTGTATATCCCCAACAAACACTCAGAGAAAGATGTACATGGAAAGAAAAAGGAACAGGAAAATGGTTTTTTGAATATATATATATAAAATAGGAAATAAATAGGAATATTTAAACATCAAAAAATATATATTAAACCCAAAACGTTATTACAAACATCAATTTGCATTAGTTCCCAATTTTTCCAAGTGAATCCACGCACAGACAGGCACTTGTACGCGCTCAGACAAATTGCCTTTAGTCTCGACAGCGAAATGAAAACATTTACTTGTGGGGGAGGGATATACATATATATATGTAAGGGATTCTCCAGGATGCCCGGGGATCCCCACCTGTCAGCGACTCCTTCAAACCTCACATCATCGTCAATTATTTGCCCATCTTGGGTGGTGGCTTTCACTTTGGCTTATCCCGGGGACAGCGATGAAATGCTGTATTTGCTCTTCTACTTGATGCTGCTGCTGCTGCTGATGCTTAACCCCGCAGGCAGATTCATAAATTAAATTCCTCAAAATAAATATATATATTGGTAAATGGAAAATTTTGAGTCAAGATGTTTGCCTAGCAACAATTAAAGGAAATGAGAGAAGGGTCCATAATTTGGCTATTAACTTTATACACAACTTATTATTAATTTTTGAAATGTAAATCATGTTGAAATGTAATCTACGGAAGTAGTAGCATTTGAGAAGGTAATTAAAGGGTTTCTTAAAGGATGCTTAATATTTGTCTTTAAGTTTAAGGAAAACTCCAACATCGTCTCCATCAGTTTTTAAGTTAGCCTTGTGATTATTTCTTGGCAAACTGAGTTGCATACATTTCTTTTGACATCAGCAAGCATTAAAAATTAAATAATTCCTTTCAATTTCGCTAAGCCATCTATTCAATTTGCTTGCCATAAATTCCTAGCTCCAAGGACTTGTGCCTATTCTGGAATAAATCTAGCTCATTGTCATGGCTTTTTCTATATTATTTTGTCTTGGTTTTTTTTTGGCAAGGAAGCTGCTGGAAATTGTTTTGCACTCTCTCTCTCTCTCTGTGTGTGTATGGGGGAGGAGGATACTAATAATAATGACAGGACAAAGGGGACTTCCCCGCAAACTGTGGCTGAGTCATAGGCAAGCCATTAACATCCTTCTCTTGTCCTGTTTTGTCGTGTCCTTGGTTAGCAGCTGCTTTTTCAGCTGCGACGGACAAAAGCTTAATCGACTTTGCCGACATTAAATGCGTGCGGTTAGCCAAAGCCAAGCCCCAAAAACTTGCCAACGGAAAATGGCGTGAAAAACAGTTTCCTCCAACCATTCAAAAGAAGAAGGAAAACAAGAAGGAGCAAGGGAAGCAGCAGCAGCCAGGACATCCCACCCTCTGTTGTTGTATTATTTATGCCCATAAAAATATTATTGCCATTTTTTCGCATTTGGATTTCTCCTTCAGCGTTTTTCCATTTTCTGTGGACGTCATGTAGGAAAAACCACCCGACGTCTTGTCAAATGTCAGGCGTGAAGTGTTTGTTGATGCGCCGCCGCCAGCCTTGCGGGGGATTGAATCAGAAGAGTCCTGGAGTCCTGGAGTCCTAGAGTCCTGGTGTCCTGGTGTCCTGGTGTCCTTGGGTGGGGGGTAAAAGGAAGGGCTGAAAAGCGCCGGAAATGCTGCGTAATTGGACCCATATGCTCAGGAATGCCATGGAGATGGGAGCCCTGGTAGCTGGTGTGGCTTGAAAATGGAAATGGATATGGCCACATCTTGGGTAGTTTCGGTGGTTCGTCTTTAATGGTGGTGACAGGAGAGGGTAGGAACCTGCCGCTGTGTGCCCATCAAATGCCAGATTAGTCAGGCTGTGTCTGTGTGTATTTTCGCCACAGGACCAAAAAAGGGTTTCTCAAGAAAAAGAGAGTCAAGTTAGAAAGGGATTCCTTCGATTCCTACGAGGAAATCCAATTTCTTGGCTTACTTTCTGAGGCTACTGGTTTGTGGTTTGCTCTGGCAATTCCCTGCTGGTAGAGTGAAAATATTATAAAATGTTTGGAATGCAGTGGTTAAAATTTGGTTAGGTTGCATAATTTGGGAAAATTGTGAGGTTAGGTTGATGAATCCTGCGAATAAGTGAGGTTAGGTTGATGAATCCTGCGAATAAGAAATGAATCTAACGAATAATTGGGGTTAGATCGATAAATTTAAAGCAAAAGTGAGGCTATTGTATTAAATTATAGAGAATATATTACAAAATGTATAAATAACCTCAAGAATTTATTTTTTTATTTATGACTTAAAACCTACAAATAGAATGAACTTTATATAAAGTTTAGTAAACTAAAAGTTTTAAGCTAAAGAAAATATATACGAATTGGAAATATAATACTTGAAAGAATCATAAAGCAACCTAAAAAAAAGAACAAACTCTTAGTAAGAGTAAGTAAGTTCCTAAGTTCTCCATGTCAAGCGTGCACTTAATAGCCATAGTAAAGGAACCATCAAATTTTATGGCAAACCATTAAAAATCCACAACGAAAACATGGATTTTGTTCTCTTCTTTTTCTGTTCAATGCAACCCGGCATACAAATCAAATATGGTCAAATTGCAGGTCGCAAAAAAACCTGATGGCATATCCATAAATAGTGGTCAGAATGGGGGAGTACCACCGATTAGATAATAATGGTCAATGAACCACCCATCTAACCCAATTCAATCTAACCCACAGTCTGCTGTTTTGCCAAAGTTTTGATTGCATTTTGAGGTTGGCTAACTGGAGCGACAACTGTACAATTTCCGATGGGTAATGGAATCAAACTCGAACTGGGACTCGTTCCGATCTCGGTCTCTAGTCTCTCAATTATTGCCACTGGCCAATGGGCCAATTCATTTTGGCCCACCACCACGTAATGCCCATTTAAAGAGAGTGGGTGGAGCTGGGAGCTGGGGAATAATGGTTGGCAAATATTCGCAAATAAAGTGGCGATTGGATATTACAGCTTTCCGGTCACTGCATTTCTGCAAAGTTCACAAAACTACAACCAGGACGAGGGAGTAGGTGGCTCCTCCTCCTTCTCCTCCATCTCATTCTGCTCCCGCGAGCAGAACAATTTCCAATGTTCGCTCAACTGTGGTGGCAACGAAAGGAGCACCGGCGAGTCCTGGGATGGCGAATGCGGACAGGAAACAGGAAGTTGGCTTCGCTTTCCACTGTGCCAACAGCAAAAAAGGGGGGGTTTACAAGAAAAAACAAATATATAAGGGGGAAAAAGAAAGGCAGCCGCACATTCGGCAACATGTGTAGTATTTAAAACTCAACCGGCCTTGGTCAGCAGCCACAAATGAATTTATATTTATTTTACGGTTTCACTTTGCTGTAATCGCCATACTCTTTCAGGGGGTATATAAATATACAGAAATGGTAGACATATTAGGTAAAAGTAATAGGGAAAATAGGTAAATATTTATATTAATTACTTTATGACAATATTTTCGACAACTCAATATTTAAAAATCGCATAACTCAGTCAAAAATGCATTAATTTCAATTCGGAAAGCGGCCCTATGCTAGTTTTGATTAGGCTAATAAATCTACATACTCAATAAAAAATGTAAAAAAATTAATTTTTTTTTTTAATTTTAACGATGTAACCCCTTAAAAAATTTGAACATTTTTCTTTTATGCCGGAGATGGCTAGATCGACTCGGCTGATCATGCTGATCAAGAATATATATGATTTATAGGGTCGGAAATGACTCCTTCACATCGTTTTACACTTCTGGGTAAAATAAATTATGAGCTAGATTGACTTGATTTCCTATATTTAATTTGTATTATTTCCCATTCCCTTCTTTAAAAAAACGTATCCTATATAAACATTATTGAATTATAATATAATAATAACTTCATAAACATTTCCTTAAATATTCTCTAATACTTTTCTAAAATGCAAAAAGAGCATTTTTAATTCGTTTAGATTCAATGCTTCTCTCCAATTTTTTCCTCTGGTTTTTTGTGTGATTTTCATTACATTTGGCCAAACAATTTATGTGGCCCAAAGGGGTGGCCGTTGTCACTTGGGTGGTTGGGTGGTGCAGCCGTGATCTTGTGCCACCCTTGACTCGGCGGCTGGCGGAGTCAAACTCTCAAAACTGGCGGCTGCTGCTGCTGCTCCGGGTTCGAGTGGTGTGGCGACATTGAAATTTATAGACCCCCAGGACTCCCAGACTCCTCCACAGTTGGGCCTTTTTCGGTGGGTCTGTCAGGTGGTGGTATGGTGTGGTGTGGAGTGCGTTTCAAGTGGCGCAGGCATAGATACATCTGGGTCTGCCACGCAGATACATCTGCATGCCACGCAGATACAACTGATTCAGATTCAGTGCGTCAACTGTCTGTGACCGCTTAAAAAATATATAAAAAAAACACACAAACACGTAAAACCAAACAAAACAGTAGAAAAAACAGAAAACACATCGAAGCACACCGAAAAATATTTAATTAAAATTTATGTGCAACCCCGTAGAGCATCCCCTCGCCGCAGTCCACCCCCTTTTGGAAGCACCCTTAAATCCCCTGGAAAGCCCAGTCAGAACCCCCCACCCCTGAATCCCCCCGGAAAAGCCCCAGCAGGTGACGGCAACAGTCGAGGGAACGCTTTGACGATGACACCCTTCAGCCGACCTCCCTCAACTTCGACCCGCAGATTCCAAACCGGGAGCACAGGAGCACTTGAAAGTTTGCTTTTTGTCGTTTTTCCCTCAAAAGTCACTGCGAGGATTTTTTAATGAGTTTTTGGAAATTTTTATAAGAATATTTTGAGTATAATTTGGGAATATTGTAAGGATATTTGCAAGATATTTGGAGAATATTAAATATAAAAAGTTCAGAAAGTTAATCTGAAACTTGAGTTAAGAAAGAGTTAACTTTAAGTTAAACTCTACATACATGTTCTTTTTTATTAAAAATATCTCAACACAATTTATGCATTTAAAAAGTATCCTTTTACATTTATAATTTAATTTTCCAGTACGTTTTAAAATTAGACGAACTGTAAAAGTAATTTTCTAAATCAATGAAATACTTTAAATTATTCAGAAATACTTCTAAAAGTTTTACTCAAACTTGAGTTATGGAGATGTTAACTTTAATTAAAATTCTTTTTAAATATTCTCTATTATAAAATCCATAAATTCACAATAAATTGAATAAATGCTATACAATATTATTAAACTTATAGCTATCGTTGTAAGTCTTTAATCTTATTTTTCCCCAATAATTCCAGAATTTAATAGAATTTTCTTAAAGTGTACGCTCCTGTCTCCTGCTCCCAAATGTCCCATTGACGAGGCCTTGTCGGCCATTTTTAATGGTTCCGCTTGCGAGAGGGGTCTTTGTGGGTACGAGAATGGAAAAGATTGCATAGCTGCGGAAAAAATTAAAAATATTTTGCATACTTACCAGGGCATATGCCGCAAAATGCTTGGACCGAAGAGCTATTAAAAAGTTTACAAAACATAATGAGAGGGGGGGAAATAAAAGCTGCTCCTGAGGGGTGTGTGTGTGTGTGCAGGGGAGTGTGTTTTCCTGTGTTTGTGTAAACAAAAGTTGGCCCAATCGGATGGTGGAAATTTACCTGTAATCGGTCAACGCATTAACCAAACAAATCAATCGAGCATAAAAGGTCAATCAAGGAGTTGGCCCTGTTATTCGCTTCGTAATTGGTAATTGAAAGTGGCCCTTAACCCGGTATGGAACTGGGAACTTGGTTGGATGCCTCCCCTCGAAGCTTCCTCCTGCTAATCAATCAATCGACAACGACGACGAGTGCGCGAACAGCAAAGGCAGGCAGGCGGATGGATCGATTAATCAATCAATCAATCAATCAATCGAAAGGTCAAAGTGTGCTCTCTGCCGCTGCCAATTAGCGAAGCTAAACATCTGGATTAGGGCCAATACGGATTAATGGATACCAGGACTGACAACCAGAGGATTACTCTGTGATAAAACCAAAATAAATATGCAAATAACATGCAAGACTTCGTAGCTTATCTGTCAATTTAAATCAATTAAAATCAATGAATTTTAGATTTATTAAAATGGACAGTAAACAGGGTTTACTATTCAGGCATTCAGTCACCATAAAGAGGTCACTAGTTACCCAAAGAATACCCCCCTCATAACTGGACAACATTTACCTAACTGACACTCTTTTTAGAAAATCCTCAGCGAGGTCACCAGAAGAATATTGCAACCGATGAAAGAGCTAGCACTCACCTGTCGGTGTCATTTTAATAAAAATCAAAGCCAGCATGTTATATAGAGAGATATATATAGAGAGACGGACAAGAGAGCAGAGACTATGCCACGAGGATGCACAAAGATTTTTCTGTTTGTGGCATTGCAATCTCCGCCGCAATATGCCGGGCTAGAGTCGGAGCCAAGAGTGTCTGCTGGCCAGGCCATCATCATTTCCTGCCCGGCCAAAATGTGTCACACAAAAGGGCAGAGCCAGTGGGAGAGACAAGGGCAACATGTGGCAGGTTGCAGGATGCAGGACATTGCAAAAGCGGGCGCAGTGCCAAAGTGCCTGCGGTTATGCGCACTCGCAAAATATAAAGGCGACACCGACGCCACAAAAACCTTGGAGCAAAAGCTGGTTGCCGCTACACCTGCAAGACTCAACATTAATGCCGCCTTTAAAATTTATGATATTTACTCAACCAGACAGGGACACGGACCTGGAGACGGAGACGGAGACGGAGACGGCGACAGAGGCAATGAGGCGGTACACAGGACTTGGTTTTCATTTTGCATTCCGCAATTTGGCTCAAGAGAGCCGTGAGCCAAAGTGGCAATCACGACGATGGTCTGGCCAATGAGTCATCGGTTTGGTTGGGGGAATGGGTTTTGGCTTGGGTGTATTAGCATAGGACTTGAGATGGTTGAGTATTGAGTGCCAGCAGCTGGTTATCCTCCACTCGACTTTCACTGGCTTTGGTTACTACTTAGTTGAGGCATTCGATACTATGGCCACATCTGTGGCAACTGCATAGCATTTCTTTCCAAATGGGATTATGTTTAAGGGTTGTCACAAACACAAACACAGTGTCTAAGAAGGTCTTTAACTAGGGGTCTTCAAATTACCAACCTAACCTGACTCAATGCCATTATTATTTTAGGGTTTAAAGTTCAGTGACAGTATTTACATATTACAACGAATTAAATTCCTGATTCAACAGTGTTGAGAAGAGATCTTTATCACATTATTTGCAGTACTTCTAGTGCTGTAAAAGCCTTTGCAAAGCGAGCTAAAATTCGTAAATTCTAGTTTTAAAGAGCTCTCTTCTGGCCTCTTAAGGATTTCCGAGTGAGTTTCAAAATACAGAAAGCACCAAGCGTATTCTCCACTTACTAAGCATTGCTTACGATTAACCCATGTCACCTGTGTGATGTTACCACACCTGGATATCTGACATCCTTCGCACCCACCTGTGTTGGCCTTTCAATTTGGCATCTTGGCCCCGGGACATGCGACAAACATCTGAGCACAAATATTGGCCATAGTTTTATCCTTTCATCCAGTTTAGTTTGCTGTCCATCCTTTAAGCTCATTCCTAGTTGGATTTCTAACCATTTTTTCAGTTCGGTTCTTGGCTCTCAGTTGTCAACACCTGAGACGCGCTCCATCTCCCTGACCAGACTTGGGTTATATCGGTTTTTTCCGTGTAATTTTCTTAAGTGTTGTCGTCTCCTGGAGAGGCTGGAGGAAGAGTGAAATTATTAGCAACATGTTCTGTCGTCGCTGTCGGATTGATTTCAACTTGGATGAGTCCATGGTGGCGTGCTGCTGTCGTTGCGACTGCCATCGCCATCGCCGCCATGTCGATGTCCCCTGGGAGTCCGTTCTGGAGTGGCGATGTCGCACTTGTCGTCAGCTTTATAGCCTGCAATTGAATTTCCAGGTAGCTAGCAAAAGAAAATGCAGGTGCTCCGGTTATTGGGAAACTTTCTACGATTTTACCTATTCGCGTGTGACCTTGAGTCAGAGCAATGCCATTAACTTAAGTTTGGCTTTAAGATTGTTTGAGGGAAGATTGTAGATTAAATCTTAAAGGTCATAAACTTAATTAGTTTTGTGGGAAAGGCAACTCAAGAAATGGGTGTAGAAAAAAAAAGAAAAATGAAGTGTTGATTAATGTACTTTTAAAGGTTAAGATTTGGCTAAGCTGATTAAAGCTTAATGAATTAATAATAAATATAACCATAGAGCTCTTGAAAATGTTGTTCAAATGTGAATATTAAACAAGAAGGTCTCTCATGGATAATATTTAGTTCTAGTTAAACTAGTTGTCCTGGTAAATTTTCTTTCAGGAAACACAGTGTTGGTAAAGTCTAAATGAAACTTTCTTTTAGGTATTTAATCTATCAACTGTAGTTACTATAAACTGAAGTCTAGTAATCTATACTTTTGTTTATTTATTTTGTTATTTTCCTACCGCTTCAGTATTTGGACTTTATTTTTGTAATAGAAAACACAAAGGTGGGACACAGCTCTCTAGGACTCAGGACTAACCAAAGCCATGCCGATTAATTTTGTACTGTAATTAGTAAAGTAAATGTGGGGAATTTGTGGAAGTATA
This sequence comes from Drosophila serrata, assembly GCF_035046125.1. Classification (NCBI taxonomy): domain Eukaryota; kingdom Metazoa; phylum Arthropoda; class Insecta; order Diptera; family Drosophilidae; genus Drosophila; species Drosophila serrata. The sequence goes on along the minus strand of NW_028257174.1, from coordinate 5,994,460 downwards.
TGTATATCCTTGTAAAATAACCGAAATAAGTTCAACTTAAGCCGGTAATTTGTTCTTTGCTTTAATCTCTCTCTATCTCTTTTCTCTAGCTTTCCCTATCTCTTTCCCTCTCGATGCTCGTTTCCATCAGCTGCTAAGCTGGCTGGCTCTCGTCCTTTTTTTTGCCTTCTTCTCCACTTAACGTTAATTGCAATACTCAAGACTTTTCCTTTAGTATCAAAACAGCAGCAGGCAGCAACAATGCTTTGTGCATTTTTGCATCATCTGGACTCGCACCTGTGCTGGGAAAATGGGTCTGGGGAAAATATAGGCGAAGGGGAAAACAAAAGAACGAATTCTCTAGCAGCTGGTAACGGGCATCGTCGCCATTTTTAATTGTAACTGTAATTTAGCCATTGTTGTACACTTTTGATGACGCAGACAAGAGTCTGCTTTGGGCCCCCTCCATAAAAACGCAGTTGGGGGTTTTTTAGGTAGGTTTTCCAGAGGGGGTTTTTCAGGGGGACTTTCTCTAGTGGATGAGGAGGCGGCACGGCACACTTGAGATGCACGTGTCGTCGTCGTGGCATTCGTTATTGTTTTTCCTCTGCTGTTTTTTTTTTTCTTTTTTGCATACTCAGTTCAAGGGTATGCCAGCAGTGCATGTAAATTTATTTTAAGCTTCTAAAAAAGCCCAGCAATTGATCTATTTATAAACCTCAAGCCACAAATTGTGGAATCTTTGGTAGACTACGAGAAATTTATAAAACAACAAGAAAGAAAGCTAACTTTGGCTATCTTTGCATTTTTTCTCTATTTTTAACGATCGTTTGTATGGCAGCTATATGATATAGTAGTCCGATTTTCATACAATTTTACACAAAATTCTAGATTAATTAAAAGTGCTATATATATATAATTTGAAAAAAATCTGTTAAAAACTGAAAAAGTAAAACTATTTTTTTCCTCTCAAAATTTTCCGATCGTTCCTATGGCAGCTATATATGTATATATATGGTCCACCGATTCGCCATGCTCCGATTTATATAATAGTAAAATTATATAGAAGAATAACTCCATAGTTTCATTCAAATAGCTTAAATTTGTTCGAAAACAAATCTCGCACATCTGTGCTTATGATTCCCAACTAGTTCTAACCTCCCCGGAACGAAGTGATTGCTGCCAGCCAAGTCTCAGATATATGTTGTGTTACAAAAGTTGCAAGTCATTATTTATTAGTGTTCAAAGTTAGTGACTGATCATACATACTTGCTGGCCATAGATACTTACTAGTCATAGATACTTACTAGTTATAGATACTTACTAGTTATAGATACTTACTGTTCAAAGTTAATTGCTGCTCATAGATACTTACTGATCATATATACTTACTGGTCATAGATTATTATTATTATTATTATTATTATTGATCATAGTTACTTACTGCTCATAATTAATTACTGATCATGGTTATTTAATGTTCATTGATACTTGCTGATCATAGTTACTTACTGGTCATGGATACTTACTGTTCAGAGTTACTTACCACAAGTGTATAAAAGTAATTGATTAGAGTCGACTTCTATAGGAATCTATAGTCTATTAGATTTAAGTCTGTGAAATGTGTTTATAATTTCGATCTAAGACTACGAAATAGGTGTTATCTAAAGTGATCTTTGATATTTTGAAATATAAATTGCGTTTTGCATTATTATCACTTAAAGAAATATTGTTCAAACTGTATAATAATATACAAATGTATGTGCGTTATGTATCTTTAACATTTTAAGTTACTTGTGTAAATTGTATAAAGTTACTTGTTTATATAAAGCAAACTTTTTATGTGTTTTATGTGTTTCTATTCTCAAATGAGTAAAATAAACTTAACTAATTCCCTTTTTATATATTATATTTAATATTTTAGATTGCCATCTGTGATGATTACAGCCTGCCCGTAGACTTTGTTAAAAAACGACCGTCCAGCTTTGATCCGTGCCTGGCGGAGGCGATACCAGCGAATCCCGAGCACTGGATAGCCCCCAGTCCGCAAGCCGAGTTTGTAAGTCCAAAAAAACGAACCTATTATCCTTAGAGAGAACATCCTGTCTCCCCCCCCCACCCAAATGTGGGAGGATTCAGGATAGGGATCGGGGGAAGTGGGAGTGACTTCCGAGGCAATTAACTGCTCCGGACAGCTAATTGATAAACTGCACGCTTCGGCGAATCGAGTGATTCGGGGGCGGGATGGGTCAAAGCCCAAGGACCAAAAGGACCCCAAGGACAGAGCCAAATAGAGATAGAGAGAGGGAGAGGAAGACTGATAGAGTGAGACAAGAAGTCACATCAACGTCAGCCGCATCAGCAGTGCGTTAATGAAAAGCCCGAATGGAGAGGCTCACGTTCCCCATCCTTTGAATCCTTGCGGCTTATCCTGCAGCGGCAGCCGGACAAACAAAGCGTTGCTCAAACAATGCACGGACTATTGGCTAAATATTGCAAAAAATATAAGCAAAAAAAAAACAGAGAGGGAGATCAAAACAAGGGAGAAAACGTTGTGGAAAAAAGCGAAAAAATAAAGCGAAACAACGACAAACAAACAACAAACAAAAGCCCAAACTGCCCAGCGGGCGGTGGCTGACCATAAAAAATGGCCTCAAATCGAAAAAATAGAGTCAAAAACAGTTGTACAACTGACGGTTTTATAGCCAAAGTTGTTACGAGTTTACTATAAATATTAAGATTTTAAATTCTTTGTTTTTTACATAGTGTACAAATTAATATAAGGTACATTTCTGTGTTTTTATACCCTTACAGGGTATTATAATTTTGGTCTGAAGCTTGAAACTATGTGAAGGAGTCATATCCGACCCTATAAATCATATTTATTCTTGATCAGCATCAAAAGCCGAATCGATCTAGCTATGTTCAACAAAAATTTAATTTTTTCAAAATTTCAAAAATTTTACAAGTGTTTAAAATTAAAAAAAAAAAAAGATAAAAATCTTAATTTTTTTACCTTTTAAACTGAGTATGTAGATTTTTTAACCTTTTAAAAACTAACACAGAACAGCTTTCCAATTGAAAATTAATGAATTTCTGACCGAGTTATGAGGGATTTTCATTGCAATGGTATAGGAATTTTGGTTGCTCGAAGTTAAGCTTCTTTCCTTGTTTAAATATTTATTTGATTAGGGTTTCTATATTAAATCTTTTCTTTTAAATTGTGTATTTTTGGTATTTATTAATACCTATAACAAGTTTTTAATGGCAGGATTGTAAGAACTTTCTTCTGAATTCAACATATTTCATTTTGTATACGTTTCTTTGAACAATTTAACAAATTTAATCAGAGTTATTGGCTTCGATTTCTAGCTACTTCTTTTAGCTATTTTTACCTATTTTTTTATATTTATACTTTTCTGTCATCTCTGAGGTCAAAAGATATAGCCAAAGATAACCTCGGGCTGCAGCTGAAAATGCGCCCCGTGCCACAAATCAAATGGCGGCCCCGAAACCAAATAATCTTTGAGCCACATTCCAGGACCCTCGACCTCGAGCCTCCTTCCGGAAAATGCCCTCGGGGTGTCCTCTCCCTCCCTCTTTTTCTCTGTGCTTTTTTTATGGCCCCCATACGGAAATATTTGGTGTTCGTTCCCCTTGCATATTGCCACTAAAAATGAAAACGAAAACACAGAGACATAAAACACACACACAGGGGGGGCGGGGCAAGGAGCAAGGAGCAAGGAGCATCCTGCCACTTGAAATTCATTTTATTGAGATTTGTTTAGCCTCGGAAAAGGAATGCGATTTGCTTTTGCCACTGCCAGGAGCAGATACTAAAATGCCAAAATAAAATACAATTTGTGGCAAGGGCCTTTGGCAAGGATTGATAAAAACTTGAAATCAAAGCCAAGGATTCAAAGCCAAGGCAAAGTATCGAATGAATAACCCAATTTGGTCTCTCCATAAAGCAATTTATAGTAAATATTAAATCAAAATAATAATAATAATTAATCCTTTGACTGTCTCAATAATTTTAGTTAATAATTAACTGATATTAATTTTAAAAGGACATTCTCTGTGGATCTGGTGTCCAGTGTAGCCAAGATAATGGGGATGGAAATGAATGAAAATTCATGCCGCAAATGGCCAAAAGCGATAACGTTTAGCGCCTTTTCCTGTTTGGCTTTTCACTGCCGCTTTTCCTCCCATGTGTAAGCGTGTGTGTGCGAGTGCGTGTGCTTCCCCTCACAATTATTAATGTAATTTTATCTTATGACTTTTGTTTGGCATCACAGAGTCGTACGGCAGGGGGCCAAAGGGGGGTTTTGGGGATGGCAATAGACGCGTGTCCATGTGATGATGCCATAACAGTCTTTCGCCTATGTGTGTGTGTTGGCCATTGTTGTTTTTTGCCCGGCTTTTCTTCTGCTTTATTTTTTATACTTTTTATTTTGGTGGCAACTCACGTTTTTAATGGAAACGAGCAAAAGGCGACATTTTTTTTTTTTAAACAGTGATGCCAATACATTTCTTTTTTTTATAATTTTGCAGAGAATTATGATGTTAGTCAAAAGTGTAAAACGCAGTAAACGATTATATAAAGTATATATATTCTTGATCAGCATCGATCTAGCCATATCCGTCTGTTTCAACGTCAACTAGTCTCTCAATTTTGGAAGCTATCTAAATTAAAATTTGCAGTTGGTATTCTATATATTGCCACTAGTCCGGATCGAACGACTATATCATATAGTTAACATAGGAACAATCGTGAAATGTAGAGGGAAATGCAAAACTCTCGCTCCCTCTCTGTCTTTCTCCCTCTCTCTCTCTCTCTCTCTCTCTCTCTCGGTATGTCTTATTATGCCTTTCTCTAGAGATACCTCTTACTCTCTCGCTCTCGCTCTCACGTTCTCTGTTCTCTTGACTCGGAGCCTATAAATACCGGGCTCTGCCGCCTTGCGCACCTCAGTCTGTGCGTGGCCTCCTTCGTGATTACTTCTATGGTGATAAATTAATAGTGATAGTGATAGTGCCCTTCGACTCCAAAAGTATGACGTGGCCTATACAATGGATATGGATAACAAGGAAGAGGCTCATTTGGATAAAAAGCCTAATTGACTTTATCAAAAATATTATTCCTACACCGCACATTCATTTTCCAATTAATTCCCTTATAGCCATGGACCCCATTACTTAATTTTATTTGTATGTTATGTAGTAAAATGTATACTTTTTGTTTAAGATTTTATTGAAAAAGAAACTTGTAAATATATATATTACACCACTATCAGCACTGATCCTATATATATAGAATATGTAATATATATATACATGTGATATATACAATATGTAGAACGTCTGGCCTGAAGTGGGCTGGTGGCTCTGTAAAATATAAAATAATACAAAAAAACAGGAGCAAGACGTCGCGGAGTTGGGGTTGAAAAATTTCGTTTGGCTTTTACAGTTGTTGCTATTACTCTCCACGGAGTAATATTCAACGATAACTCAGCGAAGGAACAACAAAGGACACGTTTATGGTCCATGTGCGAGTCCTGTGTGCGTGTGCTTTTTGTTTATTTCAATAACTTCTCTACACAACTCAAAATAAAACAAGAAAAACAGAAAATAAACCAGAGGAGCAGGGTAGCAGAGCGACAGCATCAGCTTAGATATCACTCATACGTCGTGTAGTCAGTGCCTCAGGCATTGCCACACCGATTAAATTCTTTTCTCTTTATTAAAATCAGGAAATTTATGCTCTTAAAGCCTGTTTTAAACTCTAAAAAAAACCGTAATGGTTTTTCTGTGCAGAATCCTTTACGATTAGGAGACTGTAGTTAGTCAGCCACAATGGGATGTGCCAAGGATGTGAGTTAGACAGACAGACAGACAAGGGCCTCTCTCCCCAATGAAACTTCACTCTGGCGATTACGATGATTTCTTTTTTCATTAAAGTTGGCATAAAAATCACGTTGCTGCGGCAACAAGCAGACAAGCGGAGTTGGAAGTTGGGGAGTTGTGTAGGAATCCTAACAGTTTTCATTATCCTTGAAACACTGCAGAGCAGCACCAACCCCATCATGGCATCATGATTTGTGAAGGCAATCGTGCATGAGAAGGACATACTATATACTCGTCGTCTGCTTATATCGTTTGTTGATAATCAAAGGCAAATATTTAAACAGCAAAATGTGAAGCCCTCTCCTCCCCCATAATTAATGCCTATCCTGGTTACGTCCTGGATACAACATCCTGGGGAGTGGGACTTCCCTTCGAAAAGCAGTGAATGAGCTGGGAACTTCACTTAGAGATGTTTTTTTTAGTCAAACAGAAAACTTCGATATATATCGATTTTGTAATATATAAATTGGTAATTATTACTTTTTAATGTATATCGATTTATTACAACATTCAAGATAACATTTAGATACCTTTCTTGCCAATTGCAAATCACAATCATTACAAGGTGCTGAAAGCTAAATTTTAGTTAATATTTTCTTACTACAAATTGTTGCACCTCAAAACAAATAGTGCACATTCTTTTAAAGCTAGAAGCAAAAATTTTATTTTTCGATAAAATCGGCATCGTTTTCTTTATCGATTTATATTTTCAATTGTTTTTGTAAATATATCTGTAAGAAATTAAAGGGTTTATTAGCTGTTGAAGAAGAATTCTAACCAAAATTCGCCACATAATAATCCGATATAGTTCTTTAATCCTATTATATATACGTATAGATATATATGTATCGATATACATGCATCGATAAGTGCCATCTTCTCTACATTCAAATTAAAAACACTTTTGCATAGGACCCTGGGGGTACCCTTACCCTCTTCCTAGCACTCACTTCACTCTTAATTTATGAGTTTCAATTAAAAATGTTTTGCTGCAAAACCCTGCGGCCGTGTTGTCTCCGTGGCCAAACATCAATTTCCGTTAGCACAGATATAGCCTCATTCCCATTCCCATTTTCATTTCCATTTCCATCTCCTCGATGCCAGCATATCCCTCTCAGATATCCAAGTTCGAAGTGGACATGGGCCGTGTAAACGGAAATTTATGTTTAACATAATGGCCGGGAGCGGAATCCCGCCAGCCGGATGACAGTATGGATGGGGCAATACAACGGGGGATACATATATAGACATACATACATGTATGTATATGGAGGCAGGACCTCATAATTTGCACACATTAGGATCCTGTTAGTGCCACCGATGTTGCAGTTCCGTAATGTCTAGCTATTTGTCAAGTCCGACATGGAATGGCAATGGAATGGAGGTCGGTCATCGGATATTGTGATTGACATGGGGTTATGGTGTGTGTTTGGGGAAGAAGGAGAGGTTTCCATGAAGACCATCCATCAGGCGGAACAGTATCTCCATCTGTGTAGTCGAGGGTAAAACAATTTCCCGGCCACAACTGCGTTTCCTTTGTTTTCACAGTAGAGTAAGTTGCTTTTCCAGAAGGAAACTATAGGGATTTGTGCATCAAGTGAAGTATATCAATAATTAAATTTCATAGATTGCGTATACGCAACTGAAACCCTTTGTGCAAAAACCATTGCCTACTTTTTTGGGCAGCCAGCTTAGTAAAGAGGAAACCCCACAAACGAGTGCTTTTTTCAATTAAATTCCAAATGAATTGCAAATTGCAAAGCAAATCAAATTAGACGCCAACAAATGCTAATGCTAATGCTATACATTCTTCTTTTTTTTGTTGTTTTTTTTATTGTAGCTACCATTTGGCGAAGCCCAACAAGCGGGCCAACAACCAACTGCAACAGCAGCAGTTGCAGCGGTAGCAGCAGCAGCAACATCAACAACCACAGCAGCTGGGGCAGCAGCAGCACCACCACCGCCCCCCGTAGCAGCTGCAACTGCAACAGCGACTGCAACATTGAACAACAACAACAACAGCTGTGGCAACACACATACACAGCCCAACGCACACAATCATCATCAGCAGAACAACAACAATACCTTGCCAGTGGGTGGCGCACAACACCAGCTGTTACAGCAACAGCAACAGCAGCAGCAGCAACACCTGCAGCAACGTGCAACTCTGCAACATCCGCCGCTGCCCAATAGCAACATCAAGCAGGCATCGGTGAAGCTAATCGAAGGATATTCAGATCCCAAGGACACGCGCAGCCACAAGAAGGTCTACCACAAGAAGGCCAAGAGACGCAGCCAGCCGGGTCATAAGCGACATCATCAGCAACAGCAGCAGCAGCAGTTGCAACACTTGCAGCAACAATCGCTGCCGCAGCCACAGACATTGCCCACGCCCAGGAGTGCGGGGCAGCAGCAACAGCAGCAACTGCAACAGCAGCAGAGGCACTCCACCTACAACAACAACAACGGCAACTTGCGAAGAGATAAACGCAACAGTCAATATAATTCAGGTAAGATCTGACTTCATTATAAGATTATTTTTGATTCGAATAATTAAAGTAATAGGGGAACTCTTCGCAATTAAATTAAGCCAAGATTTAAGTGACCTAGACCCAGGTATGTCCTGTCAGTAGAGAGGAGGTTAGCAATTAGGCTTGGCTACAGGCTCTTCCCAAACGATGGCACAACTTTTCTTTTCTAACCAACCGTGAAATGGAAAATGGCAGACACTCTGATTAGGGCTGCCAAAGGAATGCAATGCAGTGGTCATGGGAGGAGCAGGAGCAGGAGGAGGAGCATCAGCAGCAGCAGGCCAGAGTCTTGGAGATGCCTGTGGCTCCTGCACGAGCAGGAGGAGGTGCATCAGGAGCTGGAGAGACGGCGGCCAGCCAAGCGCCAAATAGACTGCGTCAACTCCATTTGCGTTTCAATTGCGGAGCCCCGAGGCGCCGCAGTGTCGTCGCTGCGACTTAATTAGAAACTGTCAGCGCCATCTCAGCGTTTCAGTGGTTGAGCCAATGGAAGGAGTTGGAGGACTCTGCCTTCCAGAAGGAGGAAAAGGATAAGGAATAGTAGGAAGAAAAGAAGGAGGAATCGTAGGAGGAAAATGATGAGGAATAGTAAGAGCAAAAGGAAGGAATAGTAACAAGAGAAGCAGGAGGAATGAACATAGGAAAAAGAGAAATAGTAGAAGGAGAGATAGAAAAGAAAAGAGAAGAATGATAAAAATTACGAGAAATAGTAAGAAGAAATGCAAGAGGACTTAGAAAAATATGAAATAGTAGGAGAAATAGTAGGGGGAAAAGGAGGAATAATAGGAGAAAAATGATGAGGAATAGTAAAAGGAAAAGAAGGAGGAATTGTAGGCAGAGAATTAGGAATATAACTAAAAATATAGAGAGGAATAAAATGAGCAAAATGCATGAGGAATAGTAGGACAATAAGTACCAAAAAATAGAAGTAGAAAAAGGAGGAATAGTAAGAGATATAGTAGGGGCAAAAGTAGGAGCAATGGTAGGAGCAATGGTAGGAGCAATAGTAGTAGGAGGAGTAAGAGGAGTAGTAGGAAAATAAATAGGAACAAAAATAGGATGAGGATTTAAGTCAATATTTATCAATATTTTAATGGGACAATTTTTTTGACAAAATCAAATTTTAAAAAACTCATAACTAAGCTAAAAAGGCATTAATTTTAATTTGGAGAGCTGTCCTACGTTAGTTTTTGTTAGGGTAATAAATCTGCATACTCTGTTTGAAATGTAAAAAATTAAATTTTTTTGTTTGATTTTTGACAATTTTAACGATGTAACCCCTTAAAAAATGTTGAAATAATTTGAATTTTTTTTTGTTCTCTGCTATATAGCTAGATCGATTCGGCTTTTGATGCTGATCAAGAATATATATGATTTATAGGGTCGGAAATGAGTCCATCACTTAGTTTTAAACTTCTGACTGAAATTAGAATACACTAAAAGGTTTTAGAAAAAGGAGAAAACTAAGATCTTCACCACAAAAAGCTGCCCCTAAAATCTATGTTAATCCTCTCAAACCACATACCACAAAGTATTTATAAGCTCTGGATCAGGATGTTCCCTTTAGTTTTAAGAAACCCCTTCCCTAAGAAATCAATTATTAAATTCTTTATACTGACTTTCCACTCTTTATTCCCCCCCCCCCCACAGATTCTTCGGCACCCAAGTCTTCCGACGACGAGGCGGACATAGACGAGGAGGTCGAGCAGCAGCCACCTTTACCAGTGCCGCCAAGCGCCGTCACCTCCACCGCCGCTGCACAGGCTCCGCAGACGGGACACGGTCTCAACTCACCAGATTCCATATCCGATGACCTGGTGCGTCCCCTGCCGCCACAACTCCAGCGAAGTCCACGCAAACTGACCGTTGCCACCGCCGAGCACAGCAAGCGCCAGCCGTCGCCCTACTACTACTCCGATCTTCTGAAGAGTCGCGACAAGGACAAGGAGCGGGACAAGGACAAGGAGGAGATCAAGCTCAAGTGCCGCCAGTCGACGGCCAGTGAGCCGCCGCTGCAGCAGCCGCACCAGCAGCCGACGGTTGGCTATCGCAAGAGCTCCAGCTTGGATGTGCCCCAGGCCGAGGAGCAGCAACAGCAGCAGCCAGTACAGGATAGCCAAGGAGAGGAGGAACAGCTGCAGCAACATCCCGATCTTGAGCTTGCCGAGCAGCCAGAAGATCAGGACACCGAACCCCGTCCCGACTCACAGTCAACGCCCAAGCGTTACAGCTTCACCGAGGAGGGAGTGCACATCATTCGCTGCGAGACTCCGAGCACCAGCACCTCCGAGGAATCGGACTGCAGTGAGTGCCTCAAGCGACGCGAGTGGCACGCTCGGGCCTTGGCCCTCGTCCGCAAGACCTGCAACGTTCAGCCGCGAAATCTACAGAATCCCACCACTGGCAGTGAGCTACAGCTCCAGCTGCAGCACTGCGACGCAGGCGAGGGTGAGCTCCTCAAGTGCTGCCCCCCACCAGTACAGTCATTAGCTTCGCTACCACAACCATTACCACTACCACTACCACTACCGCTGGGAGCTGAGGCCAGTGTCCAGCCGATGCCACCGCACCGCCTGCTGGGACTGGGACCAGCAGCCGTGTGCGGAGCTTGCATAACATCCGCCTCTGCTTTATCCAAGGCAAACACCTCCGCCTCCGGCGGCCGGGGGCCCGAGCCCGGCGATGAGCTGGAGGAGGAGTACTTCCGGCCGCGCAGCATCTTCTATGTGCATCCGCATGGCGTCCATGAGTGTGCCGAGTGCGCCCAGCCTCCAGCGCCACCAGCAACTAACGCTACCGCTACCGCTTCCGCTCCAGCCACGGCTTCGGCTCCATCGTTGAGCATACCATCGCAGTCGGTGAATACGCTCGATCTTTACGGCGACGACGAGCGTGAAGAGGACGACGACGAGGAGGAGGAGGACGAAGACGACTCCGAGGAGGACGACGACGACTCCGAGGACATCATGGGCAGCCGGCGGCGTCAGATATACGAGACCGCCTTCGACTGCAAGATAGCCAAGTCGGATGACGATCTGGATGAGGTGGATCGCATCACCAATCACTCGGTGCTGCTGCAGCTGAGCAATGGCAATGGCGATGCCATGGCCATACCCACCACAAGCAACACCACCACCACCACCATCACCACCACCAGCAAGGCGGCCAAGTCGGCCCGCAATGAGTGCAAGCGGGCCAAGAACAGCAAGAACCAGGCGCTCCAAGAGCAGACGGGCGAGGCCCATGTCCAGGTGCATCAGGTCCAGGTGGAGCTGGGCAAGCTGCAGCTCAGCCAGGTGGATCAGCAGAATCAGAACCAAAATCGAAGCACCGGCAGTGGATCAACGGAGCCAGCTGGAACCACTGGCAGTGGAGGAGGAGTTGGAGTAAGTGCCACAAGCACTCAGCAGCTGCCGGTGCGCGGCTATACACCATCTCCACCATCGACGGCACCGCTCCCGATGAAGTTTCCCGGCAAACACGAACGCTACCTGAACATGAATAGCATTCGGAGTGCTCCCAATTTGCCGGCTGCAAATCCGGCGCATCCACGTCTTCGGGATCTTCGCCTGCCCATCCAATCCATGCGGCAACAGCAGCAACTCTGCACGGGCAGCAGCAATGACAACAGCCTCACCGACAGCGCCTACGTGAATCCGCCCTCGACCAATTCCAATTCGAATGCGGCCTCCGTTTCCGCCTCTGCCTCCGTTTCCGTTTCCGCCTCCGCTTCGGCATCCGCTGCGGGAGCAGGAGGAGGCGGAGGAGTGACGGGAGCTGCCCGCCGGCCGCGCTCTTTTGTGCTGGAATCTGGACGAGTACTTGAACTGCGACGCAGTGGCGGTGGTGGAGGTGGAGGCCATCATCAGTCGGGTGGCCAGACATCCGGCCAGCGGCAGCATCATCATCACCATCACCATCATCATGCCGGAGGAGCTGGAGCCGGAGCAGCAGGAGCTGGAGCTGCCAGTAGAAGGAGTCGTCATGGTCATGGCCATGGACAGGGTCAGGCGACGGGACAGCAGCAGCAGCAGCACAACTACAGCAGCACGGAGAGCATAGCCACATCGAGCAGTGGCGGCAGCATGGAATCTTTGCGCTCGAGCACCAGCGAGGGAAACCGCAGCACCTCCAGCTCAGAGTCACGACACTCCAGCTCTCTTAGTTCGCACAGCTCGGAAAGCGGCAGCGGTGGCAGCGCTGGCTCCAGCGTGGCTTATCCTTTGAGGCCGGCACCCCTGCTGCTGCACTCCAAGCTGCACATCCTCAGCCCCATCTCTGACAAGTCATCGCAGGAGCCGGCCTCGGCCAGTGCCTCCGAGCAGTCACAGCAGCCGTCCCAGCAACAGCAACAGCAGGCGCCAGTGGCGGCGCCGGAGGAGGACTTAATTGGTGTCTCGCAAACTGGTAGCCAGCAAGTAACCACCTCCATGAAGCAGCAGCGTAACCGTGGAGCACCGAACAAGGCACTGCTTCAGCTGGCCGATGAACTGCTTGGCTCCGACAGTGGCATCTCGTTGCATTCCCGGGAGGAGGGCAAACCACAGGCCTTGGCCCTCCAGCGGCTGACGTTGCCCAAGCTGCAGCTGATTGGAGCAGAGGGTACTGTCTCTGGAGCCAGTGGAACTGGAGCTGTAGGATCGACGGCAGCAGGTGGTGCAGCTATTGGTAGTGGAACGGGAACCGGAGCTGCTGCCGGCGGCGGCGGTGTAACTGGTCTTCCCCAGGATCTGCGCGACCTGCCCTTCGATATGCCCAAATTGAGGCGTCGCAAGACGTTGCAACAGGAGGCAGCCTGCACCTCGGGCAGTGCCACCTCTGTGGATCTGGGCGAGCTACCCTTCGACATGCCGAAGCTAAGGCGTCGTCTCAGGGCAAACCAGGCGGAGATTAATAACCTGCTGATGCACAGCACCGAGTCCAGTGGCATCTCGCAGGCCTCCTCCAGTCATTCGATGCGCGACGACCAGAAGCTGGCCAGCAAATTGGGTGCGTACCCATTGGGAATATCTCCTGAACTTGACTAATGATCTCTCTCTTTCTCCAGCAGACACGGCTCTATTCCGGCAGAACCTCACCCTCAACCTGAACGAGTCACGGCAGGCCACCAAGCAGTTTGGCAGCCTGGATCTGCGGGGTCTCAGCAGCACCAAGGAGCTGAACATGAATCTCAGTCAGGGCTATGTAACAGCCGTGGATCTAATCGATGTAACCATTCCTCTAGAACGGCAGGGGTAAGTTGTTGTGGGTTTAAAGATGATATGTTTAAATTAAGATACATCTTTAATAATTCCTCCTCTTTCCATTTATTAGCTGGTATCACGGCGCCATAACTAGGATTGAGGCGGAGACCACACTGCGTCCCCTGGCCGAGGGCTCGTTTCTCGTACGCAACTGCGAGTCCACCAAGCAGGACTACTCCCTGTCCCTCAAGTAAGTTCATCAGTTAAATATCTAGAATGATTCGCTGCTAATCTTTTAATATAAATTCTTAACCTACAGGGGCGCCAAGGGATTCATGCATATGCGGATCCAACGCAACGAGACCGGACAGTACATCCTGGGCCAGTTCAGTCGACCCTTCGAGACGGTGCCGGAGATGATCCGGCACTTTTGCCTGAACCGGCTGCCAGTGCGCGGTGCCGAGCACATGTGTCTGATCGAGCCGGTCATTGTCCAGCTGCTCTAGGCGGGATGATCTGCCCCGGATGGGGATGGGTATGGTTAGTGGGTATTGGGGATGATGGAACCAAACAGAATAACATATTAATAGCGTGTAGAGGAACCTAGGAACCTATGTGAACAGTGTATGCACTAGTTATTATATGCGAGAGAGATACATACATTCATACATAGGTTTGTAAAAGCGAAAAATTGCAATTTTTCATATGTATGTGTATGTTTTTTTTTTTTATTAATAACATTAATATTTTTTTTATCATTGGATCAATGTTTTTTGTAAGCAAAAACAAATAGGAAGTACACACACCCAAACAGGACACACGAACTAGTTTAGCGTTTAAAGTACGTAGCACATTCAGACAATACCAAGCAAATTACAAGAGTAAAAAACCAAAGCGATATTTATATAGAAGGCATACATATATATACAAGCAAGCTAGCAGACAAGGAAGCAAGCATGATGATATATACAAGATCAATCTATATATATATACATTTATATATAGAGACAAAGCCGGAGTCGCTACAGAAACGGGGAGACGAACATGGCTGAGAGGCATTTTTTTAGATGTGTTTTACACCGAACTTGGAACAGTAGTAGATGCAATCACACACACAAACACACACCCGACTCTCACTTGACGATTTCTGCAACTTTTCCGTAGTAAACACACAACACACACACTACCGCCAGGATGTAGGAGGCAGGCGGCGTAGCAGTCATCGTCATCGCTTGGGGCACGACCTTTACACACTAAGAAGAAAAGTTTTAGCAAGCAACTCTAAAAATTTGTTGATTAATTTTATGTTAAACAAAAGAAAAAGACAAAAACAAAAAGGAAAAATCCAAAATATGTATATCAATATATATATATATATATATAAAACGAAAACTAACTTTAGCAAGTGCAGGAGAGCGATGCCATTTTTTTGTCTTAGCTGTTAGGTCACGAAGGAGAGGAGGTACGCGATGTGTAGGACGCTCAAAGCGCTTTTGGTTAAAGGATCGCATAGGATCTAGAATGCTAGATGGAGTTTGGAGGTAGGTGGGGAAGAAAGATATAGCAACGCATATGAACAGTCGGTTTAAGTGTTAGTTTCTAATTGAGTAATTGAGGTAGGATGAGCAGGCAAAACTAAATATATATATATATATGTATTATGGATGCTAAACTTACTATTTATATTTCTATATATACATTTATATATATATATAAATATATATATATATATATATATATATATATATATATATATATACACGATATTACAAGAAAAGAGCAGTCAATGGTTTTTTGGTTCCAGTTCCGAGATGAGCAGCAAAGTGCAGGATGCTAATTAACTATTAATTATTATTGTTTACGGAAGAGTCGTCCTTGTGTTCCACCTTCGTACCGCCGAGCAATACATCCAGAAACTTTTCTTTCCTTCCTTCCGCATATATATATATATATATATATATTTGTATGTATATGTATATCTGTGCGTGTGCCAAAGTATTATCCTAGTCATTAATATATATTTATATTATGTATGTGAATATCATCAAAATATCTTCTCATTTTTGTTAATTGTTGCCTAATTTCTAATTCCACGCAATCGCAGTGCAATATATATGTATTATTATTATATTATAAGTTTATCCTTAATTTAAATCTAAGTTTCATGTCCTGATTTCTTCGTATATATAGCAGCAAAGCGAGTGCAGACTTTTTGTAAATATAAACACAAGATATATATTATATATAGAGTACAGCAAGGCCGATATAAAGATATATGATTGATTTCCTTTGCAAACAGGACACACACACAACTTTCTAAGCTAAGATTTCAACTTTATATAGAGACAGCAACCCCACATACGACCTACACATACATAAATAGCAATATATGTATTTCGAGGCTTCCGTAGCAGTAAAGAACCAACAAACAAACAAACAGAAAACTCAGCAATAATACCAGCACTCGATCGATCTGAGTACTGGCGTTCGTTTTTAGTTATTCCCCTTATTTTCTCATTTTTATTCTCATTTTGTGTGTATAAAATGTACTTAGGTCTTTGGGCTTACTCTAACCAAAAACCTTGTATTCCAAACTAGAGGCGCTCGCTCTCTCTCTACGGCACCCTAATATCTGATTAATTCAATTAGTACAGAACGAATACGTAATTTAACACGAGCAGCAAGCAGAGCAACAAAAAAAAATTAACAAAACAGAAACCGTAAGAAAAACAACAACAAACGAAACAAACGAAATGTATTTAATAAAATAAATATAAAAAATTAAAAAAAACACTCGAATATTTTTTTTCAATGATTTTAACAAATAATTGCAACCATACATTCAGTCTGGGATTGCCAGCGGGCTTGTGTACGATCTCCGGTTCGTTGCTGTTAATATAAGAATGAAAATTCATTGAGAATCAAACTTCTTTAAGTAGTTTATCTAACACTTGCCCATTTCTATTCAACTCCTGGGTGGACTGGACATTGCGCAGTTTTCCGGGCCCATAGCAGTGCTCTACCTCAGAGTCCTCATCGTCATCGTCGTCTGTGCTGAGTTTGCTGGAGAGGAAAAACGTAAGATGATAAGATGACTATTCTTGAAAGCCTTGACGTGCACTCACAGCTTGTCCAGCGAAGCCTTCAGTGTGTTCTGCCTGTTAATCTTGCGCAGGCGCTTCAGCTCCGACTTGCGCGGAAGTGGAAATGGTCCCGGTAATCAGCTTCTGCTGCGGCGGCTCTGGTGTCATGTTTTAGCAGTTGGGTCCAATGTAAGGCTTCTCCTGACGGGTGACCACAGTCAGCTTGAGCGGTTGCAGCTGCTGCTTGTGCTGGAGGTTGTTGTTGCTTTGCGAGAAGGCCGAGATGCCGGAGTCATTCGAATACTGGCCATCGAGGCTCTCCTCCTGGTGTTGGATAGCTCATCAATGGACATAGGATGAAAAAGCTGCAGAAAGTCAAAGCGGTCACATTTCATTATTAAAGTAGTAATGAGTTGGTTACACTGCAAAAAGCTCGATATATTGGCTATGGTCACACCTGTTTGAAAATCGATTTATTTCGATGACGATATTTAGATCGACTCGCATGGCTGCATGCCATAAGCTGATCGTCACAGCGGTTTTGGGTTATGGTGAATGCACTCAGGAGTAGCCACAGGATCAGGATGAGCTTGATCAAGACCGGGGCGTGCTGATCACAGCCCAGCCGGCGGCAGTGCAGACCACTACTCTCCTGCTGCCCATTGATGAGCTATCCAACACACCCTCGCTGGCCACTAGCGTAAACAGCGCCAAGGAGAAGATCCTCGATGACCCACATTCTGGTGACTCTGGCATCTCGTCTCCTCGTAGAGATACAACAACCTTCAGGACAAGCAGCAGCAGCCGCTTAAGCTGACCGTAGTCACCCCCCAGGAGCAGCGTTACATTGGACCCAACTGCTCCAACATGACACCGGAGCCGCCGCTGCAGACCAGAACCATTTCCATGCCGCAGCTGAGTGGCCTGCCCTACCAAGGGCGTGATTCAGCGGCTTATAGCCTCCCATGGCAAGCTGGTGACACCCAATATTCCCCTGCGGGACTCGGAGGGCACGCCTTTGCGTCGAGGCTATGTGCCCGTCTAGCAGAATCTCCAGCGGGAGCTTCAGGACCTCAAGTCGCGCGAGACGAGCAGGCAGAACACACTGAAGGCTTCGCTGGACAAGCTGTGAGTACAAGACAAGGCTTTCAAGAATCGTCCTCTTATCATCTTACGTTTTTTACGTTTCCAGCCAGCTCAGCACAGACGAGACCGATGCGGACGATGAGGACTCTGAGGTGGAGCACTGCTTTGTTTTCGGCTATGGTGAATGCACTCAAAAGCAGCTACAGGATCGGGATAAGCTGGATTATGTCCAGGGCGTGCTAGTCACGGCCCGGCCGGCGGCAGTGCAGACCACTACTCTCCTGCTGCCCATTGATGAGCTATCCAACACACCCTCGCTGGCCTCTAGCGTGAACAGCGCCAAGCAGGAGAGCCTCGATGACCAGCATTCGGATGACTGCCATCTCGGCCTCCTCGCAGAGCAACACAACTGCTACAACATGACACCGGAGCCACCGCAGCAGAAGCTTAGTTACCAGGACCATTTCGGTGGCCTGCCCCAGAAGCGTTAGTTTGCCTTAGGTGGTGCCTCTAGCAAGGGCATGATGCATCGGGTTATTGCCTTCCATGGCAAGCTTGTGACACCCAATATTCTCCTGCCGCCGCCTCGCCATTGGGCAACATCACCAGCTCCGGGACCAATCAGAATGGAAGTCAGAACAGCAACAGCATCAAGCAGACAACACTGAAGGCATCTCTGGACAAGCTGCGAGTACAGGACAAGGCTTTTAAGAATCGTACTCTTATCATCTTAAATTTTTCCTCTCCAGCCAACTCAGCACTCTGAGGTGGAGCACTGCTATGGATCCGGAAAACTGCGCAATGCCCAGTCGACCCAGGAGTTGGATAGAAATGGGCAAGTGTTAGATAACCTACTTAAAGAAGTTTGATTCTCATTGAATTTTCATTCTTATATCAACAGCAACGAACCGGAGATCGTACGCCAATGAAGCCATCAATGGCAGCATTAATGGGATGCGTCCGGCCAAGTCGCTGGCCCAGCTGTGTGATCTGACACCCAAGAAGGCGCCCTCATCGCGAGACCTCATTACCCAGTGAGAGCCTGATCAAGAAAAATGCAAAGCCAGTAGAGGTGGAGAGCTATCGATGGCACTATCGACACTATCGATGGTTTGGCGCTATCGCACCGCCATCGATGGCAGCCCTGCACTATCGATAGTTTTTCACGCGGCTTATCACATCACAAAGAAAAAATAAAGTTGAAAGTGGAACGCCAAAATATAGTGAAAAGCTAAAGTATAGCTGAAAGTAAAAATCTCCTAATGCTCTTTTTAAAAAAGAATTAGTTTTGTACTTCTTTTCCGCTCGAATACACAGTTCGACGATGTACTTTTTATACAATCCCTAATCAAAAAAATAAATAAATAAATTAATTTTTTATTTTTAAAGAGTTAAAAATATAATAAAGTTTTGTTCAAATTTCATTTTATAGCTTTTTTTACATCTAAAAATTCAAAAGCATAACACTACCGATAGTACTATCGACACTATCGATGGTTTGAGAAAAATAATCGCTCACTATCGATGGCGACGACTATCGATAGTTCTCCACCTCTAAAAGCCAGGACGGTTATCAAGGCGGCCATATCGCTGCTTGTAAAGAAGGTGAGACCATATCCATTATTACAAGCTTTTTCAAGTGTGGCCAACTCATGTTTCGCTACTTTTACATCGAAGTGTGACCGCTTTGACTTTTAGCTGGTTGCCTGCAGCCATGTGCAACAGCGACGATCAGTGACGATGTGCAGCATTGACTATCGATTGCTGAATAACCATACGCAGCTTTGACTATCGATTTCTGGCGTGGAACCATGTGCAGCTTTGACATCCAACGTTTTAGGTTATGGTCAATGGACTCAGAAGCAGACACAGGTTTAGGATAAGCTGGATCATGTCCAGGGCGTGCTAGTCACAGCCCAGCTGGCGGCAGTGCAGACCACTACTCTCCTGCTGCCCATTGATGAGCTCTCCAATACACCCTCGATGGCCTCTAGCGTGAACAGCGCTAAGGTGAAGTTCCTCGATGATTCGCATTCGGATGACTCTGGCAACTCGGCCTCCTCCCAGAGCAACAACAACGTCCAAGCCAAGCAGCAGCAGCCGCTCAAGCTGACCGTGGTCACCCGCAAGGAACAGCGTTACATTGGACCCAACTGCTCCAACATGACACCGGAGCCGCCGCTGCAGACCAGAACCATTTCCATGCCGCAGCTGAGCGGCCTGCCCTACCAAGGGCGTAATTCAGCAGCTTATAGCCTCCCATGGCAAGCTGGTGACACCCAATATTCCCCTGCGGGACTCGGAGGGCACGCCTTTGCGTCGAGGCTATGTGCCCGTCTAGCAGAATCTGCAGCGGAAGCTTCAGGACCTCAAGTCGCGCGAGACGGGCAGGCAGAACACACTGAAGGCTTCGCTGGACAAGCTGTGAGTACAAGACAAGGCTTTCAAGAATCGTCCTCTTATCATCTTACGTTTTTTACGTTTCCAGCCAACTCAGCACAGACGAGGCCGATGCGGACGACGATGACGATGAGGACTCTGAGGTGGAGCACTGCTTTGTTTTCGGCTATGGTGAATGCACTCAAAAGCAGCTACAGGATCGGGATAAGCTGGATCATGTCCAGGGCGTGCTAGTCACAGCCCGGCCGGCGGCAGTGCAGACCACTACTCTCCTGCTGCCCATTGATGAGCTATCCAAAACACCCTCGCTGGCCTCTAGCGTCAAGCGCCAAGCAGGAGAGCCTCGATGGCCAGCATTCGGATGACTGCCATCTCGGCCTCCTCGCAGAGCAACACAACTGCTACAACATGACACCGGAGCCACCGCAGCAGAAGCTTAGTTACCAGGACCATTTCGGTGGCCTGCCCCAGAAGCGTTAGTTTGCCTTAGGTGGTGCCTCTAGCAAGGGCATGATGCATCGGGTTATTGCCTTCCATGGCAAGCTTGTGACACCCAATATTCTCCTGCCGCCGCCTCGCCATTGGGCAACATCACCAGCTCCGGGACCAATCAGAATGGAAGTCAGAACAGCAACAGCATCAGGCAGACAACACTGAAGGCATCTCTGGACAAGCTGCGAGTACAGGACAAGGCTTTTAAGAATCGTACTCTTATCATCTTAAATTTTTCCTCTCCAGCCAACTCAGCACTCTGAGGTGGAGCACTGCTATGGATCCGGAAAACTGCGCAATGCCCAGTCGACCCAGGAGTTGGATAGAAATGGGCAAGTGTTAGATAACCTACTTAAAGAAGTTTGATTCTCATTGAATTTTCATTCTTATATCAACAGCAACGAACCGGAGATCGTACGCCAATGGAGCCATCAATGGCAGCATTAATGGGATGCGTCCGGCCAAGTCGCTGGCCCAGCTGTGTGATCTGACACCCAAGAAGGCGCCCTCATCGCGAGACCTCATTACCCAGTGAGAGCCTGATCAAGAAAAATGCAAAGCCAGGACGGTTATCAAGGCGGCCATATCGCTGCTTGTAAAGAAGGTGAGACCATATCCATTATTACAAGCTTTTTCAAGTGTGGCCAACTCATGTTTCGCTACTTTTACATCGAAGTGTGACCGCTTTGACTTTTAGCTGGTTGCCTGCAGCCATGTGCAACAGCGACGATCAGTGACGATGTGCAGCATTGACTATCGATTGCTGAATAACCATACGCAGCTTTGACTATCGATTTCTGGCGTGGAACCATGTGCAGCTTTGACATCCAACGTTTTAGGTTATGGTCAATGGACTCAGAAGCAGACACAGGTTTAGGATAAGCTGGATCATGTCCAGGGCGTGCTAGTCACAGCCCAGCTGGCGGCAGTGCAGACCACTACTCTCCTGCTGCCCATTGATGAGCTCTCCAATACACCCTCGATGGCCTCTAGCGTGAACAGCGCTAAGGTGAAGTTCCTCGATGATTCGCATTCGGATGACTCTGGCAACTCGGCCTCCTCCCAGAGCAACAACAACGTCCAAGCCAAGCAGCAGCAGCCGCTCAAGCTGACCGTGGTCACCCGCAAGGAACAGCGTTACATTGGACCCAACTGCTCCAACATGACACCGGAGCCGCCGCTGCAGACCAGAACCATTTCCATGCCGCAGCTGAGCGGCCTGCCCTACCAAGGGCGTAATTCAGCGGCTTATAGCCTCCCATGGCAAGCTGGTGACACCCAATATTCCCCTGCGGGACTCGGAGGGCACGCCTTTGCGTCGAGGCTATGTGCCCGTCTAGCAGAATCTCCAGCGGGAGCTTCAGGACCTCAAGTCGCGCGAGACGGGCAGGCAGAACACACTGAAGGCTTCGCTGGACAAGCTGTGAGTACAAGACAAGGCTTTCAAGAATCGTCCTCTTATCATCTTACGTTTTTTACGTTTCCAGCCAACTCAGCACAGACGAGGCCGATGCGGACGACGATGACGATGAGGACTCTGAGGTGGAGCACTGCTTTGTTTTCGGCTATGGTGAATGCACTCAAAAGCAGCTACAGGATCGGGATAAGCTGGATCATGTCCAGGGCGTGCTAGTCACAGCCCGGCCGGCGGCAGTGCAGACCACTACTCTCCTGCTGCCCATTGATGAGCTATCCAACACACCTTCGCTGGCTTCTAGCGTGAACAGCGCCAAGCAGGAGAGCCTCGATGACCAGCATTCGGATGACTGCCATCTCGGCCTCCTCGCAGAGCAACACAACTGCTACAACATGACACCGGAGCCACCGCAGCAGAAGCTTAGTTACCAGGACCATTTCGGTGGCCTGCCCCAGAAGCGTTAGTTTGCCTTAGGTGGTGCCTCTAGCAAGGGCATGATGCAGCGGGTTATTGCCTTCCATGGCAAGCTTGTGACGATGACGATGAGGACTCTGAAGTGGAGCACTGCTTTGTTTTGGGCTATGGTGAATGCACTCAAAAGCAGCTACAGGATCGGGATAAGCTGGATCATGTTCAGGGCGTGCTAGTCACAGCCCGGCCGGCGGCAGTGCAGACCACTACTCTCCTGCTGCCCATTGATGAGCTATCCAAAACACCCTCGCTGGCCTCTAGCGTCAAGCGCCAAGCAGGAGAGCCTCGATGGCCAGCATTCGGATGACTGCCATCTCGGCCTCCTCGCAGAGCAACACAACTGCTACAACATGACACCGGAGCCACCGCAGCAGAAGCTTAGTTACCAGGACCATTTCGGTGGCCTGCCCCAGAAGCGTTAGTTTGCCTTAGGTGGTGCCTCTAGCAAGGGCATGATGCATCGGGTTATTGCCTTCCATGGCAAGCTTGTGACACCCAATATTCTCCTGCCGCCGCCTCGCCATTGGGCAACATCACCAGCTCCGGGACCAATCAGAATGGAAGTCAGAACAGCAACAGCATCAGGCAGACAACACTGAAGGCATCTCTGGACAAGCTGCGAGTACAGGACAAGGCTTTTAAGAATCGTACTCTTATCATCTTAAATTTTTCCTCTCCAGCCAACTCAGCACTCTGAGGTGGAGCACTGCTATGGATCCGGAAAACTGCGCAATGCCCAGTCGACCCAGGAGTTGGATAGAAATGGGCAAGTGTTAGATAACCTACTTAAAGAAGTTTGATTCTCATTGAATTTTCATTCTTATATCAACAGCAACGAACCGGAGATCGTACGCCAATGGAGCCATCAATGGCAGCATTAATGGGATGCGTCCGGCCAAGTCGCTGGCCCAGCTGTGTGATCTGTCACCCAAGGAGGCGCCCTCATCGCGAGACCTCATTACCCAGTGAGAGCCTGATCAAGAAAAATGCAAAGCCAGGACGGTTATCAAGGCGGCCATATCGCTGCTTGTAAAGAAGGTGAGACCATATCCATTATTACAAGCTTTTTCAAGTGTGGCCAACTCATGTTTCGCTACTTTTACATCGAAGTGTGACCGCTTTGACTTTTAGCTGGTTGCCTGCAGCCATGTGCAACAGCGACGATCAGTGACGATGTGCAGCATTGACTATCGATTGCTGAATAACCATACGCAGCTTTGACCATCGATTTCTGGCGTGGAACCATGTGCAGCTTTGACATCCAACGTTTTAGGTTATGGTCAATGGACTCAGAAGCAGACACAGGTTTAGGATAAGCTGGATCATGTCCAGGGCGTGCTAGTCACAGCCCGGCTGGCGGCAGTGCAGACCACTACTCTCCTGCTGCCCATTGATGAGCTCTCCAATACACCCTCGATGGCCTCTAGCGTGAACAGCGCTAAGGTGAAGTTCCTCGATGATTCGCATTCGGATGACTCTGGCAACTCGGCCTCCTCCCAGAGCAACAACAACGTCCAAGCCAAGCAGCAGCAGCCGCTCAAGCTGACCGTGGTCACCCGCAAGGAACAGCGTTACATTGGACCCAACTGCTCCAACATGACACCGGAGCCGCCGCTGCAGACCAGAACCATTTCCATGCCGCAGCTGAGCGGCCTGCCCTACCAAGGGCGTAATTCAGCGGCTTATAGCCTCCCATGGCAAGCTGGTGACACCCAATATTCCCCTGCGGGACTCGGAGGGCACGCCTTTGCGTCGAGGCTATGTGCCCGTCTAGCAGAATCTCCAGCGGGAGCTTCAGGACCTCAAGTCGCGCGAGACGGGCAGGCAGAACACACTGAAGGCTTCGCTGGACAAGCTGTGAGTACAAGACAAGGCTTTCAAGAATCGTCCTCTTATCATCTTACGTTTTTTACGTTTCCAGCCAACTCAGCACAGACGAGGCCGATGCGGACGACGATGACGATGAGGACTCTGAGGTGGAGCACTGCTTTGTTTTCGGCTATGGTGAATGCACTCAAAAGCAGCTACAGGATCGGGATAAGCTGGATCATGTTCAGGGCGTGCTAGTCACAGCCCGGCCGGCGGCAGTGCAGACCACTACTCTCCTGCTGCCCATTGATGAGCTATCCAACACACCCTCGCTGGCCTCTAGCGTGAACAGCGCCAAGCAGGATGACTGCCATCTCGGCCTCCTCGCAGAGCAACACAACTGCTACAACATGACACCGGAGCCACCGCAGCAGAAGCTTAGTTACCAGGACCATTTCGGTGGCCTGCCCCAGAAGCGTTAGTTTGCCTTAGGTGGTGCCTCTAGCAAGGGCATGATGCATCGGGTTATTGCCTTCCATGGCAAGCTTGTGACACCCAATATTCTCCTGCCGCCGCCTCGCCATTGGGCAACATCACCAGCTCCGGGACCAATCAGAATGGAAGTCAGAACAGCAACAGCATCAGGCAGACAACACTGAAGGCATCTCTGGACAAGCTGCGAGTACAGGACAAGGCTTTTAAGAATCGTACTCTTATCATCTTAAATTTTTCCTCTCCAGCCAACTCAGCACTCTGAGGTGGAGCACTGCTATGGATCCGGAAAACTGCGCAATGCCCAGTCGACCCAGGAGTTGGATAGAAATGGGCAAGTGTTAGATAACCTACTTAAAGAAGTTTGATTCTCATTGAATTTTCATTCTTATATCAACAGCAACGAACCGGAGATCGTACGCCAATGGAGCCATCAATGGCAGCATTAATGGGATGCGTCCGGCCAAGTCGCTGGCCCAGCTGTGTGATCTGACACCCAAGAAGGCGCCCTCATCGCGAGACCTCATTACCCAGTGAGAGCCTGATCAAGAAAAATGCAAAGCCAGGACGGTTATCAAGGCGGCCATATCGCTGCTTGTAAAGAAGGTGAGACCATATCCATTATTACAAGATTTTTCAAGTGTGGCCAACTCATGTTTCGCTACTTTTACATCGAAGTGTGACCGCTTTGACTTTTAGCTGGTTGCCTGCAGCCATGTGCAACAGCGACGATCAGTGACGATGTGCAGCATTGACTATCGATTGCTGAATAACCATACGCAGCTTTGACTATCGATTTCTGGCGTGGAACCATGTGCAGCTTTGACATCCAACGTTTTAGGTTATGGTCAATGGACTCAGAAGCAGACACAGGTTTAGGATAAGCTGGATCATGTCCAGGGCGTGCTAGTTACAGCCCGGCTGGCGGCAGTGCAGACCACTACTCTCCTGCTGCCCATTGATGAGCTCTCCAATACACCCTCGATGGCCTCTAGCGTGAACAGCGCTAAGGTGAAGTTCCTCGATGATTCGCATTCGGATGACTCTGGCATCTCGGCTTCCTCCCAGAGCAACAACAACCTCCAAGCCAAGCAGCAGCAGCCGCTCAAGCTGACCGTGGTCACCCGCAAGGAACAGCGTTACATTGGACCCAACTGCTCCAACATGACACCGGAGCCGCCGCTGCAGACCAGAACAATTTCCATGCCGCAGCTGAGCGGCCTGCCCTACCAAGGGCGTGATTCAGCGGCTTATAGCCTCCCATGGCAAGCTGGTGACGATGAGGACTCTGAAGTGGAGCACTGCTTTGTTTTGGGCTATGGTGAATGCACTCAAAAGCAGCTACAGGATCGGGATAAGCTGGATCATGTTCAGGGCGTGCTAGTCACAGCCCGGCCGGCGGCAGTGCAGACCACTACTCTCCTGCTGCCCATTGATGAGCTCTCCAATACACCCTCACTGGCCTCTAGCGTGAACAGCGCCAAGGTGAAGTTCCTCGATGATCCACAGTCGGATGACTCTTGCATCTCGGCCTCCTCGGAGAGCAACAACAACCTCCAAGCCAAGCAGCAGCAGCCACTCAAGCTGACCGTGGTCACCCGCAAGGAACAGCATTACATTGGACCCAACTGCTCCAACATGACACCGGAGCCGCCGCTGCAGATCAGAACCATTTCCATGCCGCAGCTGAGCGGCCTGCCCTACCAAGGGCGTGATTCAGCGGCTTATAGCCTCCCATGGCAAGCTGGTGACACCCAATATTCCCCTGCGGGACTCGGAGGGCACGCCTTTGCGTCGAGGCTATGTGCCCGTCTAGCAGAATCTCCAGCGGGAGCTTCAGGACCTCAAGTCGCGCGAGACGGGCAGGCAGAACACACTGAAGGCTTCGCTGGACAAGCTGTGAGTACAAGACAAGGCTTCCAAGAATCGTCTCTTATCATCTTACGTTTTTTACGTTTCCAGCCAGCTCAGCACAGACGAGGCCGATACGGACGACGATGACGATGAGGACTCTGAGGTGGAGCACTGTTATGGACCCCGGAAATCTGCGCAATGCCCAGTCGACCCAGGAGTTGGATAGAAATGGGCAAGTGTTAGATAACCTACTTAAAGAAGTTTGATTCTCATTGAATTTTCATTCTTATATCAACAGCAACGAACCGGAGATCGTACCCAAGCCCGCTGGCAATAACAGCCTGAATGCAGCCGCCTACATAGCCAATGGAGCCAGCAATGGCAGCATTAAGGGAATGCGTCTGGCCATGTCGCTGGCCCAGCTCAGTGATCTGTAGTCCAAGCAGGCGCCCTCATCGCGAGACCCAATTGCCCAGTGGAAGAGCCTGATCAAGAAGAATGCCGAGAACAGAACGGTTGTTGAGGCGGTAATCTAAGAGGACGAACGGAAGAGGTTAGCAGAGTCGTCTTTCCCTCCGAAAAACAACACATCAATCCACCAAATTATTATTGTAATGTCACTCTTGATACCAATCCTAAGTCCGACTCCCGATTATCTTCTCCACACAAACGAGAGATGCTTATGAACAAATTAATCTAAACGCCTTAAGAACTTCAAATAAAAATATTGAATTTGATTTATTTTCGTTGTTCTTGTTATTTAAAATTGTTCTTGTTGTAAAAGAGTCGTTTGTTGTTCTTGTTGTTGTTGTTGGCAAAATCCGCCTTTCGATTTGGTCGCTTTCAGTACAAAATTTTAAATTTCTGGGTCTGGAGTACCAGGCGAACAGAAATCGCAGAAAGTAGATTCACTTTAGTACAAAAGCTTCAAATTAGAGTTGTCCGTTTAGCTATTTTCTAGCTAGATTTAAGCATTGAGCTTAAAGCTCTACGATCTGCTACAACATAGCTAAACGGACAACTCTAATTTGAAGCTTTTGTACTAAAGTGAATCTACTTTCTGCGATTTCTGTTCGCCTGGTACTCCAGACCCAGAAATTTAAAATTTTGTACTGAAAGCGACCAAATCGAAAGGCGGATTTTGCGAACAACAACAACAACAACAAACGACTCTTTTACAACAAGAACAACGAAAATAAATAAAATTCAATATTTTTATTTGAAGTTTTTAAGGCGTTTAGATTAATTTGTGTATATACACCTCTCGCTTTGTGTGGAGAAGATATTCGGGAGTCGGACTTAGGATTGGTATCAAGAGTGGCCATTACAATAGTAATTTGGTGGATTGATGTGTTGTTTTCCGGAGGGAAAGACGACTCTGCTAACCTCTTCCGTTCGTCCTCTTAGATTACCGCCTCAACAACCGTTCTGCTCTCGGCATTCTTTTTGATCAGGCTTTCCCACTGGGCAATTGGGCCTCGCGATGAGGGCGCCTGCTTGGACTACAGATCACTGAGCTGGGCCAGCGAGATGGCCAGACGCATTCCCTTAATGCTGCCATTGCTGGCTCCATTGGCTATGTAGGCGGCTGCATTCAGGCTGTTATTGCCAGCGGGCTTGGGTACGATCTCCGGTTCGTTGCTGTTGATATAAGAATGAAAATTCAATGAGAATCAAACTTCTTTAAGTAGGTTATCTAACACTTGCCCATTTCTATCCAACTCCTGGGTCGACTGGGCATTGCGCAGATTTCCGGGGTCCATAACAGTGCTCCACCTCAGAGTCCTCATCGTCATCGTCGTCCGTATCGGCCTCGTCTGTGCTGAGCTGGCTGGAAACGTAAAAAACGTAAGATGATAAGAGACGATTCTTGGAAGCCTTGTCTTGTACTCACAGCTTGTCCAGCGAAGCCTTCAGTGTGTTCTGCCTGCCCGTCTCGCGCGACTTGAGGTCCTGAAGCTCCCGCTGGAGATTCTGCTAGACGGGCACATAGCCTCGACGCAAAGGCGTGCCCTCCGAGTCCCGCAGGGGAATATTGGGTGTCACCAGCTTGCCATGGGAGGCTATAAGCCGCTGAATCACGCCCTTGGTAGGGCAGGCCGCTCAGCTGCGGCATGGAAATGGTTCTGATCTGCAGCGGCGGCTCCGGTGTCATGTTGGAGCAGTTGGGTCCAATGTAACGCTGTTCCTTGCGGGTGACCACGGTCAGCTTGAGTGGCTGCTGCTGCTTGGCTTGGAGGTTGTTGTTGCTCTCCGAGGAGGCCGAGATGCAAGAGTCATCCGAATGCGAATCATCGAGGAACTTCACCTTAGCGCTGTTCACGCTAGAGGCCATCGAGGGTGTATTGGAGAGCTCATCAATGGGCAGCAGGAGAGTAGTGGTCTGCACTGCCGCCAGCCGGGCTGTGACTAGCACGCCCTGGACATGATCCAGCTTATCCTAAACCTGTGTCTGCTTCTGAGTCCATTGACCATAACCTAAAACGTTGGATGTCAAAGCTGCACATGGTTCCAGGCCAGAAATCGATGGTCAAAGCTGCGTATGGTTATTCAGCAATCGATAGTCAATGCTGCACATCGTCACTGATCGTCGCTGTTGCACATGGCTGCAGGCAACCAGCTAAAAGTCAAAGCGGTCACACTTCGATGTAAAAGTAGCGAAACATGAGTTGGCCACACTTGAAAAAGCTTGTAA
Source organism: Drosophila serrata (assembly GCF_035046125.1). Taxonomy (NCBI): domain Eukaryota; kingdom Metazoa; phylum Arthropoda; class Insecta; order Diptera; family Drosophilidae; genus Drosophila; species Drosophila serrata. The sequence continues at coordinate 5,965,061 of NW_028257174.1, read as the reverse complement.
TAATGGATATGGTCTCACCTTCTTTACAAGCAGCGATATGGCCGCCTTGATAACCGTCCTGGCTTTGCATTTTTCTTGATCAGGCTCTCACTGGGTAATGAGGTCTCGCGATGAGGGCGCCTTCTTGGGTGTCAGATCACACAGCTGGGCCAGCGACTTGGCCGGACGCATCCCATTAATGCTGCCATTGATGGCTCCATTGGCGTACGATCTCCGGTTCGTTGCTGTTGATATAAGAATGAAAATTCAATGAGAATCAAACTTCTTTAAGTAGGTTATCTAACACTTGCCCATTTCTATCCAACTCCTGGGTCGACTGGGCATTGCGCAGTTTTCCGGATCCATAGCAGTGCTCCACCTCAGAGTGCTGAGTTGGCTGGAGAGGAAAAATTTAAGATGATAAGAGTACGATTCTTAAAAGCCTTGTCCTGTACTCGCAGCTTGTCCAGAGATGCCTTCAGTGTTGTCTGCCTGATGCTGTTGCTGACTTCCATTCTGATTGGTCCCGGAGCTGGTGATGTTGCCCAATGGCGAGGCGGCGGCAGGAGAATATTGGGTGTCACAAGCTTGCCATGGAAGGCAATAACCCGATGCATCATGCCCTTGCTAGAGGCACCACCTAAGGCAAACTAACGCTTCTGGGGCAGGCCACCGAAATGGTCCTGGTAACTAAGCTTCTGCTGCGGTGGCTCCGGTGTCATGTTGTAGCAGTTGTGTTGCTCTGCGAGGAGGCCGAGATGGCAGTCATCCGAATGCTGGTCATCGAGGCTCTCCTGCTTGGCGCTGTTCACGCTAGAGGCCAGCGAGGGTGTGTTGGATAGCTCATCAATGGGCAGCAGGAGAGTAGTGGTCTGCACTGCCGCCGGCCGGGCTGTGACTAGCACGCCCTGAACATGATCCAGCTTATCCCGATCCTGTAGCTGCTTTTGAGTGCATTCACCATAGCCCAAAACAAAGCAGTGCTCCACTTCAGAGTCCTCATCGTCATCGTCACAAGCTTGCCATGGAAGGTAATAACCCGCTGCATCATGCCCTTGCTAGAGGCACCACCTAAGGCAAACTAACGCTTCTGGGGCAGGCCACCGAAATGGTCCTGGTAACTAAGCTTCTGCTGCGGTGGCTCCGGTGTCATGTTGTAGCAGTTGTGTTGCTCTGCGAGGAGGCCGAGATGGCAGTCATCCGAATGCTGGTCATCGAGGCTCTCCTGCTTGGCGCTGTTCACGCTAGAAGCCAGCGAAGGTGTGTTGGATAGCTCATCAATGGGCAGCAGGAGAGTAGTGGTCTGCACTGCCGCCGGCCGGGCTGTGACTAGCACGCCCTGGACATGATCCAGCTTATCCCGATCCTGTAGCTGCTTTTGAGTGCATTCACCATAGCCGAAAACAAAGCAGTGCTCCACCTCAGAGTCCTCATCGTCCGCATCGGCCTCGTCTGTGCTGAGCTGGCTGGAAACGTAAAAAACGTAAGATGATAAGAGGACGATTCTTGAAAGCCTTGTCTTGTACTCACAGCTTATCCAGCGAAGCCTTCAGTGTGTTCTGCCAGCCCGTCTCGCGCGACTTGAGGTCCTGAAACTCCCGCTGGATCTTCCGCTAGATGAGCACATAGCCTCGACGCAAAGGCCTGCCCTCCGAGTCCCGCAGGGGAATATTGGGTGTCACCAGCTTGCCATGGGAGGCTATAAGCCGCTGAATCACGCCCTTGGTAGAGCAGGCCGCTCAGCTGCGGCATGGAAATGGTTCTGGTCTGCAGCGGCGGCTCCGGTGTCATGTTGGAGAAGTTGGGTCCAATGTAACGCTGTTCCTTGCGGGTGACCACGGTCAGCTTGAGCGGCTGCTGCTGCTTGGCTTGGAGGTTGTTGTTGCTCTGCGAGGAGGCCGAGATGCCAGAGTCATCCGACTGTGGATCATCGAGGAACTTCACCTTGGCGCTGTTCACGCTAGAGGCCAGCGAGGGTGTGTTGGATAGCTCATCAATGGGCAGCAGGAGAGTAGTGGTCTGCACTGCCGCCGGCCGGGCTGTGACTAGCACGCCCTGGACATGATCCAGCTTATCCTAAACCTGTGTCTGCTTCTGAGTCCATTGACCATAACCTAAAACGTTGGATGTCAAAGCTGCACATGGTTCCATGCCAGAAATCGATAGTCAAAGCTGCGTATGGTTATTCAGCAATCGATAGTCAATGCTGCACATCGTCACTGATCGTCGCTGTTGCACATGGCTGCAGGCAACCAGCTAAAAGTCAAAGCGGTCACACTTCGATGTAAAAGTAGCGAAACATGAGTTGGCCACACTTGAAAAAGCTTGTAATAATGGATATGGTCTCACCTTCTTTACAAGCAGCGATATGGCCGCCTTGATAACCGTCCTGGCTTTGCATTTTTCTTGATCAGGCTCTCACTGGGTAATGAGGTCTCGCGATGAGGGCGCCTCCTTGGGTGACAGATCACACAGCTGAGCCAGCGACTTGGCCGGACGCATCCCATTAATGCTGCCATTGATGGCTCCATTGGCGTACGATCTTCGGTTCGTTGCTGTTGATATAAGAATGAAAATTCAATGAGAATCAAACTTCTTTAAGTAGGTTATCTAACACTTGCCCATTTCTATCCAACTCCTGGGTCGACTGGGCATTGCGCAGTTTTCCGGGGTCCATAACAGTGCTCTACCTCAGAGTCCTCATCGTCATCGTCGTCCGCATCGGCCTCGTCGTCTGTGCTGAGTTGGCTGGAGAGGAAAAACGTAAGATGATAAGAGTACGATTCTTGAAAGTCTTGTCTTGTACTCACAGCTTGTCCAGCGAAGCCTTCAGTGTTGTCTGCCTGATGCTGTTGCTGTTCTGACTTCCATTCTGATTAGTCCCGGAGCTGGTGATGTTGCCCAATGGCGAGGCGGCGGCAGGAGAATATTGGGTGTCACAAGCTTGCCATGGAAGGCAATAACCCGATGCATCATGCCCTTGCTAGAGGCACCACCTAAGGCAAACTAACGCTTCTGGGGCAGGCCACCGAAATGGTCCTGGTAACTAAGCTTCTGCTGCGGTGGCTCCGATGTCATGTTGTAGCAGTTGTGTTGCTCTGCGAGGAGGCCGAGATGGCAGTCATCCGAATGCTGGTCATCGAGGCTCTCCTGCTTGGCGCTGTTCACGCTAGAGGCCAGCGAGGGTGTGTTGGATAGCTCATCAATGGGCAGCAGGAGAGTAGTGGTCTGCACTGCCGCCGGCCGGGCTGTGACTAGCACGCCCTGAACATGATCCAGCTTATCCCGATCCTGTAGCTGCTTTTGAGTGCATTCACCATAGCCCAAAACAAAGCAGTGCTCCACTTCAGAGTCCTCATCGTCATCGTCACAAGCTTGCCATGGAAGGCAATAACCCGCTGCATCATGCCCTTGCTAGAGGCACCACCTAAGGCAAACTAACGCTTCTGGGGCAGGCCACCGAAATGGTCCTGGTAACTAAGCTTCTGCTGCGGTGGCTCCGGTGTCATGTTGTAGCAGTTGTGTTGCTCTGCGAGGAGGCCGAGATGGCAGTCATCCGAATGCTGGTCATCGAGGCTCTCCTGCTTGGCGCTGTTCACGCTAGAAGCCAGCGAAGGTGTGTTGGATAGCTCATCAATGGGCAGCAGGAGAGTAGTGGTCTGCACTGCCGCCGGCCGGGCTGTGACTAGCACGCCCTGGACATGATCCAGCTTATCCCGATCCTGTAGCTGCTTTTGAGTGCATTCACCATAGCCGAAAACAAAGCAGTGCTCCACCCCAGAGTCCTCATCGTCATCGTCGTCCGCATCGGCCTCGTCTGTGCTGAGCTGGCTGGAAACGTACAAAACGTAAGATGATAAGAGGACGATTCTTGAAAGCCTTGTCTTGTACTCACAGCTTGTCAAGCAAAGCCTTCAGTGTGTTCTGCCTGCCCGTCTCGCGCGACTTGAGGTCCTGAAGCTCCCGCTGGATCTTCTGCTAGACGGGCACATAGCCTCGACGCAAAGGCCTGCCCTCCGAGTCCCGCAGGGGAATATTGGGTGTCACCAGCTTGCCATGGGAGGCTATAAGCCGCTGAATCACGCCCTTGGTAGGGCAGGCCGCTCAGCTGCGGCATGGAAATGGTTCTGGTCTGCAGCGGCGGCTCCGGTGTCATGTTGGAGCAGTTGGGTCCAATGTAACGCTGTTCCTTGCGGGTGACCACGGTCAGCTTGAGCGGCTGCTGCTGCTTGGCTTGGAGGTTGTTGTTGCTCTGGGAGGAAGCCGAGATGCCAGAGTCATCCGAATGCGAATCATCGAGGAACTTCACCTTAGCGCTGTTCACGCTAGAGGCCATCCAGGGTGTATTGGAGAGCTCATCAATGGGCAGCAGGAGAGTAGTGGTCTGCACTGCCGCCGGCCGGGCTGTGACTAGCACGCCCTGGACATGATCCAGCTTATCCTAAACCTGTGTCTGCTTCTGAGTCCATTGACCATAACCTAAAACGTTGGATGTCAAAGCTGCACATGGTTCCACGCCAGAAATCGATAGTCAAAGCTGCGTATGGTTATTCAGCAATCGATAGTCAATGCTGCACATCGTCACTGATCGTCGCTGTTGCACATGGCTGCAGGCAACCAGCTAAAAGTCAAAGCGGTCACACTTCGATGTAAAAGTAGCGAAACATGAGTTGGCCACACTTGAAAAAGCTTGTAATAATGGATATGGTCTCACCTTCTTTACAAGCAGCGATATGGCCGCCTTGATAATCGTCCTGGCTTTGCATTTTTCTTGATCAGGCTCTCACTGGGTAATGAGGTCTCGCGATGAGGGCGCCTCCTTGGGTGACAGATCACACAGCTGGGCCAGCGACTTGGCCGGACGCATCCCATTAATGCTGCCATTGATGGCTCCATTGGCGTACGATCTCCGGTTCGTTGCTGTTGATATAAGAATGAAAATTCAATGAGAATCAAACTTCTTTAAGTAGGTTATCTAACACTTGCCCATTTCTATCCAACTCCTGGGTCGACTGGGCATTGCGCAGTTTTCCGGGGTCCATAACAGTGCTCTACCTCAGAGTCCTCATCGTCATCGTCGTCCGCATCGGCCTCGTCGTCTGTGCTGAGTTGGCTGGAGAGGAAAAACGTAAGATGATAAGAGGACGATTCTTGAAAGTCTTGTCTTGTACTCACAGCTTGTCCAGCGAAGCCTTCAGTGTTGTCTGCCTGATGCTGTTGCTGTTCTGACTTCCATTCTGATTAGTCCCGGAGCTGGTGATGTTGCCCAATGGCGAGGCGGCGGCAGGAGAATATTGGGTGTCACAAGCTTGCCATGGAAGGCAATAACCCGATGCATCATGCCCTTGCTAGAGGCACCACCTAAGGCAAACTAACGCTTCTGGGGCAGGCCACCGAAATGGTCCTGGTAACTAAGCTTCTGCTGCGGTGGCTCCGATGTCATGTTGTAGCAGTTGTGTTGCTCTGCGAGGAGGCCGAGATGGCAGTCATCCGAATGCTGGTCATCGAGGCTCTCCTGCTTGGCGCTGTTCACGCTAGAAGCCAGCGAAGGTGTGTTGGATAGCTCATCAATGGGCAGCAGGAGAGTAGTGGTCTGCACTGCCGCCGGCCGGGCTGTGACTAGCACGCCCTGAACATGATCCAGCTTATCCCGATCCTGTAGCTGCTTTTGAGTGCATTCACCATAGCCCAAAACAAAGCAGTGCTCCACTTCAGAGTCCTCATCGTCATCGTCACAAGCTTGCCATGGAAGGCAATAACCCGCTGCATCATGCCCTTGCTAGAGGCACCACCTAAGGCAAACTAACGCTTCTGGGGCAGGCCACCGAAATGGTCCTGGTAACTAAGCTTCTGCTGCGGTGGCTCCGGTGTCATGTTGTAGCAGTTGTGTTGCTCTGCGAGGAGGCCGAGATGGCAGTCATCCGAATGCTGGTCATCGAGGCTCTCCTGCTTGGCGCTGTTCACGCTAGAAGCCAGCGAAGGTGTGTTGGATAGCTCATCAATGGGCAGCAGGAGAGTAGTGGTCTGCACTGCCGCCGGCCGGGCTGTGACTAGCACGCCCTGGACATGATCCAGCTTATCCCGATCCTGTAGCTGCTTTTGAGTGCATTCACCATAGCCGAAAACAAAGCAGTGCTCCACCCCAGAGTCCTCATCGTCATCGTCGTCCGCATCGGCCTCGTCTGTGCTGAGCTGGCTGGAAACGTACAAAACGTAAGATGATAAGAGGACGATTCTTGAAAGCCTTGTCTTGTACTCACAGCTTGTCAAGCAAAGCCTTCAGTGTGTTCTGCCTGCCCGTCTCGCGCGACTTGAGGTCCTGAAGCTCCCGCTGGATCTTCTGCTAGACGGGCACATAGCCTCGACGCAAAGGCCTGCCCTCCGAGTCCCGCAGGGGAATATTGGGTGTCACCAGCTTGCCATGGGAGGCTATAAGCCGCTGAATCACGCCCTTGGTAGGGCAGGCCGCTCAGCTGCGGCATGGAAATGGTTCTGGTCTGCAGCGGCGGCTCCGGTGTCATGTTGGAGCAGTTGGGTCCAATGTAACGCTGTTCCTTGCGGGTGACCACGGTCAGCTTGAGCGGCTGCTGCTGCTTGGCTTGGAGGTTGTTGTTGCTCTGGGAGGAAGCCGAGATGCCAGAGTCATCCGAATGCGAATCATCGAGGAACTTCACCTTAGCGCTGTTCACGCTAGAGGCCATCCAGGGTGTATTGGAGAGCTCATCAATGGGCAGCAGGAGAGTAGTGGTCTGCACTGCCGCCGGCCGGGCTGTGACTAGCACGCCCTGGACATGATCCAGCTTATCCTAAACCTGTGTCTGCTTCTGAGTCCATTGACCATAACCTAAAACGTTGGATGTCAAAGCTGCACATGGTTCCACGCCAGAAATCGATAGTCAAAGCTGCGTATGGTTATTCAGCAATCGATAGTCAATGCTGCACATCGTCACTGATCGTCGCTGTTGCATATGGCTGCAGGCAACCAGCTAAAAGTCAAAGCGGTCACACTTCGATGTAAAAGTAGCGAAACATGAGTTGGCCACACTTGAAAAAGCTTGTAATAATGGATATGGTCTCACCTTCTTTACAAGCAGCGATATGGCCGCCTTGATAATCGTCCTGGCTTTGCATTTTTCTTGATCAGGCTCTCACTGGGTAATGAGGTCTCGCGATGAGGGCGCCTCCTTGGGTGACAGATCACACAGCTGGGCCAGCGACTTGGCCGGACGCATCCCATTAATGCTGCCATTGATGGCTCCATTGGCGTACGATCTCCGGTTCGTTGCTGTTGATATAAGAATGAAAATTCAATGAGAATCAAACTTCTTTAAGTAGGTTATCTAACACTTGCCCATTTCTATCCAACTCCTGGGTCGACTGGGCATTGCGCAGTTTTCCGGGGTCCATAACAGTGCTCTACCTCAGAGTCCTCATCGTCATCGTCGTCCGCATCGGCCTCGTCGTCTGTGCTGAGTTGGCTGGAGAGGAAAAACGTAAGATGATAAGAGGACGATTCTTGAAAGTCTTGTCTTGTACTCACAGCTTGTCCAGCGAAGCCTTCAGTGTTGTCTGCCTGATGCTGTTGCTGTTCTGACTTCCATTCTGATTAGTCCCGGAGCTGGTGATGTTGCCCAATGGCGAGGCGGCGGCAGGAGAATATTGGGTGTCACAAGCTTGCCATGGAAGGCAATAACCCGATGCATCATGCCCTTGCTAGAGGCACCACCTAAGGCAAACTAACGCTTCTGGGGCAGGCCACCGAAATGGTCCTGGTAACTAAGCTTCTGCTGCGGTGGCTCCGATGTCATGTTGTAGCAGTTGTGTTGCTCTGCGAGGAGGCCGAGATGGCAGTCATCCGAATGCTGGTCATCGAGGCTCTCCTGCTTGGCGCTGTTCACGCTAGAGGCCAGCGAGGGTGTGTTGGATAGCTCATCAATGGGCAGCAGGAGAGTAGTGGTCTGCACTGCCGCCGGCCGGGCTGTGACTAGCACGCCCTGAACATGATCCAGCTTATCCCGATCCTGTAGCTGCTTTTGAGTGCATTCACCATAGCCCAAAACAAAGCAGTGCTCCACTTCAGAGTCCTCATCGTCATCGTCACAAGCTTGCCATGGAAGGCAATAACCCGCTGCATCATGCCCTTGCTAGAGGCACCACCTAAGGCAAACTAACGCTTCTGGGGCAGGCCACCGAAATGGTCCTGGTAACTAAGCTTCTGCTGCGGTGGCTCCGGTGTCATGTTGTAGCAGTTGTGTTGCTCTGCGAGGAGGCCGAGATGGCAGTCATCCGAATGCTGGTCATCGAGGCTCTCCTGCTTGGCGCTGTTCACGCTAGAAGCCAGCGAAGGTGTGTTGGATAGCTCATCAATGGGCAGCAGGAGAGTAGTGGTCTGCACTGCCGCCGGCCGGGCTGTGACTAGCACGCCCTGGACATGATCCAGCTTATCCCGATCCTGTAGCTGCTTTTGAGTGCATTCACCATAGCCGAAAACAAAGCAGTGCTCCACCCCAGAGTCCTCATCGTCATCGTCGTCCGCATCGGCCTCGTCTGTGCTGAGCTGGCTGGAAACGTACAAAACGTAAGATGATAAGAGGACGATTCTTGAAAGCCTTGTCTTGTACTCACAGCTTGTCAAGCAAAGCCTTCAGTGTGTTCTGCCTGCCCGTCTCGCGCGACTTGAGGTCCTGAAGTTCCCGCTGGATCTTCTGCTAGACGGGCACATAGCCTCGACGCAAAGGCCTGCCCTCCGAGTCCCGCAGGGGAATATTGGGTGTCACCAGCTTGCCATGGGAGGCTATAAGCCGCTGAATCACGCCCTTGGTAGGGCAGGCCGCTCAGCTGCGGCATGGAAATGGTTCTGGTCTGCAGCGGCGGCTCCGGTGTCATGTTGGAGCAGTTGGGTCCAATGTAACGCTGTTCCTTGCGGGTGACCACGGTCAGCTTGAGCGGCTGCTGCTGCTTGGCTTGGAGGTTGTTGTTGCTCTGGGAGGAAGCCGAGATGCCAGAGTCATCCGAATGCGAATCATCGAGGAACTTCACCTTAGCGCTGTTCACGCTAGAGGCCATCCAGGGTGTATTGGAGAGCTCATCAATGGGCAGCAGGAGAGTAGTGGTCTGCACTGCCGCCGGCCGGGCTGTGACTAGCACGCCCTGGACATGATCCAGCTTATCCTAAACCTGTGTCTGCTTCTGAGTCCATTGACCATAACCTAAAACGTTGGATGTCAAAGCTGCACATGGTTCCACGCCAGAAATCGATAGTCAAAGCTGCGTATGGTTATTCAGCAATCGATAGTCAATGCTGCACATCGTCACTGATCGTCGCTGTTGCATATGGCTGCAGGCAACCAGCTAAAAGTCAAAGCGGTCACACTTCGATGTAAAAGTAGCGAAACATGAGTTGGCCACACTTGAAAAAGCTTGTAATAATGGATATGGTCTCACCTTCTTTACAAGCAGCGATATGGCCGCCTTGATAATCGTCCTGGCTTTGCATTTTTCTTGATCAGGCTCTCACTGGGTAATGAGGTCTCGCGATGAGGGCGCCTCCTTGGGTGACAGATCACACAGCTGGGCCAGCGACTTGGCCGGACGCATCCCATTAATGCTGCCATTGATGGCTCCATTGGCGTACGATCTCCGGTTCGTTGCTGTTGATATAAGAATGAAAATTCAATGAGAATCAAACTTCTTTAAGTAGGTTATCTAACACTTGCCCATTTCTATCCAACTCCTGGGTCGACTGGGCATTGCGCAGTTTTCCGGGGTCCATAACAGTGCTCTACCTCAGAGTCCTCATCGTCATCGTCGTCCGCATCGGCCTCGTCGTCTGTGCTGAGTTGGCTGGAGAGGAAAAACGTAAGATGATAAGAGGACGATTCTTGAAAGTCTTGTCTTGTACTCACAGCTTGTCCAGCGAAGCCTTCAGTGTTGTCTGCCTGATGCTGTTGCTGTTCTGACTTCCATTCTGATTAGTCCCGGAGCTGGTGATGTTGCCCAATGGCGAGGCGGCGGCAGGAGAATATTGGGTGTCACAAGCTTGCCATGGAAGGCAATAACCCGATGCATCATGCCCTTGCTAGAGGCACCACCTAAGGCAAACTAACGCTTCTGGGGCAGGCCACCGAAATGGTCCTGGTAACTAAGCTTCTGCTGCGGTGGCTCCGATGTCATGTTGTAGCAGTTGTGTTGCTCTGCGAGGAGGCCGAGATGGCAGTCATCCGAATGCTGGTCATCGAGGCTCTCCTGCTTGGCGCTGTTCACGCTAGAGGCCAGCGAGGGTGTGTTGGATAGCTCATCAATGGGCAGCAGGAGAGTAGTGGTCTGCACTGCCGCCGGCCGGGCTGTGACTAGCACGCCCTGAACATGATCCAGCTTATCCCGATCCTGTAGCTGCTTTTGAGTGCATTCACCATAGCCCAAAACAAAGCAGTGCTCCACTTCAGAGTCCTCATCGTCATCGTCACAAGCTTGCCATGGAAGGCAATAACCCGATGCATCATGCCCTTGCTAGAGGCACCACCTAAGGCAAACTAACGCTTCTGGGGCAGGCCACCGAAATGGTCCTGGTAACTAAGCTTCTGCTGCGGTGGCTCCGATGTCATGTTGTAGCAGTTGTGTTGCTCTGCGAGGAGGCCGAGATGGCAGTCATCCGAATGCTGGTCATCGAGGCTCTCCTGCTTGGCGCTGTTCACGCTAGAGGCCAGCGAGGGTGTGTTGGATAGCTCATCAATGGGCAGCAGGAGAGTAGTGGTCTGCACTGCCGCCGGCCGGGCTGTGACTAGCACGCCCTGAACATGATCCAGCTTATCCCGATCCTGTAGCTGCTTTTGAGTGCATTCACCATAGCCCAAAACAAAGCAGTGCTCCACCCCAGAGTCCTCATCGTCATCGTCGTCCGCATCGGCCTCGTCTGTGCTGAGCTGGCTGGAAACGTACAAAACGTAAGATGATAAGAGGACGATTCTTGAAAGCCTTGTCTTGTACTCACAGCTTGTCAAGCAAAGCCTTCAGTGTGTTCTGCCTGCCCGTCTCGCGCGACTTGAGGTCCTGAAGCTCCCGCTGGATCTTCTGCTAGACGGGCACATAGCCTCGACGCAAAGGCCTGCCCTCCGAGTCCCGCAGGGGAATATTGGGTGTCACCAGCTTGCCATGGGAGGCTATAAGCCGCTGAATCACGCCCTTGGTAGGGCAGGCCGCTCAGCTGCGGCATGGAAATGGTTCTGGTCTGCAGCGGCGGCTCCGGTGTCATGTTGGAGCAGTTGGGTCCAATGTAACGCTGTTCCTTGCGGGTGACCACGGTCAGCTTGAGCGGCTGCTGCTGCTTGGCTTGGAGGTTGTTGTTGCTCTGGGAGGAAGCCGAGATGCCAGAGTCATCCGAATGCGAATCATCGAGGAACTTCACCTTAGCGCTGTTCACGCTAGAGGCCATCGAGGGTGTATTGGAGAGCTCATCAATGGGCAGCAGGAGAGTAGTGGTCTGCACTGCCGCCGGCCGGGCTGTGACTAGCACGCCCTGGACATGATCCAGCTTATCCTAAACCTGTGTCTGCTTCTGAGTCCATTGACCATAACCTAAAACGTTGGATGTCAAAGCTGCACATGGTTCCACGCCAGAAATCGATAGTCAAAGCTGCGTATGGTTATTCAGCAATCGATAGTCAATGCTGCACATCGTCACTGATCGTCGCTGTTGCACATGGCTGCAGGCAACCAGCTAAAAGTCAAAGCGGTCACACTTCGATGTAAAAGTAGCGAAACATGAGTTGGCCACACTTGAAAAAGCTTGTAATAATGGATATGGTCTCACCTTCTTTACAAGCAGCGATATGGCCGCCTTGATAACCGTCCTGGCTTTGCATTTTTCTTGATCAGGTTCTCACTGGGTAATGAGGTCTCGCGATGAGGGCGCCTCCTTGGGTGTCAGATCACACAGCTGGGCCAGCGACTTGGCCGGACGCATCCCATTAATGCTGCCATTGATGGCTCCATTGGCGTACGATCTCCGGTTCGTTGCTGTTGATATAAGAATGAAAATTCAATGAGAATCAAACTTCTTTAAGTAGGTTATCTAACACTTGCCCATTTCTATCCAACTCCTGGGTGGACTAAGCATTGCGCAGTTTTCCGGATCCATAGCAGTGCTCCACCTCAGAATGCTGAGTTGGCTGGAGAGGAAAAATTTAAGATGATAAGAGTACGAATCTTAAAAGCCTTGTCCTGTACTCACAGCTTGTTCAGCGAAGCCTTCAGTGTTGTCTGCCTGTTAATCCTGCGCAGGGGCTTCAGGTCATCTCGCGCGACTTGAGGTCCTGTAGCTCCCGCTGGATCTTCTGCTCGACGGGCACATAGCCTCGACGCAACGGCCTGCCCTCCGAGTCCCGCTCGATGGCTGCCGGTGATAGGGTGACCGTGGTAATGCCCGTTGGCGAGTTGCCGTTCTCCAGAAAGGCCAACGTCGTGCGTGTGTTCAGCTTTAGGGTGTTGCTGTTGTTGTTGTTGCTCTGACTTCCATTTTGATTGGTTCTGGAGCTGGTGATGTTGCCTAATGGAGAGGCGGGCGGCATGGAACTGATGGAAGGACCAACTTGCCATGGGAGGCTATAAACCGCTGCATCACGACCTTGGTAGTCACAACCTAAGGCAAACTGACGCTTCTGGGGCAGGCCGCCGAAATGGTCCTGGTGATGAGCTTCTGCTGCGGCGGCTCCGGTGTCATGTTGTAGCAGTTGGGTCCAATGTAACGCTGCTCCTGGCGGGTGACCACGGTCAGCTTGAGCGGCTGCTGCTGCAGCTTGGCCTGGAGGTTGTTGTTGCTCTGCGAGGAGGCCGAGATGCCAGAGTCATCCGAATGCTGGCTATTTAGGCTCTCCTCTCCTCCTTGGCGCTAGAGGCCAGCAAGGGGTGTGTTGGATAGCTCATCAATGGGCAGCAGGAGCGAAGTGGTCTGCACTGCCGCCGGCCGGACATGATCCAGCTTATCCCGATCCTGTAGCTGCTCCTGAGTGCATTTACCATAACCCAAAACAAAGCAGTGCTCCACCTCAGAGTCCTCATCGTCATCGTCGTCCGCATCGGCCTCGTCTGTGCTGAGCTGGCTGGAAACGTAAAAAACGTAAGATGATAAGAGGACGATTCTTGAAAGTCTTGTCCTGTACTCAGTTTATCCAGCGAAGCCTTCAGTGTGTTCTGCCTGACCGTCTCGCGCGACTTAAGGTCTTGCAGCTCCCGCTGGATCTTCTGCTCAACGGGCACATTGCCTCGACACAACGTCCTGCTCTCCGAGTCCCGCAGGGGAATATTGGGTGTCACCAGCTTGCCATGGGAGGCTATAAACCGTTGAATCACGCCCTTGGTAGGGCAGGCCGCTCAGCTGCGGCAAGGAATTGGTTTTACTGCGGGGGCTCTGGTGTCATGTAGAAGTCCAATGTCCAATGTAACGCTGCTCCTGGAGGGTGACCACGGTCAGCTTGAGCAGCAGCTGCTGCTTGCCTTGGAGGTTATTGTTGCTCTGCGAGGAGGAAGAGAATGTGGATCATCGAGGATCTTCATCTTGGCGCTGTTCACGCTAGAGACCATCGAGGGTGTATTGGAAAGCTCATCAACGGGCAGCAGGAGCGAAGTGGTCTGCACTGCCGCGGGCCGGGCTGTGACCAGCACGACCTGGACATGATCCAGCTTATCCTAAACCTGTGGCTGCTCCTGAGTGCATTCACCATAACCCAAAACGTAGGATGTCAAAGCTGCACGTGGTTGTCTGCCGATATTCACAGCCTTACAGGGTTGTATGCTAGCAGCAAATCGACGCTGCTCCACATGGTTGCATGCCGATAGTCGGAAATGAACTGGTCACACTGCAAAAAAGTTCCCGTAATATAGGGTTGACAAAGTAGCTATTTTCTAGCTAAATTTAAAGCTTTGCTACAATATAGCTAAAGAGACAACTCAAATTTGCAACTCTTGCACGAAAATTAATCTGCTTTCTGCAGTTTCTGTTCGCCTGGTACTCCAGATCCAGAAAATTACAATTTTGTATGACTGACCAAATTGAAAGCTTGTTTTGTCGACAGAAACACAACAATAGGCTTTTTTTTACAGCAACAACAATTGTGAATTTACGACAACAAAAGAAATATTACATTTACAAATTTAACCGCCGAATTTGAATTTAAATAGACAGTCAATTGTTTTTATTAATAGAAATAAGGCAAGCTATCATTGTTTTTAACGCTTTCATGGATCTTGCTCTTTCTTTTAGCTTGTTTCGAACGAGGATATATCCATTATAAATGTAGATAACTACAACAAATGCTTGTTTAAGTTTAGTTTTGGGTTTTTTATTTAATTAAATCATGTTTCGCATATCGTTTTCGTATATTTATGTACGATATATATATATATATTTATAAGGTATAAAGTTGATTTGTAATAAATTATAAGCAAGTCAGGGACTCCACTTGCACTGGAAACACGAAGAAGAGTCACAATATATATATATATACAACAGAGTTATTGAACGTACTACACTTTATAAATTAAACATAAATCGCATTAAGTACAGCATGCTGCAATTCCCTTTCAGTTTTATGTTTTAATTTCAAGTTTTTTAGGCGTTTAGATTAATTCGTTGATAAGCAGCTTTCGCTTGGTGTGGAGGAGAGGATCAGGAATCGGGTATCGGGCATCGGGCTTAGGATTGGTATCAAGTGTGGACACTACAATAATAATTTGGTCTGCTCTGCACCAGAATCGTTGGTTGATTGGTGTGTGTTGTTTTTTGGGGGGAAAGAGGACTCTCTGCTACCCTCTTCCGTTCGTCCTCTTAGATGACCGCCTCAATAACCGTCCCGTTCTCGGCATTCTTCTTGATCAGGCTTTCCCACTGGGCAATGAGGCCTCGCGATGAGGGCGCCTCCTCAGGCGTCAGATCACAGAGCTGGGCCAGCGACATGGCCGGACGCATCCCATTAATGCTGCCGTTGCTGGCTCCATTGGCTATGTAGGCGGCTGCATTCAGGCTGCGATTGCCAGCGGGCTTGTGTGCGATCTCCGGTTCGTTGCTGTTGATATAGAATGAAAATTCAATGAGAATCAAACTTCTTTAAGTAAGTTATCTAACACTTGCCCATTTCTATCCAACTCCTGGGTGGACTGGGCATTGCGCAGTTTTCCGGGCCCATAGCAGTGCTCTACCTCAGAGTCCTCATCGTCATCGTCGTCCGCATCGGCCTCGTCATCTGTGCTGAGTTGGCTGGAGAGGAAAAAAGGAAGATGATAAGAGGACGATTCTAAAAAGCCTTGTCCTGTACTCACAGCTTGTCCAGCGAAGCCTTCAGTGTGTTCTGCCTGTTAATCTTGCGAAGGCGTTTCAGCTCCGTCTCGCGAGACTTGAGGTCCTGCAGCTCCCGCTGGATCTTCTGCTCGACGGGCACATAGCCTCGACGCAACGGCCTGCCTTCCGAGTCCCGCTCGATGGCTGCCGGTGATAGGGTGACCGTGGTAATGCCCGTTGGCGAGTTGCCGTTCTCCAGGAAGGCCAGCGCTGTGCGTGTGTTCAGCTTGAGGGTGTTGCTGTTGCTGCTGCTGCTGTTGTTGTTGTTCTGACTTCCATTCTGATTGGTTCCGGAGCTGGTGATGTTGCCTAATGGCGAGGCGGGCGGCATGGGACTGTTGGGAGTCACCAGCTTGCCATGGGAGGCTATAAACCGCTGCATTACACCTTTGGTAGAGGCACCACCGAAGGCAAACTGACGCTTTTGGGGCAGGCCGCTTAGCTGCGGAGTGGAAATGGTCCTGGTGATGAGCTTCTGCTGCGGCGGCTCCGGTGTCATGTTGTAGCAGTTGGGTCCAATGTAACGCTGCTCCTGGCGGGTGACCACGGTCAGCTTGAGCGGCTGCTGCTGCTTGGCTTGGAGGTTGTTGTTGCTCTGCGAGGAGGCCGAGATGCCCGAGTCATCCGAATGCTGGCCATCGAGGCTCTCCTCCTTGGCGCTGTTCACGCTAGAAGCCAGCGAGGGTGTGTTGGATAGCTCATCAATGGGCAGCAGAAGCGTAGTGGTCTGCACTGCCGCCGGCTGGGCTGTGACCAGCACGCCCTGGTCTTGGTCCAGCTCATCCTGATCCTGTGGCTGCTCCTGATTGAAGTCCGCCGCATTGCCATTGATCGTGTAGGCCTCAAATTCAACTACTCCTTCAGTGGCGGTTGCGGTGGAGGAGGCAGTGATGGTTGTAGACGAGAGTGTGGCCAGCTGGCGGTATTCCTCCTCGCGACGCACCACCTCCTTGATCTCCTCCTGGATGCGTGTCAGGGGATCGATTTTCTGCAAGAACAAGGAGAAATAAAGGGAGTTTATTAATATATTTAGGAGTAGATTTTAAAGCCTTAAGATTATATGAGGTATAACCCGAGAGTTCAGAGTAGCCTGAGCTTAAGGGAGACCTGGGATCCATCATCAGGTTCACAGTGCATTCACTGTAACCCAATACGTAGGATGTGATCGGAAAGCAGCTCCGGCTTCAAACTTCTAAGCTCTGCGTGCTTGAAATCGGATATGCCACAGCAAAAACCACCGAGGGCCATTCACTTTCGATACGCTTCGAATCGGATCGAATCAATTCGAATCGAATCGAATGTTGCAGATGCAGCAGCTGCGGATACACCCGCATCCGTGGTGAACTGCATCTTTGAGACGAAATCGGAGGAGACAAGATCCGGCGTTTGCATAATCCAATTGGCTTCGATCGTGGGTTCAAACCACACCACACCACACCACACACGTCGCGGGTTCGGGAGTTGCAAGTGGAAGTGATGAAGTGACGCGGAATGGGACAGAGGAGTGCTCCAAGCGTAACCTAAGCCGATTATTGTGCGTGACATCGAGACCACGAAGAGTTGGTACTGGTAGTGGTACTGGGACTGAGGCAGAGGTTGGGGTTCCTCTATTCGGTTCGCTGGCTGCTGCTTTGTTTGGTCTGAATCGCGGCTTTGAAAATGCTAAACTAAGGCTAAACACACGTTCGAGAGTAAAAGTGCTCGCCGGCAGCAGCGGTTCAATCTCACTTTCGGTGCGATTTTATTTTAGTTTTTATACATTTTTTTCCACCACTCTTTTTATGTTTTTTTGCGTTCCGCGCACATTGTTGCATAAATTTGCCGCATTTGCCGGCTAATTAACAAGCTTTTGCTGTCACACTTTAGGCTTATTGTACTCTGTATACTTTTTTGTTTTACGCTTTTAAAGGTAAACAAATGCCCCGAAATATACATAAATATTTGAAGGTAAATAGGAGCACTTTCATGGATGTTGCGGGGCAGTGCCTCTAGTTGGGTGTGACAAAAGAGAGTCCACTCCCAATTATAAACTAATTATTATGTTCATATTTGCATAGTTCATTTCAATGGGAAATAATTGAATGTTTCAGTATTAGTATTTGTTTATGATCCAATTCTTTGTAAAAAAAAAGGTACACAAATGTGGTGAAATATTGTCATTATAAACTGTAACGGAAATTGTATTTTATATATTTATATTTATACTTTCAAAAATGATATTTATAGGCGAGGCAAATGCTTTATAGATATTCTTTGTCGAGATTAAATAATAAGATATTTATATTCCTTGAATCAATATTTTTATAGGACCTTTTTTTTCGAAAAATCGAAGTTTAACAAACTCATAACTCAGCCAAAAATTCATTTATTTTAATTCGGAAAACTGTCCTATGTTAGTTACTATTAGGTTAATAAATCTGCATACTCTGCTTTAAAATTTAAATTTTTGCCAATTTTAATGATGTAACCCCTTTCCTTTTATTGAAAAATTTTTCTTTTAATTTAAAAAATATTTTTTTCTGCCGGAGGTAGCTAGAAAGATTCTCCTAACAATGCTGGTCAAGAATGTATATGATTTATAGGGTCGGGAATGACTTATTCACCAAGTTTCAAGCTTT
The DNA here is from genome assembly GCF_035046125.1 of Drosophila serrata. Taxonomy (NCBI): domain Eukaryota; kingdom Metazoa; phylum Arthropoda; class Insecta; order Diptera; family Drosophilidae; genus Drosophila; species Drosophila serrata. The sequence continues at coordinate 5,947,133 of NW_028257174.1, read as the reverse complement.
TGACCCTGCAAGGGTATAAAAATATTGAAGCAACATTTTTAGAACATCATTTGTTCTTTCCAACTCTCCAAAGTGGTGCCTAGGTGCTCTCTACAACATTATACAATTTCACAATATATTTTTTTTTTCAACAAAAACATTATTTCTTTCCAACTTTCTTGGTGCTCCCTAAAACAACAACACAGCAACATTTTTACAACAACGTTTCAACAACAATATGTTGTTGGTGTTGCTGCTGTTGTTGAGTTGTGTCAAGTGGCAAGGATATGACAACTTAGGCTTTCCGAAGTTAGCTTCCTTTTGATATCCCAAGTAATATTCAGTAAGTTGTCATTTGCATTCTTTTTAGTGTACATTTCCTAGCAATCAGCATCCCTTTTAACGTCTAAGTACTTCCCCTGCAGTCACAACACTCCAAGGGAGTCTCCTTCCCCTCATTTATTATATTCTCCATCATTTACTATATATTTCTCAGACAAAAAAAAGACACAGTGAAGACACAGGGGTTGCTTTAGGGAGCAGCTTTTTTCGGGTCAGCGAGCTTGCTTCTGGGGGCAAGCTGGGGTTCCCGGGGTCTGTGACTCTATCCCGTGGGTGCTCGGACTGTGCGATGTTGCAGGTGTTGCTGGCAATGTTGCTGCTGCAGCTTGGTGGCGAGCCGAGTGGCTTCCGCATCGTTGTCGCATTAGAAAGTGCCATTTCAGTCATTTCAGTCATTCAGCGCCAGCGCCAAAGGTGCTCTCCATGCACTGAGCGATTGCCGCTTTTCTGCTTTTCTGTTTTTCTTTTTTCATTTTTCATTTATTGTTTGGTTTGTCCACACAAAAATTCAGTGCCTGCAGTCGTCACCGTGGCCGTGGCCCATCGATTCGATGCAGATTTTCACTCAATTGTTTGAGCCATCTAGCCAGCCGGCTGCTAGCCACCCAAAACGACAACGAATCGAATCAAAAAATGTGCGTTTAACGACGTCGTTTTCACTTGCTTCAAAACAACACAACACAAAAAATAATCGGGGAGAAAACCGGCTGTCAAATTGTCCAGGGGGGGAAATCGAAGCGAGGTATACTCTAAACTTTGGTCAAAATAATTTCTAACATTTTGTTTGGCAAAAAAGATAATTAATTAAACCATATGGCAACAAAAGGCTCAAGTCAATGGGTTGCCTCACTCTCTTGCCAGCAAAGAGGTTATTTAATATTTTAAATGTGTTTAAGGAAGCCCAAAAAATTGTTATATTTTCTTACCAACATTTACCCTTTTTTGTAAATGGGGTGTTATAGCTATAGTCAAAAGTTTATATACATTTTTAATTAAATCTTCGAAAAACAAACTATTTAAACTACCTATTTGTTTGTATACCCTTGCGGAGTATTCTTATTTTAGTCGGAAGTTTTTAATAATAATAAATGAAAGGAGTATAAATAGCGCTCTCTCCCTCTACAGTATTCTATGTATCTCTAGAGAGAAGGAGCTTCTCTAGAGGAAAAGCGGGTCTCTATTTGCTTGCCTCCATAGATGCCTCTTTCCCTCTGGAGGCAAGCAGAGAAAGAGGTAGAGAGGCCTCACTGGCCTCACTTTTCCCTTTCTCTGGAGAACTCTCTATCTCTCTCATTGCTTGCCTCCATAGATGCCTCTTTCCCTCTGGAGGCAAGCAGAGAGAGAGAGAGATAGAGAGGCCTCACTGGCCTCACCTTTCCCTTTCTCTGGAGAACTCTCTATCTCTCTCATTGCTTGCCTCCATATATGCCTCTTTCCCTCTGGACGCAAGCAGAGAGAGAGATAGAGAGGCCTCACTGGCCTCACCTTTCCCTTTCTCTAGAGAACTCTCTATCTCTCTCATTGCTTGCCTCCATAGATGCCTCTTTCGCTCTAGCTCTCGCTCTCAGATTCTCTATTCTCTTTGTTCGAAAACTATAAATAGCGGGCTCTGCCGCCTTGCGCACCTCAGTCGGTCCGTGGCGCCTCCAGTGTTAACATCTCGAGTGATAGTGATAGTGATTACCAATCGACTCCAAAGTATGACGTGGCCAATTTACATCTTCTGTATAAACAGGAAGTGCTTGTTTTGATGACACCATGACAAGCCTAATTGATGCCACCAAGAATATACCTTTGCACTGGAAGGAATTAAACAATGACGTGTCCCATCTACTGCGGTAAGTCATAACAATGACAATTATATTATTTATAAGGATGCTTTAGGAGGAAATAGGTCTACATCTAGAATCAATTGTGCTAGCTATGCATTGATTTTCTTAATTATTCCCCTAATTGCAAGGATCCCACTTCTTAATTTTAATTTAAAATGATACAGCAATTTTAATTAAAAATACGAACATTTTTATAAAGTCAATACACAAACTTTTGCTATATTATTATACCCTTTCAGAATTTTAGTCAGAAGCTTGCAACATAGTGAAGGAATCATTTCCGACCCTATAAATCATATATATTCTTGATCAGCACAAAAAGCTGAACCGATCTAGCCATGTTCGGAAGTAAAAAAATTTGTACAAAATTATTTCAAAATTTTATAAGGGGTTACATCGTTAAAATTATCAAAAATTGGCAAAAAATTTAATTTTTTTATATTTTAAAAGTGAATATGCAGATTTGTTAACATTTAAAAAATGATCACTGAAACGCTTTCCGAATAAAAATTAATGCATTTTTGGCTAAGTTATGATATTTAAAAAACTTAGATTTACCCAAAAAAATTAGCATATAAAAATATCTATTTAATATACCTAAAATACACATATTTTAGGTTTTCTTGGAAGTTTACGATTGGCCAGAAGGCCAATCATTTATATTTCTATTTGCAATAAAAATCTTTTTTGCGATTGCAATCTGTAAGTGTATAAAGACTACGGCTTTCCAAAGCTTAACTTCCCTTGTTGTTGTATCTTTTTTATGCCACATTACTTTCCATTAAACGTAATGCGATCCTGAGGGTTCATCGTTTAATTAAAAAAAAGGCGACTTCCTGCAGTAGCAAAAAGGTATCATACCCTTGTTCTGGCATAAAAAACGAGGTAAATACCAAGGTTAAGGTAGGAGAAGTTTTGATACTCTTTAGGTAATAATAAGATGTTGGAGTTGAAGTCTAAATTATGTATGAAATTCAAATATTTTTTTTATTTTATGCAAATGCACATTTTAAAGAGGCCTTAATTCATTTTTATTTGTGTTTTGCGGTGTTGTTTATAATTTTACTTAGTCAAATTTCTTCATTATATTATTTAAATCATAATTTTTAGATAAAATTGAGATATATATTTATATCCCACCTCATATAATCTTTTGTTTAGCTTATTCTTTTCAGAGTTCATGTAAAAATCATCAAATAACTTATTACGTACATTCTTACAATCTCTCTCCCAATCCCCACCTTGTGTAATGAATTGCGTTACCAAATGGCTACCAAAATAATGACTACCCCTTCTTCTTCTGCTGGCGACAATGAAAACAATATACCAAAAACGCAACCACGAACCAAATAAAAACAAGCTTGTAGTATGGGAAACTTCCGTTTTGTGTTGGTTGTGTGTTGTTGTTGTTGTTGCAAGGTAAGTTAGTTGGTTGCTTGTTGGTAGCAACTACTTGTTGGCTGTTGCAGCAGCGTCCAAGTGCAATGACAGCAGCAACTGCAACAACATCGCACTTGGGGGCAGCAGCAACACTTGGTGGCAGCTGCCTAAAGTCAAGTTGACAGCTGCTCCTCTCGGCCGGCTGTCACTTTTGGCGCGCGTTTTTCTTCTTTTATTTTCTTATAGATATATGTATATATGTGTATATATTTTTACTGTCCTGCCAGCAAAGGGGAAATGCAAATGGAAATGGAAATGTGCGGCATGCGGCATGTCCAAGTCTGAACCCATTTGCAGGCGGGGTCAAACGCCAACAGCAGCAGAAGCAGCAGCAGAAAACAGCGAAAAACTGGCAACAAGCAAATAAGCATGAAAGCCCAAAAGCAAGCCAGCATCGCAGCATACCTTAATCTGCTCAAGATACAAAATAGTAAACCTAAAAACAACAACAAGAAATAAAGTTAAGCTAAGTTCAAAAAGCCGAAGTTTGTTTACATTACATACATACCATCACATTGGTCTTACATTTTTCAGTTATTCTTCATTTTTGACAATTTTACAAAATTTTGAAAAAATGTAGTTACATTTTTTGAAGAATTTTATTCTAATGTTTTACGTTTTTGTTGATCTTTTGTTGGCCTTCGTATACCTCCAAGAAAATCTAAGCTGTGTATTTTTAGGTATATTAAATCGATATTTTTCTATGCTAATTTTTTCGGAAAATCGAAGTTTTTAAGATATCATAACTAAGCCAAAAATTCACATATTTTAATTCAGATAACTGTTCTGTGCTAGTTTTTAGTAGCTTAATAAATCTGCATACACAATTTGAAATGTTAAAAAAATAATTTTTTTTCAATTTTTTTTTTACAATTTTGACGATGTGACCCCTAAAAATATATTGAAAAAAATTCAAAATTTTTGTTTTTCCCCGGACATGTCTAGATCGATTCGGCTGTTCATGCTGATGAAGAATATGTGTGCTTTATAGGGTCGGAAATGACTCCTTCATTGCGTTACAAGCTTCTGACTATGATCATAATACCCTGTAAGAGTATAAAAAGCATTGGAGCAGACAGCTCGCTCTGGGTCTGGTCTTCGGAACTCGGACGCAATTTGTAGCCACGACTAGATCAGTACACGAGACGAGAAGCACAGAGCAAAAAGCAAAAAGCACAAAGCACAAAGCAAATTGGCAAGGGGGCAGGCAAGACGCTACGACATGGGGAAAACAATGAAAATAACAAGCGAACAAATAAGAACAGACAGTGAGGTTTACCGACTACTCAAATACCCAGCATTTAAAGTTTTCCTACTTGCTAATTTATTAGTTGATGAAAATTAAATGCAACTTAAGGCATTTAGTTATTTATTTTATTTCAATAATTATTCTACCCTTAAAAACTCGGAAACATTAGTTACTCAAAAAGATTCTCTCTCTTAAAACAATAATGTTTTTCATGACACCTTTTTCAATGGAAAATCAATTAGCTTGCGGCTTAGAAAAGTGGAATACCCTAATCGCTGGAATTAGCGAGAAGAGAAAAACAAGAAGAGAGTTACAGAAGAGGAGGCGAAAAGCGGGAGTAACAAACAGTAACAACAGTAACAACAGCGGGAGAACGTGACAAGAAACGTGACCGTGACTTGGGCTCTTCTCTCTCTCTCTCTCTCCTCTTCTTCTGGTCCCTTTCTTCTCTCTCTCTCTCTTTCTCTATCTGTCTCAGTCTAGCCAGTGATCCAGTTCTGCCAACAAAAACAGTTACACGGTGAAAAAATAAAGGGGGCTAATTAGAGATCTTTCTTGTAAATAATAAATAAATAAACTTGTCTATAAATAACAGATAAATTAGCTAATTTGTGGCACTTCTTAATTGATTAAATAATCCTTAAATGTAACTAATCAAGACTCATTATATTTTTGTTGATTTTAAGCGTAGTGATTAAATTTGCAATAACAAAAATCCATTAAACTTAGCTAGATCAACTCACCTGAAGTTCTAATCTTAAATATCATCCTACAAGGATATTTACACCACTCTCTAAGTTTACTAGCGTACAAATAATACAATTCTTTTTATAAAAATACATCCCTTTCTTATGTTTTGTTCTCTGTGTAACCTGCTCTGCTCTGCTGCTGCGCAGGCGTCGTTTCCAGGCGAGCGATCAGCATTAGCATAACGCTCATCATCATCATTATGGAACGATGTACGATATTCGATGTAGGGAGATGTACAATGTACACTGTGGACTGTGAGATGCCAATCATGATCAACGCCACCTTGACGATCATCGCCGCTCATGGCACACGTATTTGGGGCAATTCATTTAGCGTTTTGCACAGTGACCGCCGCAATTGCAGCTGAAGCGTGCAGAAAAAAATTGTACAAAATGAGAAAAAACTATAAACAATAAAGAGCCAGCACAAAGCAACAACCATAAACAAAAACCATGGCAAAAAGACAAAACAGCCAACAGATTGAATATGCAAAATATGTACTTAGCATAGTAATTTTTTGTTTTATTTTCAGCATTTTCGGGTCAATATCCTACCGAGGCTTACTCTAAATATAATTTTATCCTTGAACATCTTTCAGTTCCATAAAAGTTATCATAAATGCTGACAACATTCTATAGGAAATACTGTAATATAAGAAAAGTCTCATATTTTTATGAAATGTAATATTTAAGTAAAGTTTATATTAAGCAACCTTATAACCTCAAGATTTTCAGAAATTCTGATCCCCGTAAGTGTGCAAATCATCATACAAATCAATGCCATTATCTTATTCGAAGGTAATGCTAGTACTCAAAATACAGCATAGCTCTCTGGCCACGATCCATCATCATCGACCCAGTTAACAAACTTGGCTCACATCGTGATCCAAACACAAGGGAAAGAAGCTCGGGCCAAAAAAACACAGACAGAGATAATATGCGAATCTCCAATTGGTAATCTAAGGCGGATGCAGTTGGGGCATGTGTCAATTATGACGCCATATCATTAGCATTACCAATACCATTAAGAACGGATACCGTTGGCCGTCATTAGGCCAACAAAAAAGAAAGAAAAGCAGACAGAGAGATGATGGTCAGAGTCACGTTGAACTTCTCCTCCATTAGCGAAGCGAGCAATTTGCCCACAAAAAATCGGGAAAAAACACACGGAAAATACCAATAGATCCCAGGATTGTGTGGGTGGAAAATCGAGGTCAGAGGAATAGAAATATTTTGGGGGAGGAGGAGCAGGGCTTTAGCTTTTCATTTGAACCTTATCGCCTGCGGGGTTTTGCTAGCTTCGATGTGGTTATTTTTTTACCAAAATGAATTCGCGATAAGCGAGTCGCCGTTCGGGAAATGGACTAAAAGGTGCTGATAAAAAAAAGCCCCATCGATTGGATCATTCCCCCTGCAGAGGTAACAATGCGTGACCTGGCCAAATCAGGGGCTCGAACTAGAGTTTGCTTTTCAATTTCGGCTCGTTACTCGCAGCGACTTGATTGCGGATTGTTTGGCCATTAATTTGGCTTTGGCTTTGGTCTTGGTCTTGGCCAGCTTTACTTTTTTTTATTGGTGACCGAACTAACAGTTAGTTTGGTTTGGCTCGACTGAGGCGGTCATTAAATTAAGTGCCTGCCAGTCAGCAACCAAAGATAGTCCGATGATGATTCAGGCCAACCAACAACAAGCAATCTTTGAGTGAACTATTACCGGGAATAAAAAACACAAAACAATAAAATTCTAAGGCAATTGGAAAAGGGGGAACTTTGCAGAATGATTAAAAAGTTGCAAAGCTGACCCATATTTTCCTAAAATATCCACAAGACTGTGCAATTTGAAACCTTTCTCATGCTAATGTAAAAAAAGATTAACAAAACACATAGAAAAGGTAACCTGGTCACTCAACTATGCAATTCGCAGCAGCAAAAGCCATAACAATAACACACACAGCACACAACAAATGCAAAAAACTAAAAAACAAATCAAAAAACAAGTAACATAAAGGTAAAAAAACACAAAACCAAATCACAACAAATTATGTCACTCGACAAATGCAGAGCAGAGAGTTGAGCTGGCTGCATACCGATACACTTTACTTACTACCCCAATGGAATGGCCACCATGGAACCAGACCCAGAAAACGTGCCCAGCATGGCTAAAAAAAATAACCAAAGGCGGGAAATGGAGGTCCAAGTGGTGTCCACATTATGTCATCCATCCATGGACAGTAAACCGCAGGTGAAGGCAGAAGCAGAAGCAGGGAGAGACGTGGCCCAGGTGAACTTCAATCCACTTCAACTTAACAGCTGCTCTGGCCGGAGATGCACAGCAAGAAATTTAAAGTTTATGCTTTAGATATACATATATATTATGTATATAAGGTAGTTTCTTTTACCAGATACAGTAACTTTTTCGTGACCTTGAATCCCCCTATCTATCTGTCTGAGAACCTGATAAACGAATGCGACATGTTTGGCAACCAACAAGAAGAATAACCATTTGCAGCGATACGTGTAGATACACATGTATCTGCATCTGTAGCTGCAGCTGAAAAGTTGCGTGTTTCTGAACTTGCGGCGCTTGGCGAAGCACGTAAAAGATACAGACAGCTGGCAATGTCTTCTGGCTGCCGCTCTTCTAGCTTCTCTTCTGGCCTTAATGTTGCACCTATCTGGGCCTTAGTAATTTTGCCATATCTTAGCTGGCTCTCTGCCTCATATTGTGTCGCCGACTGATTGAAATATGTTCAGCGAGACAATGGCAAATATTTGCGAAACACTTTGTCGGAACAACCATAGAGATTCTTTCAAGATTGAGATACACGACGGGGGCCCCAAGTTAATTGACTTGCTTTGTTCACTTTGGAGATACATATTTGCGGTGCTCTCTATTTTTGGGATCTTTTGGGGATACGGAACAAATAGAGATCGATAATGGTGGGGGACCCAGTGCCTGTTGTCAGGATCCCGGCGACAGGCTGACATTAGCTTGGCTTTTGGCTTTTTGATTAAAAGTGAAACCATTTCACCGCCTGAGAGACAGAGAGGGAGACTTTTGGGAAAGTGCCAAACAATGGCCTATGCTTTTGGCTTAAAACGGCTTCTTTTGGAGCATTTCCAGTGCAGACAGTTAGCCGCTTAACGCTCCACCTTTAACTCAAATCCACACCCACTCGAGCTGAACTTGAATGGAAATGGGACGTTCAGCGGATCAGCGGTTTCTTGCCGTTTCCCCCCCGACTTCTGTAGTTTCTTTAAAGAAAATTATTTTGTGAATGAAATGCGCCCGGCTATCATCCAGCAGTCCAAGGTTCGACGTCCATTGTCCGCATTTATGACATTTAGCGGCCACTTGGCCACTGCCCAGCCAACGGTAAACTGTTTAGACGTCTTTAAGACATGCTAACTGCACTTTATAAGCCTCATATTTTGTCCGTCGATCGTAAAAGTTATCATTATCATTATCACTTTGCCGCTTCTCTGCTGGATCGTGTTTCTATGTTTTCCCTACACAACTCCCCCCAGTCGCCTTGCATTCCATTTTCTTTTTATTTTCTTCTTTTTTTTTTGTGAAAGGTCGTGCATACTTATTAAGTCCAAGTGCTATGGAAATGTACCTTTCACTTCTCCGAATGCCGTATAACAGTATGCATTTATCCAGAATTCGCCACAAAGTGCAAGTTTGAATAGATAAGAACCCTACGAATGCGCAGATTCTGCCTAAATCTTATAGGATAAATGAGATTCACGTTCTAAAGGTTGGAAAGAATACTTTTACCAATGTATAACAGTTTTTTAAGCATTTATATTTTAGAAATTAAAGGTATTTATATGATTTGTATCACAGTTATAATACCCTTGTAGGGTATTCTAATTTTGGTCAGAAGCCTAAAACTCTGAGAAGGAAGCATTTCCGACTCCATAAATCATGCATATTCTTGATCAGGATTAACAGGGGAATCGATCTGGCCATGTTTGGGAGAAAAAAAATATTTTTCGATTTTTTGCAAATTTTATAAGGTTAAAATTTTGAAAATATTGATAAAAATTTAAATTTTTTTTAAGTTTAAAATGAGTATGCAGATTTATTAAGCTTGTTGAAACTAACACAGAATTGCTTTCCGAATTGAAATTAATACATTTTTGGCTTAGTTATGAGTTTTTAAACTTTAATTTTCGACAAAAATTCTCATATACAAATGTCGATAAAGGAATGCCAATATTTTAAGCTTAGTTATAATAGATTTCGATTCCATCCTATAATTCAACTACAAACATTTGTATACTTAATTCTTTATAATGTAAAATGGTTTAATAAAGACGCTGTAGAACAGTTTTATACCTTTTGTATAACAGTTGTACAACACATTTTTGTTGAATTGAAAGCAAATGTTGAGAAATTAAAGCAAACTCTGCCTTTAAGACCACCAACGCCTACTTCGTCTACTAACCAAAAGAAATCAACGAAGCTGTGAATATCTGGGTCTAATTTACTTAAATGTACTTATAACAAGCATAACAAATGTGTGCGAATGTCTTTCCCACGCTTTAGCAACCGAATAAAGTTTTGGAGTTAGGAGTTTGGAGCTTGGAGTCTGGGGGCTTCTGACAAGCCAAGTATGGTGGATTTAGGCGGAGACTGGGAGAGAGACAATTGCCAAATCATGTCAGAGATAAATTACGCGAAAGGCAGAAAGAAGAAATCTTTAATGCAAATGCAGAGTCCAAGACGGTGACTCTATTTTTTTCTTCTCTGTGCTCCATTCAAAATGGATGGGGGCCACTGTCTCCAGCTACAGCTCCGTCTCCATGAGGCTTATTTATGTTACTATGTTTATGTGACACTGGCGCTGACTATTGGACGACGGACGACGGACGATGGACGATGACTTGACGGAGCTACTTAGTGGTAATGCGACGACCGTTAAACACCCGTCCATTGTTATACAAATGCTTGAGCCAATGCAGCGCATTTAGACCATTTTGCAGCAGCAACAGCAACAGCAACAGCAGGTGCCGGGCGGAAATGGTTAATAGAAATGGAAATGCTGTGGAAATGGCTTCATTGTGGCAAAAGGTGCGGGCACGAGGCCCGTCGACTTGACTTCGATCTGAAGTCGCCCAGTTATGTAATCAAAAGGGGTGACGAACTTCCATATTGAAAGATATGTTTGAGTTTTGAGATTTTTTTATGCGGATACTTTAAGATACAAGTGAGACTTAATCAGATATATAGAAGCTAAGTTCCTCTGTCTAAGACTTTATCTGATAGTTTTTTTTTTTAGGGATATAATCGAATGTGTTTAAACCCCACTAAATTTAAAAATAAAACAAGAAAAAAACAAACTTCGTGAAGCCACAGTTAATATACGCTTGAAGTTTGTTATAGAATTTCAGGTTCAAATAGGAAATCAGTCATAACTAAGCTTAATATATTCGGATTCTTTGAGTTTAAATTTATCGACATTTCTATATGAAATTTTGTCTACAATTTAAAAATTGAAAAACTCATAACTACGCTTAAAAAGCATTAATTTCAATTCGGAAAGCGTTCATATGTTAATTTTTAGCAGGTTAATAAAACTGCAGACTCCATTTAAAATATAAATTTTTGAACGATTTTTCAAAATGTTAACGATGTAACCCCTTATTAAATTTTCAAAAATCGGTACAAAATTGTTTTCTCCCGAACCTGGCCAGATCGATTCCCCTGTTGAACCTGATCAAGAATATATATGATTTATGGGGTCGGAAATGTCTCCTTGACAGCTTTACTGGTTAAAATAAAAATACCCTGCAAAGGGTATAAAAAACCACCGGGTTTTGCTTTATGCCATGAGTCACCAAGCCAGTTATAATTAGCAACGGCATTTTTCAATTACTTTAGACCAACAAAAAACCAAAAAAAAAAGCAGGAACAACAAATTGCCAAAGTATCTTATCTGGTTTCTGGTTTCCTTTTGCTCCATTTTGCCGACATTCCCCATTTGTGCACTGTTTTGTTTGTTTAGCACCCACTGTAAGCCCCTCTAGCCGCCTCTCAATTCAAGCCACACTGAGCCAAAATACTACCAATTTAACACACAAGATTGTAATATTCCAATAGATTATAATCTCTAAAGAATTCCTTTAAAGTATTCCAAATCAATACCTAGTACAGCTATCTTTGATCTCCAATTCAATAGCTTTTTTTCTTTAGGTGCATTGTATGCACTCTTGGCCAGGTTTACACTATCTTTTTGTAAGTTCAGGTGAGGGTGCTGCAGAGCTTGGCGCCTTCAACAGGTGGGTATATACCCTGGGTGTGTGTTTGTGTTGGAAAATTACGACTGATAGTCGCTTATCAGCTATCATTCGCTTATCGATATTTTGTATATAAAAAGGCTTGACATTCAAGTTCAGTTAACAAATTGAGTCATCATCAACGGCGGAAACTTTTCCAAAGTCTTGTTATTTGTTAAAAGAGAAGGAGGAGGGCCAAGATATCACCCACCCATCATTTCCATTTGTGGGTTGGTTGGTTCTTTAGTTGTAAACAGAAGACAATGTCACCCTCCTATAATTAATACGTAATAAATCTGGACATTTTGTTCAACAAATGTCTGGGGCCAAAAATGTATATGGTTACCTTCGGCGAAAAGATACTATATATTGCCTATGGGTAATGGAGCATTTCGATTAGATAAAGCTGCTGATTTCATTAATACTATATGCTATAATACTTTATATACTGTTTTACTGAGTATTTGTTAGCTGCCATTCTATTTGTGGATATATGAAAGAATATACACGTTAAAGGAACTATTATATTATTTAGACAGAGACACTGTGCCCTTCAACTCCAAGAATTTCAATAAAGATATCGAAGTAGATTCCATCTACAGTTCCTAATAGGTAAGCGACATTTAATACCTTGGAAAAACCTTTTGCTCATATGCTAATTAGAGAGATTCCCCCCAAGCACACCTTGACATTGATGAATTGCCAAAAGGTGGTAATGGAAACCGCACTTTGTTTTATGAAATTTCCACGATGGAGTAACGAAAAATAAAGCCTTATCACTAATATCACCGTGCTGATAATGCTGCTTATCATTCCAATAAGCCGCAAGTCAATAGAACCTTGACTTATATAGACTTGCCATATACACATAGTATATAATATTATATACATATATATATTATATACTGTTGCAATTGCACTTGGTACACTCACACGGCCATAAGCCATATAGCCATGCCATAATTTGGACGTATTCAATTGGAATCGGAGAAAGTACAGCCACGGCCCATTGTCTAGTTTTTTAGTTGGGTCTATTTTTTTCTCTTTTTTCCTTTTCGATTTGAATGATGATGGTAATGGAAATTGCGACACGCTTTTGCCACACCACTGTGTCTCTGCCATTGACACTTGTCTCCTCTAGCGCTTTCATTCAAATTTTCACAGGCTCAGGAGAGAGACTCTTCTGCTGCTTGGTGAAATCTATTCAATATTATTACACATTACATTATATATTGACTTGTATTTGCATGAATCTCAATCTTGTACATAAAACAATAACAATAAAGAAATGTAAAGTAGCACAAAATGTTTGCAAGTGGAGCTAGCAAAATGCAATGCTCCCCGCTATCACCTGTAATTCTCAGGTATTTCCAACCGCCCACAGCGATCCAACATGCAATCGAAAGCGGTGCTTCTGCCGCTATATCTAATTGATATTTCTGCCATTTACATGGTCGCCTTTTGGGACTCCTTCACAGTAAATCCAAGGCCCCCCGAGGCCTGTGAAAATGCACACCTGAATTGGAGAGAGTACTCACATTGGTGCCAATGGGTTAAGGTTGCCATGCAAATCACAGCACCAAGTTGCGGTAGGTCACCAGTCACCAGTCACCAGTCAGCACTCGTCACCCGCCAGGTGGTTTATTTTATCAATACTCGGGTGCCCCCAGAGACAATGGAGTGGAGTCGAGTGGAGTGGAAAGTGTTTGGGAGCGCCCAGTTATGAGCGATGTGAAATAATGTAAAAATGAAAATATAAATGGGGGGAAAAAAGCCTGGGAAGCCGACACAGCCAACAGCTGAACCCTTGGCTTCTTGGGCCTCCTTTTCCTTCGTTCCGAGGGAAAGTTTTTCCAATAGTTTGTATATGGCATACATCGGTCACAGAATGAATTATTGCTCAGTTGCCTTTAAGCCAATTGGTGCATGTTTTAAACCTTCCTTTTATCTGCTTTAATTCCAAGTTTAATTTTACATGTAGTATAGCCAAATAACTTAAATTCCTTTTTGGAGTAGAACAGGACTTTTTTATATTGCAATGTTATTCTTTGGCATTAAGGGAATCAAAAGTATATTTTTATGAAGCTTCTTTTTTATGCAACATAAACAAATTCTCATCTTGTATAACAGTTGGACTGCTTACTCTCAAGTAGTCTGGTCACAAGGACTGCTTTGCGTCACACTGAGGCCTGGTCACACTGCTTCTCTTGCATCCTTATAAAATTTTCAATAGGTTTAGGAATGTGTGCTAAGGAACTGGGACTTTTGTTAATAGACTTATTATTTAGGTATATCTTTTTTAGGCAGGTATCTTTTTACCAGCAGAAACAATCTATACGCGATACCATATTGTATCTGCGAAACCCGTGTGCTTGGTGCAAAAACATGACCATCTCTTCCCAGCTGACAATTTCTCACACCTGGCTTGATGGCACAACCTTTTTTTCCTTTATATCTTTCCGAAACTAATCAATCAAATGGTAATTGAAAAACTGCAAGTTGTGTTGTGACATATGCTGTGCGGATGGAAGCTGCAACGCATCTTCTCTGGCCTGGGCCCCCTGTCTTTTGCTTTTATTTTTCCTCCACCAAGTAAGTTCCTTCTTCCGCCGCGGAAAACAAATCTGAGCAACTGGAAAAACAATAAACGGGCAAATTGAAAAAGGCCATGGCCATGATGCTGTGCGCACACGGCGAGGAACAAAAAAACTTTCTAGAAAAAGAAAATGTAAAATCTCATTATTTCTCTTGCACGTTCTTCTTCGATGGCTACTAGAGGATGGCATCTTGGCCTGGGGGATGGGGTCGTCTTCGTCTCCAGTTGATTTGAGAAAACAACTTTCAAGAGATCATGAGAAAAGAATGGAAAATATCTAGGGAGTGGGGGAAAATCTGGCGAGAGCCTTTCAGAGTCGAGTCTTTCATCATCCATATGCCACCAAATGATTTCCGATGCCAGAGGCAACCCGAAGGTTAATGTTGCAACTCCAAACCGAAACCAAAATCAATTTTGTAGTAGTATGTATAATCAGCGATCGTGGATCAGTAACTTGCTCCGAAATTACAGTCAATGACAATTGCAGATAGGAAAAACCCAAGACCCAGGCTATAGGAAGACCAAAACTATATACAATCAAGTAATTTACTAATTGCAAACTATGTATTTATTAGCAATTATGTGTTATGCTCTTTGTATCTGTGAGATAATCGAGTGACTTCTTTCACTTTGATTGACACGCTTTTTGGGTTATGGATTATTCGATTGATTTCTGTCCCGCAATTTTGTTGCTGTTGTTGGGTTATAAAATCGGCAATTATATCAGCCAAGCCAACGGTTAACTCGCTGCGATCGATCACGATCAATTAAGGAAGCATCGAGCATCGGAACTGGGTTTTTCATCTCCAATTGGTTTTGACTTGGTTTGGTTTCATTTCGTCTCGGAATTGCCGCATAAAATGTAGTTCAAATAACTTTCGAAAATAGGTAAAAATATATATATAAAAGACAGCAGCGTTGAATAAAGGAAAACATTGCATTGTTGCGGGGCAGTTAAACGCTTAAGTTAAAGTTGCCTCAGTCTAACGGTCGTCACATTCACTTTTCATAAAAAACAAAACAAAAGCCTGAGCTCATTTGAATTTCTAATCGACAGAAAATGTTTTATGTGCACCTTATTACTATTATTATTCAGAGCGCGATATAATATAACATATAGTATGTGGGGCTGGGTCTTAAGCTCATTCGATTTCGTAATCTCTTAAAATTTCGCTTTTACACCTCGCCATCGGGAGTATGGAGAGTCTGAGTCTGAGTCTGGGTCTGGGTCTTTGCCTTTTGGGTTCATTGTCAGAACCGAGTGGAGTTGTGATCGGGGAGGACCGGTTTCTGTTTCGGTTTGTCGGTGAAATTTATGATGCATAATATTTGTTTTATTTGCCATTGTTTTTTGTTTTGTTTTGCTTTTCTCTGTGGTCGTCATAGAGGCTCCCAAAAGATGTGGAAATGCTAGCCGAGATGCAATTGAAAATTCCCAGAAAATCTCAAGGGTTCCCCCAGAAGCTCCAACTCAACTGAACTCCCAATTACAAAATTTACCAGAAATAGTTGAGACTAAAGGGGGAATCTTTGCTTAACTTTTTCCAATTATTTATTTCTTTGAAAAAAAATAATACTTAAAATGATTGATGTACTCGCAGTATTTTAATTTATATTAATTAATCACACTTTTTGGAGAGACAACCATGATGGATCTGATGTGTTTAAAACCAAACCAATATGTGTCTTTTATAGATATAATTTAATTCTAAATAATAATTTTCTATATATATTTTATACATAACTTGTTTGTAAATAAATAGGTCATTATCTAGCCTTTGGTTTGGGGGTATTCTCCTACAGCTCACCCCAAAACAAAAAATCCATTAATTCATTTTCACTGAGCTCGTTCCATCTTCTCTTAAATATTTTCCTGCTTTGGCTACCTTCAGCTGCTCTAGTTTCGGAGATAAGATCCCATCTCTTCTCGGCTTTTGAGTGCCTTGGTCGCTAATAACTCTGGGCTTTTCTCTGTTTGTTTTCCAGATGGCCCCGGTGGGGTCAGGGGTCGCTGACCCCCTCTCCCAGACATTGACCTCCACCTTCTCCCGCCCCTCCGGCAATGCGATGCGATCGACGCACGACAAGTTTCAAGTTTGTTTTTTTATTTTATTTTCTCAAATTATTTTTCAGCGTACTTTGCGTTTTTCATTTGAGTTTCGGTTTTTTGGTACTTTAGCTTTGGGCCCTCATCATCTCCCACTTGAGTAACTTTCGGCTATCTTCCCCCCGTGGAATCCCACCTGTAAAACTTCACCATTTATATGTAATTACACCTGAGTTCTTCGGCCTTTTCGGGCCGTATTCTTTTGGATCTATATTCCGATATGCCTTTTGGCCACGGGTTTCCCTCTTTTGATTTGTCCAGGAGGAGCAGCAGGTAGCCCACATTTCCCTGTAATAACTATATTTAACTCTTCTCGGTTTGGTAATTCCCCAATTTACCAGATTCCTATTGCCTGTGAAGCTGCATAAAGACATTCATTACGGATGGGCGATGATGGTGTCAGGATCCCGCCGGTTTTGCTTTTTTTGTCGTTTATTTTTTTTTTTGCTGACCGGTTTCGGGCATTTTTACTTTCGATCGACGGGAAAATTTTGTACAAACTGTGTCTGCGTCCGCAATGCGCAAAAAAAAGCGAAACTTTAATAGACCAACCACAAGTTCTGACCGGTTTTTTGGGGATTTTCTTTTACGCTTTTTTCCCACCCATTTTCCGCAGCAATATTTGAGTGGAAAATATAAATGTAAATGCTATGTAATGAGATTTGCAAAGTGAAATAGTGAAATGAAATATTAACATCCAAGAAGAGAATAAGGTTCGTATAATTAGGCGTTATTATTTCCCTAGTAATTTATTTAATTGCCTTTAATCTTTGAAAACATTAACGATTATAAATGGATGATAAAGAGAATTCGCCTTGACTTTGTATCTATGTTAAGCAGGAATTGAGGCTTCATGGATCTATAGACTCCATCTTCCTCTTGACTCTCATCTGCCATCGAGTGAAGATCTACAACTTGGCCTGAATCGAAAAGATCCGATTCGATGCGATACGATTCGATCCTCAAGCTCAAGCTCAAGCTCAGTTAACCAACTTCAATCTCAATCTCAATCACTTGACCATGATTGGCGGGCTGGAAAGGGGAATGCGGGTGCTTTTGGCCACTCTATTACTCTGCTCCGCCTCTCTGCTCCTCGATCATTTGTCCAAGTGTCCAGCAATGCAATTCTTGAGGCATTTTTTTTTGCTTTTTCGTTTGCTGCCACTTATTTGGGTCACGGACAGTCATCATCTCGTTCGCCCGGCCAGGCTATCCTTGTCTTTACAGGTTTTTCGACTTTTACTTGCATCTGGCATTGGCCAGGCCAAATTCGAATTTATATTATTTGTTGCTCTTGGCTCTTTGGTTCCGTGTTCCATCTTCTCAGACAAAACACCAGAGCTTCTTGTTATTTTATTAATTTTTGATGTTTTTTTTTAGCTATGTAAACAGCTGTTACCAACTAACAGCAGTCTTGGTTGTAAACTACTGTAATTAGTATTTAAAATAAGCTTTATGGTTTCGTTTTAATTCTTAATTTTCTGCTCTGACTGCTTTCCAGTTCATTTCCAACATGGCCCATAGAGAACATTAATTAAATTGTTCGAAAGGAGTAATAATAATAATAATTTACAAGCTGGTTTGTCTTGGTGACTCTGGGGAAGCCAATAAGAACGATCCCGAAAAACAGCTGTTGTCTGTTCTCCATTTCTGTTTTAAATCAAGTAAATAAAACATCGCTAAAGGGGCAAAGTTTACCCCTCAAATCGACATTTTTATATCTATGGGATTTGGGTTTTTCTGGCTGTGATAATAGGTCAAAAGACTTCTTATAGTTGGATAAATATAAGATGAAGTACATAGTTCTTTTGTTTCTACTTTAATAAGACATATATCAGTGAACTTGAGAAATAGGTTTTCGCCTGCTGTTAATCGCATTCATTCTGTTCTCCTGTTTATCCTTTTCTGCTGTTAAACTTGTTCATTTTGTTCATTTCTCCCTTTGTCAGCTAATATTATTATTATATTATTTAGAATTTTATATATTATTATATATTATATTATTTGAATTTTAATTATAGTCACAAGCTTAAAACTAAGTGAAGGAGTCATTTCCGACCCTATAAATCATATATATTCTTAATCAGCATTAAAAGCCGAATCTTTCTAGACATCTCCGGCAGAAAAATAAAATTTTCAAATTTTTTCAATTTTTTAAGGGGTTACATCGTTAAAAATCATCAAAAAATAACAAAAATGTTTTTTTTAAATATTTTAAATTGAGTATGCAGATTTATTACCATAAAAAAAACTAACATAGGACCGCTTTCCGAATTAAAATTAATGCCTTTTTGGCTGAGTTATGAGATTTTTTAAATTTGATTTGTCAAAAATATTGTCATAAAAATAGATTGATAAATCGTTTTAAAGAATGTGAATATTTTTAACTTAGTTATGATCGATTTCAGATACTATCTTATAATTAAATTTCCAACTGCAAGTAAACATTGGCTCTCCAAAGTTAGTTTTCTTTTTTGTTACTTTTGTTTTTAATTGGATTTAATAAAGTATCTAAAGTCTGCTTGAGCTAATTGTTTTTCAAAAGTTGACAATTGGCACACTTTTCGATTTAATGCTCAATTCTCCATGATCTTTATTTGTTTATCCTCTCCCTCTCTCTTCCTCTGGCGAAAAGGAAGAGAATGAGGAACAGAAGAAGAAGAAGGAGGAGGAGGAGAAGGTGTACGAGTACGAGAATGGAGTACAAACAATGGCGATGAAAATTTCACAGCTCTTACCATGACTTTGGTTTTGGCCCCCAAAAGAAAGATCAAGAGACGACAGCAGCCCCAAAAAAACGATATATTATAAGAAAACAAAAAAAAAAAAACAGAAAAAAAAGAAACACAAGACGTTGGCAACTGTGCAAATAAAGCAACAAACAATAACAACACACATACACACACCCGCACACCTGTGGGTGAAAGAAGAAGCGGAGCGGACACCGAAAAAAAAAGAAGAATAAAATAACAACAACAACGTGTAAATGAAAAGCCAAACAAAACCATTTTACAATTGTGGCCACGCTGTGTGTTATATGTTGGTTTTGCTTTTGTTGCCTTTGTTATTTCTGCGGAAAGTCGGGAAAATCAGTCAATGGAACGTCACGGCAGAACAGCGACGCCGGCAGCGACGCCAGCGCAGCATCGGGGGCGTGCTATGTAAGTTCAATGAAATGCAAGCAAAAGGCAAAAAACAGAAGAAGCCGGAGAAGGAGAAGGATAGCAGAAGGAGAGGGCCAAACAACAACACGAAAAACAAGAACAGCGCCAATTGATCCTCCAATTTTTGCTTTCCCATTTCCAAGCATTCGCAAAAATTATTGCACCTATTTTTGGGGAGTCAATAACAGAGAACAATAAACATTTCTGTTTTTTTGTTATCAAAATGATGACTGAAAAGCCTAAAAACAATGTTCAACTTTTTAACCACGAATCTATGTATGTGGTTAAAAATGTACGGTTCTTTTCAGCGTGTTCTCCTTTTCTCATTGGAAATTTTTACAGTTATAAAAGGAGTACAGCAAGGAAAACGTAAACATTTCCAGAAAAGATCAAAATGGTTACCAAGATCAGAATATCTTATCCCAGATTAATAATTCTTAGATTAACACCCTTTTACAGAAATAAACACTCACCTCTTCAACTTTCTGCTGCATTTTGCGTGGATACTTTTTTATCTGTGGCGGCGGCAAAATGCGAGATCCGTTATAACACTTAACAGAACAAAATTTTGCAGAACAGAAAAAAAAAAAGATGTGTTCGAATGTTTTTAGGTGAAACGCAACATTCACGATCCTTGCAGCTTCAATGTTCGTTGCGGACTTTCTGTCTGTTCTTCTGCTGTTTATCGGTGGTTAACCGCGCGCATTAAATGCAGCGGATAATAACAAACAAACGATCGAGCCAACGAACGAACAAACACACGGATATTGGGAGTTGGAGTAGGCGCGAAGAAACGAACCAGCACGAAGAGCAATCGAAAACAAAATGTGATAAATCGCACTTCAAAAGCTTGCCAACCATCTATCGATGGGGTGTGGGTTTGGGCCTAAAAAATGCCAAGCAAGATAAAAAATACCAAACCGGTATTTTTCAGATCAACATCGGACAGACATATTTTTGTTATGTTAAAGTTGTGTTATTAATTAATTAATTAATATTTATTAATAAACAAAGTATCATTAACTGCGCAATATTAATAAATTATTAATTTTCCTGCTGTATTGCGTAGAGAACCTTTTAGGCGTATCGATATATTGTGGTATTTTTTCTCGACTGCCTATCGATGGTTGCCATGCCAACGGTCTTTCAAAAAAAGAGCGAAAACAAAGGCGAAACGTCAGAAAAACAAAAATAAATAAAAAGAAACCATGCAAAAGGTGCGGGACATGAAGCGAACCGGCGTGTACCGCGTGAGCGGCAACATTGGAGACTTCCAGTTGGAGGTGAGGCTGCGCCACATCAGCGAATGGCTGCCGGTGCCCAAGTTCGAGTATGCAGGCGCCCAGGTCAACGCCGCCACCAGCAGTAGTGGCGGCGGCGGCGGCGGCGGTGGCGATCACTATCCGGATTTGGAGGAGACGGAACCCTGGTCGGACTGCCGCATATATCTGCCGCAGGGTGACGACTCCTACGGCGTAGAAAACCGACTAGGCTACTACACTAGTTACAACGACGGAGAAACGGTTGCCCGCTGGCGACGCAGGAGCCCCGCATCTCTGAAGGCCTTAGAAAATGGCGCCTCCCAAAATGCACTACAGGAGGGAGTAGAAAAGGTAGCAGGCGCGGAGGAGGAGCAGGAACAGCGTAGCAATCGGAGCATGAGGGACTTCACATGGAGCATCCTAAGCGAGAGGAACAGTCAAAATCCAACCGAGGATCTGTTTTACGATCGAAACCGGGAGCTGTGCAACGGCCGCATTGCCACCATACGCATCGCCTGGCAGCAGAAGTTCTTAAGCCATTCGGAGGTCGAACGCCACTTGCCGGATCCCGGTAGCTGCGCAACCAAGCTGCAGAAACGCTATCACACCTGGGCACTGGAGACGTGGGAGCTGCAGCAGCTGCATCTCCGTAAGCTGGCGTTGGCCAGGCAGGAACAGGAGCAGGAAGAGGACCAGGACCAGACCAGAGTCCGGCGCCGGATGCGAAAATCACGACGTAAACAGTCTAATCGTCCCAGCACTGCTGTGACCCTGGCTGAAGGTGGACCCAAACCACCGGCACACGGCCTGTCCTCGGCCAGCATGTCGGAGCTATCATTTGACGATCCTCACTTCGCTGCCCGAACCTGTCTTATCCACACTCTGGTCGATGGCGATGCGGAGGATTTGTTGCCACCGGAAGCCCGGCAGCTGCATCTCGAGGGTCAGCAGCTGATGTACGTTTACGCGGACCTCCCCAAGGACACTCTTCTTGTGAGCATTCGCTACGATCCCGACCAGGGGCTGCTCTACGTGTACCCGGACTTCAGCAGCAGTGCCCGCGACCTGGACTACATGGTGCAGATCGAGCGGGACAACGACTGTCGGCAGTTGTATGCCTATGGCTTTGAGAACACCACTCCGCTGGAGCCGCTCCTCGAGGAGCAGCCACGGCCAGAGGATGGGGAAGAGCAGGCTGACGATGAGGAACAATATGAGGACACGGAGCAAGAGCTTCCCGAAGATGCCACTGGGCTGGAGCTCATTGAATACTACCACATGCTGCGCCTGGTCGCCAGTGAGCTGCGTAACCCGATGCACTTTGAGTTGCCGCCAAAGCGAATGAGACGGGTGTGCCTGCTCTTGGAGCTGCAAACGGCACAGTACTTTGAGAACCCCAACGTCCACGTGCGGTACCACATCCAGCTGCCGCCCAACACGTTATGGGAGGCGCCGGCTGGCGAGGACCCGCTGCGCGGAGCCACGGCCACTTGCCGGAATGCCGGAGACTGGCGCATGGCCAACCTGGGTCACTGCTGGCAGCTGACGCTGCTTTGCGAGGAGCAACACCAGCCGGACCATCAGCTGCTTCACCTCTACTTCGAGGTGGTAAGCATAGACAGCTGGCAGCGGGAGCGCTGTGAGGGCTATGCCCACTACTCCCTGCCGCTGATCGCGCCCCTGCCCACGGAGTCCATTCGGTTGCAGTGCATCCGGCCGCTGGGTAGCTGGCTGGACGCCCTCAATCGTTACTTTATCGGTGGCCGCCAACTGTTTGATTTTGTGTCCTACTTCGATGTGCAGCAACAGTCCACGGAGGTGCATTCCCGTCTAGATTCGAATACCAACATGGCTATGCGGAGCACGGGATCACTTTCGCTTCGGATGCAGAAGCTCCAGCAGAGACAGATTGAGACTGCCGGCCAGCTGCTACACCTGGAACTGGGTGACAGCGATGATGGCGGCGGTGGCCGTAGCAGTGACGAGGCGGAGGCCAAGTCTCCGAATGAGGAGGCGGCCAGGGCCACCACCTTAGAGGAGGTAATGGCCGCCTATGTGGAAGCTCGGCAGCGAATCGAGTCGCTGCTTCGCACCATTGCGGATACATGAGGCATGCTTCCGGTTGTATATTCGTAAATAAAGTATAAATTAATTTAAATTGTTTCTATCGTTTCCGTTTTTAGCGCCCAAATTTAATATGTAAAATCGATTAATTAACGTTAAAAACAATCGAGAAAGTCGATACCGATACTGGGAAATTTTTGAAGGGAAATTTGTATGGTATATTTATAGTATATTCTACATACCACAACAATATCGATAAATCCGCGGTCACACTAATTCAAAGAGCGGGCTAATCCTCCAGAGAATTTGTTGTTCCCTTGGAACGGTAGCCGCCATGGACTACGACTTATTCCAGTCAGATGACGAAGAGGACATCCTCACGGCCTTCAATCAGGTCACGCAGCAGCTCAAGCAGGATGCTCTTAACACAGCCATGGACATGGACGACGACGAGGAGGAGGACTTGGATGAGGGACTAGACTGGCTACCGGAATTCTGCTGCAGCGGGAAGGACACACAGAAGACACCGTTGCCGGCCGAAGGATTCCTGCGCAGCGGCTACGCTCAACAGCATCCGCCGCGGTGTCGCCTGGAAAACCTTTGCTTTGACTTCGCCGAGGGACAACTCACGGTAGCCGCGGTGCGAAACTACCTGCATGGCGAAGCCTGGTGAGTCTTCTCAGCCTTTTAAGCCGTTGTTTGTTAACATCCTTATCCTTCGTCTCATCCCAATGACAGCAAGAATGTGCAGAAGCTATTCGCTGCCGTGGCGGGTCAGCAGCAACTGGGGCCGGCGCAGGCGTCGCTCACGTCGTCGAATGGATCCGGTTCCGGCTGGTTTCGCATCCGCCAGCAGGTCACGCACTTCTACCACTTGTTGCTTAGCCTCCGCCCGGAAGATCAGCGGCAATTCCACGAGGATTTGCGGCTTTTGCTCAACAATCAGCTGGACACGGAAGATGCCTGGAAGGTGCTGTACTTTGCGGAGCACAGCAAGGGCAACGAGTGTCAGGCGCCGGCCTATCATCTCTACCACGGCATTCTCGAGTGGCGCTTCCTGGATCTCATCCTGCTAGCTGCTCCCGCGGGAGAGGGAGAGGCCGAGGACCGAAGCAGCAGCTGCAGCAACCTCCTGGGACAGCTGGAGCGAACGCTAGACGATCTGATTATATGTGCGGGGCACCATTACCGGGGTCGACATCGTCCGGAACTCATCCACACCTCGCCATTCGTGTGTCGCTGCACCAAGGAACTGTGGCTGCTGCTCCAGCGCCTCGTTCCGCTGTGGCTGGGCGATCGGGACCTGGACTTTTGGCTGCTGTTCCACAAGGCCATGCTCCGTCACAGGGTAAAGTGTTTTGCGGGTAAGTGTTCTCCCCTTTTCTTGCCTCGGCAGATTCATTTCTAATCCTATTTCCAGGGGAAAACAATGCCGTCTCTCTGACATTCCACGAGTTCTATGCCTGGCTGCGACTTGGCCTGGCCCGCTTGGATGAGCTTCAGCCGCAGGAGATTCTGCCGCCCAGCAGCACCTTTCAAACCGCCCCTCTGCTGAAGCAATTCCT